>NW_027667566.1:0-348000 GCF_963924665.1 Micromys minutus
CCCGAAAATAAGAAGAATGCATAACTTTTTGCCATTAAAAAGGGAAATTTCTTCATTTTTGCTCCAAAATAAGGGGAATTTCTGCGTTTTTGACTCTAAATAAGTGGAATTTCTGTCTTTCTCTCCCAAAACAAAGGGAATTTCTGTCTTTTTTGTTCCAAAATAAGAAAAATTCTTACTTATTACCCTGAAGTAAGTGAAATTTCTGCAATTTTGCAACAAAATAAGAGAAATTTCTGCCTTTTTGCCCCCAAATAAGGGGAATTTCAGCCATTTTACCTCAAAATAAAGGGAACTTCTGCATTTTTGCCACAAAATATAAGGAATTTCTGCCTTTTTGCCCCAAAATAAGGAAAATTTCTGCCTTTATTCCCTGAAACAAGTGAAATATCTGCAATTTTGCCCCAAAATAAGTGAAATTTCTGCAATTTTGCCCCAAATTAAGGGAAATTTCTGCCATTTTGTACCAAAATAAAAGAAATTTCTGCCTTTTGGCTTCCAAATAAGAAAATTTCTGCTTATTTTTTTTCTGAAATAAATGAAATTTCTGAAATTTTGCCCCAAAATAAGTGAAATTTCTACAATTTTGCCCCAAAATAAGTGAAATTTCTGAAATTTTGCCCCAAAATAAGTGAAATTTCTACAATTTTGCCCCAAAATAAGTGAAATTTCTGGAATTTTGCCCCAAAATAAGTGGAATATCTGAGTTTTGACCCAAAATAAGGAGAATTTCTCTCTTTTTGCCCCAACATATAGGGAATTTCTGCCTTTTTGCCCCACAATTAAGGGAATTTCTGCAATTTTGCTCCAAAATACGGGGAATTTCTGCCTTTTTGCCCAAAAATAAGAAGAATGCATACCTTTTTGCCATAAAAAAGGGAAATTTCTTCATTTTTTCCCCAAATAAGAGGAATTTCTGCATTTTTGACTCTAAATAAGTAGAATTTCTGTCTTTTTCTCCCAAAACAAAGGAAATTTCTGTCCTTTTAGCCCCAAAATAAAGAAAATTTCTGACTTATTACCCTGAAATAAGTGAAATTTCTGCAATTTTGCCCCAAAATAAGGGAAATTTCTGCGTATTTGCCCCCAAATAAGGGGAATTTCAGCCTTTTTACCTCAAAATAAGGGGAATTTCTGGATTTTTGCCACAAAATATTAGGAATTTCTGCCTTTTTGCCCCAAAATAAGGAAAATTTCTGCCTTTTTTCCCTGAAATAAGTGAAATTTCTGCAATTTTACCCCAAAATAAGTGAAATTTCTGCAATTTTGCCCCAAAATAATGGAAATTTTTTGAAATTTGCCCAAAAATATGTGGAATTTCTGAGTTTTGCACCAAAAGAAGGAGAATTTCTGTATTTTTGCCCTAACATATATGGAAATTCTGCCTTTTTGCCCCACAACTAGGGGAATTTCTGCAATTTTGCTCCAAAATACGGGGAATTTCTGCCTTTTTGCCCGAAAATAAGAAGAATGCATAACTTTTTGCCATTAAAAAGGGAAATTTCTTCATTTTTGCTCCAAAATAAGGGGAATTTCTGCGTTTTTGACTCTAAATAAGTGGAATTTCTGTCTTTCTCTCCCAAAACAAAGGGAATTTCTGTCTTTTTTGTTCCAAAATAAGAAAAAATTCTTACTTATTACCCTGAAGTAAGTGAAATTTCTGCAATTTTGCAACAAAATAAGAGAAATTTCTGCCTTTTTGCCCCCAAATAAGGGGAATTTCAGCCATTTTACCTCAAAATAAAGGGAACTTCTGCATTTTTGCCACAAAATATAAGGAATTTCTGCCTTTTTTCCCCAAAATAAGGAAAATTTCTGCCTTTATTCCCTGAAACAAGTGAAATATCTGCAATTTTGCCCCAAAATAAGTGAAATTTCTGCAATTTTGCCCCAAATTAAGGGAAATTTCTGCCATTTTGTACCAAAATAAAAGAAATTTCTGCCTTTTTGCTTCCAAATAAGAAAATTTCTGCTTATTTTTTTTCTGAAATAAATGAAATTTCTGAAATTTTTCCCCAAAATAAGTGAAATTTCTACAATTTTGCCCCAAAATAAAGGAAATTTCTGAAATTTTGCCCCAAAATAAGTGAAATTTCTACAATTTTGCCCCAAAATAAGTGAAATTTCTGGAATTTTGCCCCAAAATAAGTGGAATATCTGAGTTTTGACCCAAAATAAGGAGAATTTCTCTCTTTTTGCCCCAACATATAGGGAATTTCTGCCTTTTTGCCCCACAATTAGGGGAATTTCTGCAATTTTGCTCCAAAATACGGGGAATTTCTGCCTTTTTGCCCAAAAATAAGAAGAATGCATACCTTTTTGCCATAAAAAAGGGAAATTTCTTCATTTTTTCCCCAAATAAGAGGAATTTCTGCATTTTTGACTCTAAATAAGTAGAATTTCTGTCTTTTTCTCCCAAAACAAAGGAAATTTCTGTCCTTTTAGCCCCAAAATAAAGAAAATTTCTGACTTATTACCCTGAAATAAGTGAAATTTCTGCAATTTTGCCCCAAAATAAGGGAAATTTCTGCGTATTTGCCCCCAAATAAGGGGAATTTCAGCCTTTTTACCTCAAAATAAGGGGAATTTCTGGATTTTTGCCACAAAATATTAGGAATTTCTGCCTTTTTGCCCCAAAATAAGGAAAATTTCTGCCTTTTTTCCCTGAAATAAGTGAAATTTCTGCAATTTTGCCCCAAAATAAGTGAAATTTCTGCAATTTTGCCCCAAAATAATGGAAATTTTTTGAAATTTGCCCAAAAATATGTGGAATTTCTGAGTTTTGCACCAAAAGAAGGAGAATTTCTGTATTTTTGCCCTAACATATATGGAAATTCTGCCTTTTTGCCCCACAACTAGGGGAATTTCTGCAATTTTGCTCCAAAATACGGGGAATTTCTGCCTTTTTGCCCGAAAATAAGAAGAATGCATAACTTTTTGCCATTAAAAAGGGAAATTTCTTCATTTTTGCTCCAAAATAAGGGGAATTTCTGCGTTTTTGACTCTAAATAAGTGGAATTTCTGTCTTTCTGTCCCAAAACAAAGGGAATTTCTGTCTTTTTTGTTCCAAAATAAGAAAAAATTCTTACTTATTACCCTGAAGTAAGTGAAATTTCTGCAATTTTGCAACAAAATAAGAGAAATTTCTGCCTTTTTGCCCCCAAATAAGGGGAATTTCAGCCATTTTACCTCAAAATAAAGGGAACTTCTGCATTTTTGCCACAAAATATAAGGAATTTCTGCCTTTTTTCCCCAAAATAAGGAAAATTTCTGCCTTTATTCCCTGAAACAAGTGAAATATCTGCAATTTTGCCCCAAAATAAGTGAAATTTCTGCAATTTTGCCCCAAATTAAGGGAAATTTCTGCCATTTTGTACCAAAATAAAAGAAATTTCTGCCTTTTTGCTTCCAAATAAGAAAATTTCTGCTTATTTTTTTTCTGAAATAAATGAAATTTCTGAAATTTTTCCCCAAAATAAGTGAAATTTCTACAATTTTGCCCCAAAATAAAGGAAATTTCTGAAATTTTGCCCCAAAATAAGTGAAATTTCTACAATTTTGCCCCAAAATAAGTGAAATTTCTGGAATTTTGCCCCAAAATAAGTGGAATATCTGAGTTTTGACCCAAAATAAGGAGAATTTCTCTCTTTTTGCCCCAACATATAGGGAATTTCTGCCTTTTTGCCCCACAATTAGGGGAATTTCTGCAATTTTGCTCCAAAATACGGGGAATTTCTGCCTTTTTGCCCAAAAATAAGAAGAATGCATACCTTTTTGCCATAAAAAAGGGAAATTTCTTCATTTTTTCCCCAAATAAGAGGAATTTCTGCATTTTTGACTCTAAATAAGTAGAATTTCTGTCTTTTTCTCCCAAAACAAAGGAAATTTCTGTCCTTTTAGCCCCAAAATAAAAAAAATTTCTGACTTATTACCCTGAAATAAGTGAAATTTCTGCACTTTTGCCCCAAAATAAGGGAAATTTCTGCGTATTTGCCCCCAAATAAGGGGAATTTCAGCCTTTTTACCTCAAAATAAGGGGAATTTCTGGATTTTTGCCACAAAATATTAGGAATTTCTGACTTTTTGCCCCAAAATAAGGAAAATTTCTGCCTTTTTTCCCTGAAATAAGTGAAATTTCTGCAATTTTGCCCCAAAATAAGTGAAATTTCTGCAATTTTGCCCCAAAATAATGGAAATTTTTGGAATTTTGCCCCAAAATAAGTGGAATTTCTGAGTTTTGCCCCAAAATAAGAAGAATTTCTGTCTTTTTGCCCTAACATATAGGGAATTTCTGCCTTTTTGCCCCACAATTAGGGGAATTTCTGCAATTTTGCTCCAAAATATGGGGAATTTCTGCCTTTTTGCCCGATAATAAGAAGAATGCATACCTTTTTGCCATAAAAAAGGGAAATTTTTGCAATTTTGCTCCAAAATAAGGGAAATTTTTGCTTTTTTGCCTCTAAATATGTGGAATTTCTGTCTTTTTCCCCGAAAACAAAGGGAATTTCTGTCGTTTTTGCCCCAAAATAAGGAAAATTTCTGCCTTTTTGCCCCCAAATAAGGGGAATATCAGCCTTTTTACCTCAAAATAAGGGGAATTTCTGCATTTTTGCCACAAAATATTAGGAATTTCTGATTTTTGCCCAAAAATAAGGAAAATTTCTGCCTTTTTTCCCTGAAATTATTGAATTTTCTGCAATTTTGCCCCAAAAGAAGTGAAATTTCTGCAATTTTGCCCCAAAATAAGGGAAATTTCTGGAATTTTGCCCCCAAAAAAGAGAAATTTCTGCTTTTTGACCCCAAATAAGGGGAATTTCAGCCTTTTTACCTCAAAATAAGAGGAATTTCTGCATTTTTGCCCCAAAATATGGGAAATTTCTGCCTTTTTGCCCCAAATTAAGAAAAATTTCTGCAATTTTGTACCAAAATAAAAGAAATTTCTGCCTTTTTGCCCCAAAATAAGAAAATTTTGCTTTTTTTCTGAAATAAATGAAATTTCTGCAATTTTGCCTCAAAATAAGTTAAATTTCTGAATTTTGCCCTAAAATAAGGAGAATTTCTGTCTTTTTGACCCAACATATAGTGAATTTATGCCTATTTGCACCACAATTAGGGGAATGTCTGCAATTTTGCTCCAAAATACGGGGAATTTCTGCCTTTTTGCCCGAAAATAAGAATGCATACCTCTTTGCCATAAAAAAGGAAAATTTCTTCATTTTTGCTCCAAAATAAGGGGAATTTCTGCCTTTTTGACTCTAAATAAGTGGAATTTCTGTCTTTCTCCCCCAAAACAAAGGGAATTTCTGTCTTTTTTGTTCCAAAATAAGAAAAAAATTTTACTTATTACCCTGAAGTAAGTGAAATTTCTGCAATTTTGCAACAAAATAAGGGAAATTTCTGCCTTTATGCCCCCAAAAAAGGGGAATTTCAGCCATTTTTCCTCAAAATAAAGGGAACTTCTGCATTTTTGCCACAAAATATAAGGAATTTCTGCTTTTTTGCCCCAAAATAAGGAAAATTTCTGCCTTTTTTCCCTGAAATAAGTGAAATTTCTGCAATTTTGCCCCAAAATAAGTGAAATTTCTGCAATTTTGCCCCAAATTAAGGGAAATTTCTGCCATTTTGTACCAAAATAAAAGAAATTTCTGCCTTTTTGCTTCCAAATAAGAAAATTTCTGCTTATTTTTTTTCTGAAATAAATGAAATTTCTGAAATTTTGCCCCAAAATAAGTGAAATTTTACAATTTTGCCCCAAAATAAGTGAAATTTCTGGAATTTTGCCCCAAAATAAGTGGAATTTCTGAGTTTTGACACAAAATGAGAATTCCTGTCTTTTTGCCCCAACATATAGGGAATTTCTGCCTTTTTGCCCCACAATTAGGGGAATTTCTGCAAATTTGCTCCAAAATACGGGGAATTTCTGCCTTTTTGCCCGAAAATAAGAAGAATGCATAACTTTTTGCCATTAAAAAGGGAAATTTCTTCATTTTTGATCCAAAATAAGGGGAATTTCTGCGTTTTTGACTCTAAATAAGTGGAATTTCTGTCTTTCTCTCCCAAAACAAAGGGAATTTCTGTCTTTTTTGTTCAAAAATAAAAAAAAATTCTTACTTATTACCCTGAAGTAAGTGAAATTTCTGCAATTTTGCAACAAAATAAGAGAAATTTCTGCCTTTTTGCCCCCAAATAAGGGGAATTTCAGCCATTTTACCTCAAAATAAAGGGAACTTCTGCATTTTTGCCACAAAATATAAGGAATTTCTGCCTTTTTGCCCCAAAATAAGGAAAATTTCTGCCTTTATTCCCTGAAACAAGTGAAATATCTGCAATTTTGCCCCAAAATAAGTGAAATTTCTGCAATTTTGCCCCAAATTAAGGGAAATTTCTGCCATTTTGTACCAAAATAAAAGAAATTTCTGCCTTTTTGCTTCCAAATAAGAAAATTTCTGCTTATTTTTTTTCTGAAATAAATGAAATTTCTGAAATTTTGCCCCAAAATAAGTGAAATTTCTACAATTTTGCCCCAAAATAAGTGAAATATCTGAAATTTTGCCCCAAAATAAGTGGAATTTCTGAGTTTTGACCAAAAATAAGGAGAATTTCTGTCTTTTTGCCCCAACATATAGGGAATTTCTGCCTTTTTGCTCAACAATTGGAGGAATTTCTGCAATTTTGCTCCAAAATACGGGTAATTTCTTCCTTTTTGCGTGAAAATAAGTAGAATGCATAACTTTTTGCCATAAAAAAGGGAAATTTCTTAATTTATGCTCCAAAATAAGGGAAATTTTTGCTTTTCTGCCTCTAAATAAGTGGAATTTCTGTCTTTTTCCCCCAAAACAAAGGTAATTTCTGTCTTTTTTGCCCAAAAATAAGGAAAATTTCTGACTTATTACCCTGAAGTAAGTGAAATTTATGCAATTTTGCGCCAAAATAAGGGGAATTTCTGCTTTTTTGTCTCTAAATAAGTGGAATTTATGTATTTTTCCCCCAAAACAAAGGGAATTTCTGTCTTTTTTGCCCAAAATAATGAAAATTTCTGACTTATTACCATGAAATAAGAGAAATTTCTGGAATTTTGCCCCAAATAAGGGAAATTTCTGCCTTTTTGCCCCCAAATAAGGGGGATTACAGCCTTTTTACCTCAAAATAAGGGGAATTTCTGCATTTTTACCACAAAATATTAGGAATTTCTGCATTTTTGCCCCCAAATAAAAAAAAATTTCTGCTTTTTTTCCCTTAAATAAGTGACATTTCTGCAATTTTGCCCCAAAATAAGTGAAATTTCTGCAATTTTGCCCCAAAATAAGGGAAATTTCTGGAATTTTGCCTTAAAATAAGTGGAATTTCTGAGTTTTGCCCCAAAATAAGGAGAATTTCTGTCTTTATGCCACAAAATATAGGGAATTTCTGCCTTTTTGCCCCACAATTAGAGGAATTTCTGCAATTTTGCTCCAAAATACAAAAAATTTCTGGTTTTTGCCCAAAAATAAGAAGAATGCATACCTTTTTGCCATAAAAAAGGGAAATTTCTTCATTTTTGCTCACAAATAAGGGGAATTTCTGCTTTTTTGCCTCTAAATAAGTGGAATTTCTGTCTTTTTACCTCAAAACAATGGGAATTTCTGTCTTTTTTGCCCCAAAGTAAAAAAAATTTCTGACTTATTACCCTGACATAAGTAAAATTTCTCCAATTTTGCCCCAAAATAAGTGAAATTTCTGCAATTTTGCCTCAAAATAAGGAAAATTTCTGCCTTTTTTCCCTGAAATATGTGAAATTTCTGCAATTTTGCCCCAAAATAAGGGAAATGTCTGCCTTTTTGCCCGCAAATAGGGGAATTTCATCCTTTTTACCACAAAAAAAGGGGAATTTCTGCATTTTTGCCCTAAAATATGGGAAATTTCTGCCTTTTTGCCCCAAAATAAGAAAAATTTCTGAAATTTTTTACCAAAATATAAGAAATTTCTGCCTTTTTGCCCCAAAATAAAATATTTTCTGATTTTTTTCCCATAAATAAGTGAAATTTCTGGAATTTTGCCCCAAAATAAGTGAAATTTCTGCAATGTTGCCCCAAAATAAGGGAAATTTCTGGAATTTTGCCCCAAAATAAGTGGAATTTCTGAGTTTTGCCCCAAAATAAGGAGAATTTCTGTCTTTTTGCACTAACATATAGGGAATTTCTGCCTTTTTGCCCCACAATTAGGGGAATTTCTGCAATTTTGCTCCAAAATACGGGAAATTTCTGCTTTTTAGCCTGAAAATAAGGGGAATGTATACCTTTTGCCACAAAAAAGGGAAATTTCTTCATTTTTTGCTAAAAAATAAAAGGAATTTCTCCTTTTTTGCCTCTAAAAAAGTGGAATTTCTGTGTTTTCCCCACAAAACAAAAAAAATTTCTCTGTTTTTTGCGCAAAATAAAGAAAATTTCTGACTTATTACCCTGAAATAAGTGAAATTTCTGCAATTTTGCCCCAAAATAAAGGAAATTTCTGCCTTTTTGCCCCCAAATAAGGGGAATTTCAGCCTTTTTCCTCAAAATAAAAAGAATTTCTGCATTTTTGCCCCAAAATATGGGAAATTTCTGCATTTTTGCTCCAAAATAAGAAAAATTTCTGCAATTTTGTACCAAAATAAAAGAAATTTCAGCCTTTTTGCCCCAAATTAAGAAAATTTCTGCTTTTTTTTTCTGAAATAAGTGAAATTTCTGCAATTTTGCCCCAAAATAGGTGAAATTTCAGCAATTTTGCCCCAAAATAAGGGAAATTTCTGGAATTTTGCCCTAAAATAAGTAAACTTCTGAGTTTTGCCCGAAAATAAGGAGAATTTCTGTCTTTTTGCCCCAACATATAGGGAATTTCTGCCTTTTTGTTCCACAATTAGGGGAATTTCTGCAATTTTGCTCCAAAATACGGGGAATTTCTGCCTTTTTGCCCAAAAATAAGAAGAATGCATACCTTTTTGCCATAAAAAAGGGAAATTTCTTCATTTTTTCCCCAAATAAGAGGAATTTCTGCATTTTTGACTCTAAATAAGTAGAATTTCTGTCTTTTTCTTTCAAAACAAAGGAAATTTCTGTCCTTTTAGCCCCAAAATAAAGAAAATTTCTGACTTATTACCCTGAAATAAGTGAAATTTCTGCAATTTTGCCCCAAAATAAGGGAAATTTCTGCGATTTTGCCCCCAAATAAGGGGAATTTCAGCCTTTTTACCTCAAAATAAAGGGAATTTCTGGATTTTTGCCACAAAATATTAGGAATTTCTGCCTTTTTGCCCCAAAATAAGGAAAATTTCTGCCTTTTTTCCCTGAAATAAGTGAAATTTCTGCAATTTTGCCCCAAAATAAGTGAAATTTCTGCAATATTGCCCCAAAATAATGGAAATTTTTGGAATTTTGCCACAAAATAAGTGGAATTTCTGAGTTTTGCACCAAAAGAAGGAGAATTTCTGTATTTTTGCCCTAACATATATGGAATTTCTGCCTTTTTGCCCCACAACTAGGGGAATTTCTGCAATTTTGCTCCAAAATACGGGGAATTTCTGCCTTTTTGCCTGAAAATAAGAAGAATGCATAACTTTTTGCCATTAAAAAGGGAAATTTCTTCATTTTTGCTCCAAAATAAGGGGAATTTCTGCGTTTTTGACTCTAAATAAGTGGAATTTCTGTCTTTCTGTCCCAAAACAAAGGGAATTTCTGTCTTTTTTGTTCCAAAATAAGAAAAAATTCTTACTTATTACCCTGAAGTAAGTGAAATTTCTGCAATTTTGCAACAAAATAAGAGAAATTTCTGCCTTTTTGCCCCCAAATAAGGGGAATTTCAGCCATTTTACCTCAAAATAAAGGGAACTTCTGCATTTTTGCCACAAAATATAAGGAATTTCTGCCTTTTTTCCCCAAAATAAGGAAAATTTCTGCCTTTATTCCCTGAAACAAGTGAAATATCTGCAATTTTGCCCCAAAATAAGTGAAATTTCTGCAATTTTGCCCCAAATTAAGGGAAATTTCTGCCATTTTGTACCAAAATAAAAGAAATTTCTGCCTTTTTGCTTCCAAATAAGAAAATTTCTGCTTATTTTTTTTCTGAAATAAATGAAATTTCTGAAATTTTGCCCCAAAATAAGTGAAATTTCTACAATTTTGCCCCAAAATAAGTGAAATTTCTGAAATTTTGCCCCAAAATAAGTGAAATTTCTACAATTTTGCCCCAAAATAAGTGAAATTTCTGGAATTTTGCCCCAAAATAAGTGGAATTTCTGAGTTTTGACCCAAAATAAGGAGAATTTCTGTCTTTTTGCCCCAACATATAGGGAATTTCTGCCTTTTTGCCCCACAATTAGGGGAATTTCTGCAATTTTGCTCCAAAATACGGGGAATTTCTGCCTTTTTGCCCAAAAATAAGAAGAATGCATACCTTTTTGCCATAAAAAGGGAAATTTCTTCATTTTTTCCCCAAATAAGAGGAATTTCTGCATTTTTGACTCTAAATAAGTAGAATTTCTGTCTTTTTCTCCCAAAACAAAGGAAATTTCTGTCCTTTTAGCCCCAAAATAAAGAAAATTTCTGACTTATTACCCTGAAATAAGTGAAATTTCTGCAATTTTGCCCCAAAATAAGGGAAATTTCTGCGTATTTGCCCCCAAATAAGGGGAATTTCAGCCTTTTTACCTCAAAATAAGGGGAATTTCTGGATTTTTGCCACAAAATATTAGGAATTTCTGCCTTTTTGCCCCAAAATAAGGAAAATTTCTGCCTTTTTTCCCTGAAATAAGTGAAATTTCTGCAATTTTGCTTCAAAATAAGTGAAATTTCTGCAATTTTGCCCCAAAATAATGGAAATTTTTGGAATTTTGCCACAAAATAAGTGGAATTTCTGAGTTTTGCCCCAAAATAAGAAGAATTTCTGTCTTTTTGCCCTAACATATAGGGAATTTCTGCCTTTTTGCCCCACAACTAGGGGAATTTCTGCAATTTTGCTCCAAAATACGGGGAATTTCTGCCTTTTTGCCCGAAAATTAGAAGAATGCATAACTTTTTGCCATTAAAAAGGGAAATTTCTTCATTTTTGCTCCAAAATAAGGGGAATTTCTGCGTTTTTGACTCTAAATAAGTGGAATTTCTGTCTTTCTCTCCCAAAACAAAGGGAATTTCTGTCTTTTTTGTTCCAAAATAAGAAAAAATTCTTACTTATTACCCTGAAGTAAGTGAAATTTCTGCAATTTTGCAACAAAATAAGAGAAATTTCTGCCTTTTTGCCCCCAAATAAGGGGAATTTCAGCCATTTTACCTCAAAATAAAGGGAACTTCTGCATTTTTGCCACAAAATATAAGGAATTTCTGCCTTTTTTCCCCAAAATAAGGAAAATTTCTGCCTTTATTCCCTGAAACAAGTGAAATATCTGCAATTTTGCCCCAAAATAAGTGAAATTTCTGCAATTTTGCCCCAAATTAAGGGAAATTTCTGCCATTTTGTACCAAAATAAAAGAAATTTCTGCCTTTTTGCTTCCAAATAAGAAAATTTCTGCTTATTTTTTTTCTGAAATAAATGAAATTTCTGAAATTTTGCCCCAAAATAAGTGAAATTTCTACAATTTTGCCCCAAAATAATTGAAATTTCTGGAATTTTGCCCCAAAATAAGTGGAATTTCTGAGTTTTGACCCAAAATAACGAGAATTTCTGTCTTTTTGCCCCAACATATAGGGAATTTCTGCCTTTTTGCCCCACAATTAGGGGAATTTCTGCAATTTTGCTCCAAAATACGGGGAATTTCTGCCTTTTTGCCCAAAAATAAGAAGAATGCATACCTTTTTGCCATAAAAAGGGAAATTTCTTCATTTTTTCCCCAAATAAGAGGAATTTCACCATTTTTGACTCTAAATAAGTAGAATTTCTGTCTTTTTCTCCCAAAACAAAGGAAATTTCTGTCCTTTTAGCCCCAAAATAAAGAAAATTTCTGACTTATTACCCTGAAATAAGTGAAATTTCTGCAATTTTGCCCCAAAATAAGGGAAATTTCTGCGTATTTGCCCCCAAATAAGGGGAATTTCAGCCTTTTTACCTCAAAATAAGGGGAATTTCTGGATTTTTGCCACAAAATATTAGGAATTTCTGCCTTTTTGCCCCAAAATAAGGAAAATTTCTGCCTTTTTTCCCTGAAATAAGTGAAATTTCTGCAATTTTGCTTCAAAATAAGTGAAATTTCTGCAATTTTGCCCCAAAATAATGGAAATTTTTGGAATTTTGCCACAAAATAAGTGGAATTTCTGAGTTTTGCCCCAAAATAAGAAGAATTTCTGTCTTTTTGCCCTAACATATAGGGAATTTCTGCCTTTTTGCCCCACAACTAGGGGAATTTCTGCAATTTTGCTCCAAAATACGGGGAATTTCTGCCTTTTTGCCCGAAAATTAGAAGAATGCATAACTTTTTGCCATTAAAAAGGGAAATTTCTTCATTTTTGCTCCAAAATAAGGGGAATTTCTGCGTTTTTGACTCTAAATAAGTGGAATTTCTGTCTTTCTCTCCCAAAACAAAGGGAATTTCTGTCTTTTTTGTTCCAAAATAAGAAAAAATTCTTACTTATTACCCTGAAGTAAGTGAAATTTCTGCAATTTTGCAACAAAATAAGAGAAATTTCTGCCTTTTTGCCCCCAAATAAGGGGAATTTCAGCCATTTTACCTCAAAATAAAGGGAACTTCTGCATTTTTGCCACAAAATATAAGGAATTTCTGCCTTTTTTCCCCAAAATAAGGAAAATTTCTGCCTTTATTCCCTGAAACAAGTGAAATATCTGCAATTTTGCCCCAAAATAAGTGAAATTTCTGCAATTTTGCCCCAAATTAAGGGAAATTTCTGCCATTTTGTACCAAAATAAAAGAAATTTCTGCCTTTTTGCTTCCAAATAAGAAAATTTCTGCTTATTTTTTTTCTGAAATAAATGAAATTTCTGAAATTTTGCCCCAAAATAAGTGAAATTTCTACAATTTTGCCCCAAAATAATTGAAATTTCTGGAATTTTGCCCCAAAATAAGTGGAATTTCTGAGTTTTGACCCAAAATAACGAGAATTTCTGTCTTTTTGCCCCAACATATAGGGAATTTCTGCCTTTTTGCCCCACAATTAGGGGAATTTCTGCAATTTTGCTCCAAAATACGGGGAATTTCTGCCTTTTTGCCCAAAAATAAGAAGAATGCATACCTTTTTGCCATAAAAAGGGAAATTTCTTCATTTTTTCCCCAAATAAGAGGAATTTCACCATTTTTGACTCTAAATAAGTAGAATTTCTGTCTTTTTCTCCCAAAACAAAGGAAATTTCTGTCCTTTTAGCCCCAAAATAAAGAAAATTTCTGACTTATTACCCTGAAATAAGTGAAATTTCTGCAATTTTGCCCCAAAATAAGGGAAATTTCTGCGTATTTGCCCCCAAATAAGGGGAATTTCAGCCTTTTTACCTCAAAATAAGGGGAATTTCTGGATTTTTGCCACAAAATATTAGGAATTTCTGCCTTTTTGCCCCAAAATAAGGAAAATTTCTGCCTTTTTTCCCTGAAATAAGTGAAATTTCTGCAATTTTGCTTCAAAATAAGTGAAATTTCTGCAATTTTGCCCCAAAATAATGGAAATTTTTGGAATTTTGCCACAAAATAAGTGGAATTTCTGAGTTTTGCCCCAAAATAAGAAGAATTTCTGTCTTTTTGCCCTAACATATAGGGAATTTCTGCCTTTTTGCCCCACAACTAGGGGAATTTCTGCAATTTTGCTCCAAAATACGGGGAATTTCTGCCTTTTTGCCCGAAAATTAGAAGAATGCATAACTTTTTGCCATTAAAAAGGGAAATTTCTTCATTTTTGCTCCAAAATAAGGGGAATTTCTGCGTTTTTGACTCTAAATAAGTGGAATTTCTGTCTTTCTCTCCCAAAACAAAGGGAATTTCTGTCTTTTTTGTTCCAAAATAAGAAAAAATTCTTACTTATTACCCTGAAGTAAGTGAAATTTCTGCAATTTTGCAACAAAATAAGAGAAATTTCTGCCTTTTTGCCCCCAAATAAGGGGAATTTCAGCCATTTTACCTCAAAATAAAGGGAACTTCTGCATTTTTGCCACAAAATATAAGGAATTTCTGCCTTTTTTCCCCAAAATAAGGAAAATTTCTGCCTTTATTCCCTGAAACAAGTGAAATATCTGCAATTTTGCCCCAAAATAAGTGAAATTTCTGCAATTTTGCCCCAAATTAAGGGAAATTTCTGCCATTTTGTACCAAAATAAAAGAAATTTCTGCCTTTTTGCTTCCAAATAAGAAAATTTCTGCTTATTTTTTTTCTGAAATAAATGAAATTTCTGAAATTTTGCCCCAAAATAAGTGAAATTTCTACAATTTTGCCCCAAAATAATTGAAATTTCTGGAATTTTGCCCCAAAATAAGTGGAATTTCTGAGTTTTGACCCAAAATAACGAGAATTTCTGTCTTTTTGCCCCAACATATAGGGAATTTCTGCCTTTTTGCCCCACAATTAGGGGAATTTCTGCAATTTTGCTCCAAAATACGGGGAATTTCTGCCTTTTTGCCCAAAAATAAGAAGAATGCATACCTTTTTGCCATAAAAAGGGAAATTTCTTCATTTTTTCCCCAAATAAGAGGAATTTCACCATTTTTGACTCTAAATAAGTAGAATTTCTGTCTTTTTCTCCCAAAACAAAGGAAATTTCTGTCCTTTTAGCCCCAAAATAAAGAAAATTTCTGACTTATTACCCTGAAATAAGTTAAATTTCTGCAATTTTGCCCCAAAATAAGGGAAATTTCTGCGTATTTGCCCCCAAATAAGGGGAATTTCAGCCTTTTTACCTCAAAATAAGGGGAATTTCTGGATTTTTGCCACAAAATATTAGGAATTTCTGCCTTTTTGCCCCAAAATAAGGAAAATTTCTGCCTTTTTTCCCTGAAATAAGTGAAATTTCTGCAATTTTGCTTCAAAATAAGTGAAATTTCTGCAATTTTGCCCCAAAATAATGGAAATTTTTGGAATTTTGCCACAAAATAAGTGGAATTTCTGAGTTTTGCCCCAAAATAAGAAGAATTTCTGTCTTTTTGCCCTAACATATAGGGAATTTCTGCCTTTTTGCCCCACAATTAGGGGAATTTCTGCAATTTTGCTCCAAAATATGGGGAATTTCTGCCTTTTTGCCCAATAATAAGAAGAATGCATACCTTTTTGCCATAAAAAAGGGAAATTTTTGCAATTTTGCTCCAAAATAAGGGAAATTTTTGCTTTTTTGCCTCTAAATATGTGGAATTTCTGTCTTTTTCCCCGAAAACAAAGGGAATTTCTGTCGTTTTTGCCCCAAAATAAGGAAAATTTCTGCCTTTTTGTCCCCAAATAAGGGGAATATCAGCCTTTTTACCTCAACATAAGGGGAATTTCTGCATTTTTGCCACAAAATATTAGGAATTTCTGATTTTTGCCCAAAAATAAGGAAAATTTCTGCCTTTTTTCCCTGAAATAATTGAATTTTCTGCAATTTTGCCCCAAAATAAGTGAAATTTCTGCAATTTTGCCCCAAAATAAGGGAAATTTCTGGAATTTTGCCCCAAAATAAGAGAAATTTCTGCTTTTTGACCCCAAATAAGGAGAATTTCAGCCTTTTTACCTCAAAATAAGGGGAATTTCTGCATTTTTGCCCCAAAATATGGGAAATTTCTGCCTTTTTGCCCCAAATTAAGAAAAATTTCTGCAGTTTTGTACCAAAATAAAAGAAATTTCTGCCTTTTTGCCCCAAAATAAGAAAATTTTGCTTTTTTTCTGAAATAAATGAAATTTCTGCAATTTTGCCTCAAAATAAGTTAAATTTCTGAATTTTGCCCTAAAATAAGGAGAATTTCTGTCTTTTTGACCCAACATATAGTGAATTTATGCCTTTTTGCACCACAATTAGGGGAATGTCTGCAATTTTGCTCCAAAATACGGGGAATTTCTGCCTTTTTGCCCGAAAATAAGAATGCATACCTTTTTGCCATAAAAAAGGAAAATTTCTTCATTTTTGCTCCAAAATAAGGGGAATTTCTGCCTTTTTGACTCTATATAAGTGGAATTTCTGTCTTTCTCCCCCAAAACAAAGAGAATTTCTGTCTTTTTGTTCCAAAATAAGAAAAAATTTTTACTTATTACCCTGAAGTAAGTGAAATTTCTGCAATTTTGCAACAGAATAAGGGAAATTTCTGCCTTTATGCCCCCAAAAAAGGGGAATTTCAGCCATTTTTCCTCAAAATAAAGGGAACTTCTGCATTTTTGCCACAAAATATAAGGAATTTCTGCTTTTTTGCCCCAAAATAAGGAAAATTTCTGCCTTTTTTCCCTGAAATAAGTGAAATTTCTGCAATTTTGCCCCAAAATAAGTGAAATTTCTGCAATTTTGCCCCAAATTAAGGGAAATTTCTGCCATTTTGTACCAAAATAAAAGAAATTTCTGCCTTTTTGCTTCCAAATAAGAAAATTTCTGCTTATTTTTTTTCTGAAATAAATGAAATTTCTGAAATTTTGCCCCAAAATAAGTGAAATTTTACAATTTTGCCCCAAAATAAGTGAAATTTCTGGAATTTTGCCCCAAAATAAGTGGAATTTCTGAGTTTTGACCCAAAATGAGAATTCCTGTCTTTTTGCCCCAACATATAGGGAATTTCTGCCTTTTTGCCCCACAATTAGGGGAATTTCTGCAAATTTGCTCCAAAATACGGGGAATTTCTGCCTTTTTGCCCGAAAATAAGAAGAATGCATAACTTTTTGCCATTAAAAAGGGAAATTTCTTCATTTTTGCTCCAAAATAAGGTGAATTTCTGCGTTTTTGACTCTAAATAAGTGGAATTTCTGTCTTTCTCTCCCAAAACAAAGGGAATTTCTGTCTTTTTTGTTCCAAAATAAGAAAAAATTCTTACTTATTACCCTGAAGTAAGTGAAATTTCTGCAATTTTGCAACAAAATAACAGAAATTTCTGCCTTTTTGCCCCCAAATAAGGGGAATTTCAGCCATTTTACCTCAAAATAAAGGGAACTTCTGCATTTTTGCCACAAAATATAAGGAATTTCTGCCTTTTTGCCCCAAAATAAGGAAAATTTCTGCCTTTATTCCCTGAAACAAGTGAAATATCTGCAATTTTGCCCCAAAATAAGTGAAATTTCTGCAATTTTGCCCCAAATTAAGGGAAATTTCTGCCATTTTGTACCAAAATAAAAGAAATTTCTGCCTTTTTGCTTCCAAATAAGAAAATTTCTGCTTATTTTTTTTCTGAAATAAATGAAATTTCTGAAATTTTGCCCCAAAATAAGTGAAATTTCTACAATTTTGCCCCAAAATAAGTGAAATTTCTGAAATTTTGCCCCAAAATAAGTGAAATTTCTACAATTTTGCCCCAAAATAAGTGAAATTTCTGGAATTTTGCCCCAAAATAAGTGGAATTTCTGAGTTTTGACCCAAAATAAGGAGAATTTCTGTCTTTTTGCCCCAACATATAGGGAATTTCTGCCTTTTTGCCCCACAATTAGGGGAATTTCTGCAATTTTGCTCCAAAATACGGGGAATTTCTGCCTTTTTGCCCAAAAATAAGAAGAATGCATACCTTTTTGCCATAAAAAGGGAAATTTCTTCATTTTTTCCCCAAATAAGAGGAATTTCACCATTTTTGACTCTAAATAAGTAGAATTTCTGTCTTTTTCTCCCAAAACAAAGGAAATTTCTGTCCTTTTAGCCCCAAAATAAAGAAAATTTCTGACTTATTACCCTGAAATAAGTGAAATTTCTGCAATTTTGCCCCAAAATAAGGGAAATTTCTGCGTATTTGCCCCCAAATAAGGGGAATTTCAGCCTTTTTACCTCAAAATAAGGGGAATTTCTGGATTTTTGCCACAAAATATTAGGAATTTCTGCCTTTTTGCCCCAAAATAAGGAAAATTTCTGCCTTTTTTCCCTGAAATAAGTGAAATTTCTGCAATTTTGCTTCAAAATAAGTGAAATTTCTGCAATTTTGCCCCAAAATAATGGAAATTTTTGGAATTTTGCCACAAAATAAGTGGAATTTCTGAGTTTTGCCCCAAAATAAGAAGAATTTCTGTCTTTTTGCCCTAACATATAGGGAATTTCTGCCTTTTTGCCCCACAACTAGGGGAATTTCTGCAATTTTGCTCCAAAATACGGGGAATTTCTGCCTTTTTGCCCGAAAATAAGAAGAATGCATAACTTTTTGCCATTAAAAAGGGAAATTTCTTCATTTTTGCTCCAAAATAAGGGGAATTTCTGCGTTTTTGACTCTAAATAAGTGGAATTTCTGTCTTTCTGTCCCAAAACAAAGGGAATTTCTGTCTTTTTTGTTCCAAAATAAGAAAAAATTCTTACTTATTACCCTGAAGTAAGTGAAATTTCTGCAATTTTGCAACAAAATAAGAGAAATTTCTGCCTTTTTGCCCCCAAATAAGGGGAATTTCAGCCATTTTACCTCAAAATAAAGGGAACTTCTGCATTTTTGCCACAAAATATAAGGAATTTCTGCCTTTTTGCCCCAAAATAAGGAAAATTTCTGCCTTTATTCCCTGAAACAAGTGAAATATCTGCAATTTTGCCCCAAAATAAGTGAAATTTCTGCAATTTTGCCCCAAATTAAGGGAAATTTCTGCCATTTTGTACCAAAATAAAAGAAATTTCTGCCTTTTTGCTTCCAAATAAGAAAATTTCTGCTTATTTTTTTTCTGAAATAAATGAAATTTCTGAAATTTTGCCCCAAAATAAGTGAAATTTCTACAATTTTGCCCCAAAATAAGTGAAATTTCTGAAATTTTGCCCCAAAATAAATGAAATTTCTACAATTTTGCCCCAAAATAAGTGAAATTTCTGGAATTTTGCCCCAAAATAAGTGGAATTTCTGAGTTTTGACCCAAAATAAGGAGAATTTCTGTCTTTTTGCCCCAACATATAGGGAATTTCTGCCTTTTTGCCCCACAATTAGGGGAATTTCTGCAATTTTGCTCCAAAATACGGGGAATTTCTGCCTTTTTGCCCAAAAATAAGAAGAATGCATACCTTTTTGCCATAAAAAGGGAAATTTCTTCATTTTTTCCCCAAATAAGAGGAATTTCACCATTTTTGACTCTAAATAAGTAGAATTTCTGTCTTTTTCTCCCAAAACAAAGGAAATTTCTGTCCTTTTAGCCACAAAATAAAGAAAATTTCTGACTTATTACCCTGAAATAAGTGAAATTTCTGCAATTTTGCCCCAAAATAAGGGAAATTTCTGCGTATTTGCCCCCAAATAAGGGGAATTTCAGCCTTTTTACCTCAAAATAAGGGGAATTTCTGGATTTTTGCCACAAAATATTAGGAATTTCTGCCTTTTTGCCCCAAAATAAGGAAAATTTCTGCCTTTTTTCCCTGAAATAAGTGAAATTTCTGCAATTTTGCTTCAAAATAAGTGAAATTTCTGCAATTTTGCCCCAAAATAATGGAAATTTTTGGAATTTTGCCACAAAATAAGTGGAATTTCTGAGTTTTGCCCCAAAATAAGAAGAATTTCTGTCTTTTTGCCCTAACATATAGGGAATTTCTGCCTTTTTGCCCCACAACTAGGGGAATTTCTGCAATTTTGCTCCAAAATACGGGGAATTTCTGCCTTTTTGCCCGAAAATAAGAAGAATGCATAACTTTTTGCCATTAAAAAGGGAAATTTCTTCATTTTTGCTCCAAAATAAGGGGAATTTCTGCGTTTTTGACTCTAAATAAGTGGAATTTCTGTCTTTCTGTCCCAAAACAAAGGGAATTTCTGTCTTTTTTGTTCCAAAATAAGAAAAAATTCTTACTTATTACCCTGAAGTAAGTGAAATTTCTGCAATTTTGCAACAAAATAAGAGAAATTTCTGCCTTTTTGCCCCCAAATAAGGGGAATTTCAGCCATTTTACCTCAAAATAAAGGGAACTTCTGCATTTTTGCCACAAAATATAAGGAATTTCTGCCTTTTTTCCCCAAAATAAGGAAAATTTCTGCCTTTATTCCCTGAAACAAGTGAAATATCTGCAATTTTGCCCCAAAATAAGTGAAATTTCTGCAATTTTGCCCCAAATTAAGGGAAATTTCTGCCATTTTGTACCAAAATAAAAGAAATTTCTGCCTTTTTGCTTCCAAATAAGAAAATTTCTGCTTATTTTTTTCTGAAATAAATGAAATTTCTGAAATTTTGCCCCAAAATAAGTGAAATTTCTACAATTTTGCCCCAAAATAAGTGAAATTTCTGAAATTTTGCCCCAAAATAAGTGAAATTTCTACAATTTTGCCCCAAAATAAGTGAAATTTCTGGAATTTTGCCCCAAAATAAGTGGAATTTCTGAGTTTTGACCCAAAATAAGGAGAATTTCTGTCTTTTTGCCCCAACATATAGGGAATTTCTGCCTTTTTGCCCCACAATTAGGGGAATTTCTGCAATTTTGCTCCAAAATACGGGGAATTTCTGCCTTTTTGCCCAAAAATAAGAAGAATGCATACCTTTTTGCCATAAAAAGGGAAATTTCTTCATTTTTTCCCCAAATAAGAGGAATTTCACCATTTTTGACTCTAAATAAGTAGAATTTCTGTCTTTTTCTCCCAAAACAAAGGAAATTTCTGTCCTTTTAGCCCCAAAATAAAGAAAATTTCTGACTTATTACCCTGAAATAAGTGAAATTTCTGCAATTTTGCCCCAAAATAAGGGAAATTTCTGCGTATTTGCCCCCAAATAAGGGGAATTTCAGCCTTTTTACCTCAAAATAAGGGGAATTTCTGGATTTTTGCCACAAAATATTAGGAATTTCTGCCTTTTTGCCCCAAAATAAGGAAAATTTCTGCCTTTTTTCCCTGAAATAAGTGAAATTTCTGCAATTTTGCTTCAAAATAAGTGAAATTTCTGCAATTTTGCCCGAAAATAATGGAAATTTTTGGAATTTTGCCACAAAATAAGTGGAATTTCTGAGTTTTGCCCCAAAATAAGAAGAATTTCTGTCTTTTTGCCCTAACATATAGGGAATTTCTGCCTTTTTGCCCCACAATTAGGGGAATTTCTGCAATTTTGCTCCAAAATATGGGGAATTTCTGCCTTTTTGCCCAATAATAAGAAGAATGCATACCTTTTTGCCATAAAAAAGGGAAATTTTTGCAATTTTGCTCCAAAATAAGGGAAATTTTTGCTTTTTTGCCTCTAAATATGTGGAATTTCTGTCTTTTTCCCTGAAAACAAAGGGAATTTCTGTCGTTTTTGCCCCAAAATAAGGAAAATTTCTGCCTTTTTGCCCCCAAATAAGGGGAATATCAGCCTTTTTACCTCAAAATAAGGGGAATTACTGCATTTTTGCCACAAAATATTAGGAATTTCTGATTTTTGCCCAAAAATAAGGAAAATTTCTGCCTTTTTTCCCTGAAATAATTGAATTTTCTGCAATTTTGCCCCAAAATAAGTGAAATTTCTGCAATTTTGCCCCAAAATAAGGGAAATTTCTGGAATTTTGCCCCAAAATAAGAGAAATTTCTGCTTTTTAACCCCAAATAAGGAGAATTTCAGCCTTTTTACCTCAAAATAAGGGGAATTTCTGCATTTTTGCCCCAAAATATGGGAAATTTCTGCCTTTTTGCCCCAAATTAAGAAAAATTTCTGCAGTTTTGTACCAAAATAAAAGAAATTTCTGCCTTTTTGCCCCAAAATAAGAAAATTTTGCTTTTTTTCTGAAATAAATGAAATTTCTGCAATTTTGCCTCAAAATAAGTTAAATTTCTGAATTTTGCTCTAAAATAAGGAGAATTTCTGTCTTTTTGACCCAACATATAGTGAATTTATGCCTTTTTGCACCACAATTAGGGGAATGTCTGCAATTTTGCTCCAAAATACGGGGAATTTCTGCCTTTTTGCCCGAAAATAAGAATGCATACCTTTTTTCATAAAAAAGGAAAATTTCTTCATTTTTGCTCCAAAATAAGGGGAATTTCTGCCTTTTTGACTCTAAATAAGTGGAATTTCTGTCTTTCTCCCCCAAAACAAAGGGAATTTCTGTCTTTTCGTTCCAAAATAAGAAAAAATTTTTACTTATTACCCTGAAGTAAGTGAAATTTCTGCAATTTTGCAACAGAATAAGGGAAATTTCTGCCTTTATGCCCCCAAAAAAGGGGAATTTCAGCCATTTTTCCTCAAAATAAAGGGAACTTCTGCATTTTTGCCACAAAATATAAAAAATTTCTGCTTTTTTGCCCCAAAATAAGGAAAATTTCTGCCTTTTTTCCCTGAAATAAGTGAAATTTCTGCAATTTTGCCCCAAAATAAGTGAAATTTCTGCAATTTTGCCCCAAATTAAGGGAAATTTCTGCCATTTTGTACCAAAATAAAAGAAATTTCTGCCTTTTTGCTTCCAAATAAGAAAATTTCTGCTTATTTTTTTTCTGAAATAAATGAAATTTCTGAAATTTTGCCCCAAAATAAGTGAAATTTTACAATTTTGCCCCAAAATAAGTGAAATTTCTGGAATTTTGCCCCAAAATAAGTGGAATTTCTGAGTTTTGACCCAAAATGAGAATTCCTGTCTTTTTGCCCCAACATATAAAGAATTTCTGCCTTTTTGCCCCACAATTAGGGGAATTTCTGCAATTTTGCTCCAAAATACGGGGAATTTCTGCCTTTTTGCCCGAAAATAAGAAGAATGCATAACTTTTTGCCATTAAAAAGGGAAATTTCTTCATTTTTGCTCCAAAATAAGGTGAATTTCTGCGTTTTTGACTCTAAATAAGTGGAATTTCTGTCTTTCTCTCCCAAAACAAAGGGAATTTCTGTCTTTTTTGTTCCAAAATAAGAAAAAATTCTTACTTATTACCCTGAAGTAAGTGAAATTTCTGCAATTTTGCAACAAAATAAGAGAAATTTCTGCCTTTTTGCCCCCAAATAAGGGGAATTTCAGCCATTTTACCTCAAAATAAAGGGAACTTCTGCATTTTTGCCACAAAATATAAGGAATTTCTGCCTCTTTGCCCCAAAATAAGGAAAATTTCTGCCTTTATTCCCTGAAACAAGTGAAATATCTGCAATTTTGCCCCAAAATAAGTGAAATTTCTGCAATTTTGCCCCAAATTAAGGGAAATTTCTGCCATTTTGTACCAAAATAAAAGAAATTTCTGCCTTTTTGCTTCCAAATAAGAAAATTTCTGCTTATTTTTTTTCTGAAATAAATGAAATTTCTGAAATTTTGCCCCAAAATAAGTGAAATTTCTACAATTTTGCCCCAAAATAAGTGAAATTTCTGGAATTTTGCCCCAAAATAAGTGGAATTTCTGAGTTTTGACCAAAAATAAGGAGAATTTCTGTCTTTTTGCCCCAACATATAGGGAATTTCTGCCTTTTTGCTCAACAATTGGAGGAATTTCTGCAATTTTGCTCCAAAATACGGGTAATATCTTCCTTTTTGCGTGAAAATAAGTAGAATGCATAACTTTTTGCCATAAAAAAGGGAAATTTCTTAATTTATGCTCCAAAATAAGGGAAATTTTTGCTTTTCTGCCTCTAAATAAGTGGAATTTCTGTCTTTTTCCCCCAAAACAAAGGTAATTTCTGTCTTTTTTGCCCAAAAATAAGGAAAATTTCTGACTTATTACCCTGAAGTAAGTGAAATTTATGCAATTTTGCGCCAAAATAAGGGGAATTTCTGCTTTTTTGTCTCTAAATAAGTGGAATTTATGTATTTTTCCCCCAAAACAAAGGGAATTTCTGGCTTTTTTGCCCAAAATAATGAAAATTTCTGACTTATTACCATGAAATAAGAGAAATTTCTGGAATTTTGCCCCAAATAAGGGAAATTTCTGCCTTTTTGCCCCCAAATAAGGGGGATTACAGCCTTTTTACCTCAAAATAAGGGGAATTTCTGCATTTTTACCACAAAATATTAGGAATTTCTGCATTTTTGCCCCCAAATAAAAAAAATTTCTGCTTTTTTTCCCTTAAATAAGTGACATTTCTGCAATTTTGCCCCAAAATAAGTGAAATTTCTGCAATTTTGCCCCAAAATAAGGGAAATTTCTGGAATTTTGCCTTAAAATAAGTGGAATTTCTGAGTTTTGCCCCAAAATAAGGAGAATTTCTGTCTTTATGCCACAAAATATAGGGAATTTCTGCCTTTTTGCCCCACAATTAGAGGAATTTCTGCAATTTTGCACCAAAATACAAAAAATTTCTGGTTTTTGCCCAAAAATAAGAAGAATGCATAACTTTTTGCCATAAAAAAGGGAAATTTCTTCATTTTTGCTCACAAATAAGGGGAATTTCTGCTTTTTTGCCTCTAAATAAGTGGAATTTCTGTCTTTTTACCTCAAAACAATGGGAATTTCTGTCTTTTTTGCCCCAAAGTAAAAAAAATTTCTGACTTATTACCCTGACATAAGTAAAATTTCTCCAATTTTGCCCCAAAATAAGTGAAATTTCTGCAATTTTGCCTCAAAATAAGGAAAATTTCTGCCTTTTTTCCCTGAAATATGTGAAATTTCTGCAATTTTGCCCCAAAATAAGGGAAATGTCTGCCTTTTTGCCCGCAAATAGGGGAATTTCATCCTTTTTACCTCAAAAAAAGGGGAATTTCTGCATTTTTGCCCTAAAATATAGGAAATTTCTGCCTTTTTGCCCCAAAATAAGAAAAATTTCTGAAATTTTTTACCAAAATATAAGAAATTTCTGCCTTTTTGCCCCAAAATAAAATATTTTCTGATTTTTTTCCCATAAATAAGTGAAATTTCTGGAATTTTGCCCCAAAATAAGTGAAATTTCTGCAATGTTGCCCCAAAATAAGGGAAATTTCTGGAATTTTGCCCCAAAATAAGTGGAATTTCTGAGTTTTGCCCCAAAATAAGGAGAATTTCTGTCTTTTTGCACTAACATATAGGGAATTTCTGCCTTTTTGCCCCACAATTAGGGGAATTTCTGCAATTTTGCTCCAAAATACGGGAAATTTCTGCTTTTTAGCCTGAAAATAAGGGGAATGTATACCTTTTGCCACAAAAAAGGGAAATTTCTTCATTTTTTGCTAAAAAATAAAAGGAATTTCTCCTTTTTTGCCTCTAAAAAAGTGGAATTTCTGTGTTTTCCCCACAAAACAAAAAAAATTTCTCTGTTTTTTGCGCAAAATAAAGAAAATTTCTGACTTATTACCCTGAAATAAGTGAAATTACTGCAATTTTGCCCCAAAATAAAGGAAATTTCTGCCTTTTTGCCCCCAAATAAGGGGAATTTCAGCCTTTTTCCTCAAAATAAAAAGAATTTCTGCATTTTTGCCCCAAAATATGGGAAATTTCTGCATTTTTGCTCCAAATTAAGAAAAATTTCTGCAATTTTGTACCAAAATAAAAGAAATTTCAGCCTTTTTGCCCCAAATTAAGAAAATTTCTGCTTTTTTTTTTCTGAAATAAGTGAAATTTCTGCAATTTTGCCCCAAAATAGGTGAAATTTCAGCAATTTTGCCCCAAAATAAGGGAAATTTCTGGAATTTTGCCCTAAAATAAGTAAACTTCTGAGTTTTGCCCGAAAATAAGGAGAATTTCTGTCTTTTTGCCCCAACATATAGGGAATTTCTGCCTTTTTGTTCCACAATTAGGGGAATTTCTGCAATTTTGCTCCAAAATACGGAGAATTTCTGCCTTTTTGCCCAAAAATAAGAAGAATGCATACCTTTTTGCCATAAAAAAGGGAAATTTCTTCATTTTTTCCCCAAATAAGAGGAATTTCTGCATTTTTGACACTAAATAAGTAGAATTTCTGTCTTTTTCTTTCAAAACAAAGGAAATTTATGTCCTTTTAGCCCCAAAATAAAGAAAATTTCTGACTTATTACCCTGAAATAAGTGAAATTTCTGCAATTTTGCCCCAAAATAAGGGAAATTTCTGCGATTTTGCCCCCAAATAAGGGGACTTTCAGCCTTTTTACCTCAAAATAAAGGGAATTTCTGGATTTTTGCCACAAAATATTAGGAATTTCTGCCTTTTTGCCCCAAAATAAGGAAAATTTCTGCCTTTTTTCCCTGAAATAAGTGAAATTTCTGCAATTTTGCCCCAAAATAAGTGAAATTTCTGCAATTTTGCCCCAAAATAATGGAAATTTTTTGAAATTTGCCCAAAAATATGTGGAATTTCTGAGTTTTGCACCAAAAGAAGGAGAATTTCTGTATTTTTGCCCTAACATATATGGAATTTCTGCCTTTTTGCCCCACAACTAGGGGAATTTCTGCAATTTTGCTCCAAAATACGGGGAATTTCTGCCTTTTTGCCCGAAAATAAGAAGAATGCATAACTTTTTGCCATTAAAAAGGGAAATTTCTTCATTTTTGCTCCAAAATAAGGGGAATTTCTGCGTTTTTGACTCTAAATAAGTGGAATTTCTGTCTTTCTGTCCCAAAACAAAGGGAATTTCTGTCTTTTTTGTTCCAAAATAAGAAAAAATTCTTACTTATTACCCTGAAGTAAGTGAAATTTCTGCAATTTTGCAACAAAATAAGAGAAATTTCTGCCTTTTTGCCCCCAAATAAGGGGAATTTCAGCCATTTTACCTCAAAATAAAGGGAACTTCTGCATTTTTGCCACAAAATATAAGGAATTTCTGCCTTTTTGCCCCAAAATAAGGAAAATTTCTGCCTTTATTCCCTGAAACAAGTGAAATATCTGCAATTTTGCCCCAAAATAAGTGAAATTTCTGCAATTTTGCCCCAAATTAAGGGAAATTTCTGCCATTTTGTACCAAAATAAAAGAAATTTCTGCCTTTTTGCTTCCAAATAAGAAAATTTCTGCTTATTTTTTTTCTGAAATAAATGAAATTTCTGAAATTTTGCCCCAAAATAAGTGAAATTTCTACAATTTTGCCCCAAAATAAGTGAAATTTCTGAAATTTTGCCCCAAAATAAGTGAAATTTCTACAATTTTGCCCCAAAATAAGTGAAATTTCTGGAATTTTGCCCCAAAATAAGTGGAATTTCTGAGTTTTGACCCAAAATAAGGAGAATTTCTGTCATTTTGCCCCAACATATAGGGAATTTCTGCCTTTTTGCCCCACAATTAGGGGAATTTCTGCAATTTTGCTCCAAAATACGGGGAATTTCTGCCTTTTTGCCCAAAAATAAGAAGAATGCATACCTTTTTGCCATAAAAAGGGAAATTTCTTCATTTTTTCCCCAAATAAGAGGAATTTCACCATTTTTGACTCTAAATAAGTAGAATTTCTGTCTTTTTCTCCCAAAACAAAGGAAATTTCTGTCCTTTTAGCCCCAAAATAAAGAAAATTTCTGACTTATTACCCTGAAATAAGTTAAATTTCTGCAATTTTGCCCCAAAATAAGGGAAATTTCTGCGTATTTGCCCCCAAATAAGGGGAATTTCAGCCTTTTTACCTCAAAATAAGGGGAATTTCTGGATTTTTGCCACAAAATATTAGGAATTTCTGCCTTTTTGCCCCAAAATAAGGAAAATTTCTGCCTTTTTTCCCTGAAATAAGTGAAATTTCTGCAATTTTGCTTCAAAATAAGTGAAATTTCTGCAATTTTGCCCCAAAATAATGGAAATTTTTGGAATTTTGCCACAAAATAAGTGGAATTTCTGAGTTTTGCCCCAAAATAAGAAGAATTTCTGTCTTTTTGCCCTAACATATAGGGAATTTCTGCCTTTTTGCCCCACAATTAGGGGAATTTCTGCAATTTTGCTCCAAAATATGGGGAATTTCTGCCTTTTTGCCCAATAATAAGAAGAATGCATACCTTTTTGCCATAAAAAAGGGAAATTTTTGCAATTTTGCTCCAAAATAAGGGAAATTTTTGCTTTTTTGCCTCTAAATATGTGGAATTTCTGTCTTTTTCCCCGAAAACAAAGGGAATTTCTGTCGTTTTTGCCCCAAAATAAGGAAAATTTCTGCCTTTTTGCCCCCAAATAAGGGGAATATCAGCCTTTTTACCTCAACATAAGGGGAATTTCTGCATTTTTGCCACAAAATATTAGGAATTTCTGATTTTTGCCCAAAAATAAGGAAAATTTCTGCCTTTTTTCCCTGAAATAATTGAATTTTCTGCAATTTTGCCCCAAAATAAGTGAAATTTCTGCAATTTTGCCCCAAAATAAGGGAAATTTCTGGAATTTTGCCCCAAAATAAGAGAAATTTCTGCTTTTTGACCCCAAATAAGGAGAATTTCAGCCTTTTTACCTCAAAATAAGAGGAATTTCTGCATTTTTGCCCCAAAATATGGGAAATTTCTGCCTTTTTGCCCCAAATTAAGAAAAATTTCTGCAGTTTTGTACCAAAATAAAAGAAATTTCTGCCTTTTTGCCCCAAAATAAGAAAATTTTGCTTTTTTTCTGAAATAAATGAAATTTCTGCAATTTTGCCTCAAAATAAGTTAAATTTCTGAATTTTGCCCTAAAATAAGGAGATTTTCTGTCTTTTTGACCCAACATATAGTGAATTTATGCCTTTTTGCACCACAATTAGGGGAATGTCTGCAATTTTGCTCCAAAATACGGGGAATTTCTGCCTTTTTGCCCGAAAATAAGAATGCATACCTTTTTGCCATAAAAAAGGAAAATTTCTTCATTTTTGCTCCAAAATAAGGGGAATTTCTGCCTTTTTGACTCTAAATAAGTGGAATTTCTGTCTTTCTCCCCCAAAACAAAGGGAATTTCTGTCTTTTTGTTCCAAAATAAGAAAAAATTTTTACTTATTACCCTGAAGTAAGTGAAATTTCTGCAATTTTGCAACAGAATAAGGGAAATTTCTACCTTTATGCCCCCAAAAAAGGGGAATTTCAGCCATTTTTCCTCAAAATAATGGGAACTTCTGCATTTTTGCCACAAAATATAAGGAATTTCTGCTTTTTTGCCCCAAAATAAGGAAAATTTCTGCCTTTTTTCCCTGAAATAAGTGAAATTTCTGCAATTTTGCCCCAAAATAAGTGAAATTTCTGCAATTTTGCCCCAAATTAAGGGAAATTTCTGCCATTTTGTACCAAAATAAAAGAAATTTCTGCCTTTTTGCTTCCAAATAAGAAAATTTCTGCTTATTTTTTTTCTGAAATAAATGAAATTTCTGAAATTTTGCCCCAAAATAAGTGAAATTTTACAATTTTGCCCCAAAATAAGTGAAATTACTGGAATTTTGCCCCAAAATAAGTGGAATTTCTGAGTTTTGACCCAAAATGAGAATTCCTGTCTTTTTGCCCCAACATATAAAGAATTTCTGCCTTTTTGCCCCACAATTAGGGGAATTTCTGCAATTTTGCTCCAAAATACGGGGAATTTCTGCCTTTTTGCCCGAAAATAAGAATGCATAACTTTTTGCCATTAAAAAGGGAAATTTCTTCATTTTTGCTCCAAAATAAGGTGAATTTCTGCGTTTTTGACTCTAAATAAGTGGAATTTCTGTCTTTCTCTCCCAAAACAAAGGGAATTTCTGTCTTTTTTGTTCCAAAATAAGAAAAAATTCTTACTTATTACCCTGAAGTAAGTGAAATTTCTGCAATTTTGCAACAAAATAAGAGAAATTTCTGCCTTTTTGCCCCCAAATAAGGGGAATTTCAGCCATTTTACCTCAAAATAAAGGGAACTTCTGCATTTTTGCCACAAAATATAAGGAATTTCTGCCTTTTTGCCCCAAAATAAGGAAAATTTCTGCCTTTATTCCCTGAAACAAGTGAAATATCTGCAATTTTGCCCCAAAATAAGTGAAATTTCTGCAATTTTGCCCCAAATTAAGGGAAATTTCTGCCATTTTGTACCAAAATAAAAGAAATTTCTGCCTTTTTGCTTCCAAATAAGAAAATTTCTGCTTATTTTTTTTCTGAAATAAATGAAATTTCTGAAATTTTGCCCCAAAATAAGTGAAATTTCTGGAATTTTGCCCCAAAATAAGTGAAATTTCTGAGTTTTGACCCAAAATAAGGAGAATTTCTGTCTTTTTGCCCCAACATATAGGGAATTTCTGCCTTTTTGCCCCACAATTAGGGGAATTTCTGCAATTTTGCTCCAAAATACGGGGAATTTCTGCCTTTTTGCCCAAAAATAAGAAGAATGCATACCTTTTTGCCATAAAAAAGGGAAATTTCTTCATTTTTTCCCCAAATAAGAGGAATTCCTGCATTTTTGACTCTAAATAAGTAGAATTTCTGTCTTTTTCTCCCAAAACAAAAGAAATTTCTGTCCTTTTAGCCCCAAAATAAAGAAAATTTCTGACTTATTACCCTGAAATAAGTGAAATTTCTGCAATTTTGCCCCAAAATAAGGGAAATTTCTGCGTATTTGCCCCCAAATAAGGGGAATTTCAGCTTTTTTACCTCAAAATAAGGGGAATTTCTGGATTTTTGCCACAAAATATTAGGAATTTCTGCCTTTTTGCCCCAAAATAAGGAAAATTTCTGCCTTTTTTCCCTGATATAAGTGAAATTTCTGCAATTTTGCCCCAAAATAAGTGAAATTTCTGCAATTTTGCCCCAAAATAATGGAAATTTCTGGAATTTTGCCCCAAAATAAGTGGAATTTCTGAGTTTTGCCCCAAAATAAGAAGAATTTCTGTCTTTTTGCCCTAACATATAGAGAATTTCTGCCTTTTTGCCCCACAATTAGGGGAATGTCTGCAATTTTGCTCCAAAATACGGGGAATTTCTGCCTTTTTGCCCGAAAATAAGAATGCATACCTTTTTGCCATAAAAAAAAAAATTTCTTCATTTTTGCTCCAAAATAAGGGGAATTTCTGCCTTTTTGACTCTAAATAAGTGGAATTTCTGTCTTTCTCCCCCAAAACAAAGGGAATTTCCTTCTTTTTTGTTCCAAAATAAGAAAAAAATTTTACTTATTACCCTGAAGTAAGTGAAATTTCTGCAATTTTGCAACAAAATAAGGGAAATTTCTGCCTTTATGCCCCCAAAAAAGGGGAATTTCAGCCATTTTTCCTCAAAATAAAGGGAACTTCTGCATTTTTGCCACAAAATATAAGGAATTTCTGCTTTTTTGCCCCAAAATAAGGAAAATTTCTGCCTTTTTTCCCTGAAATAAGTGATATTTCTGCAATTTTGCCCCAAAATAAGTGAAATTTCTGCAATTTTGCCCCAAATTAAGGGAAATTTCTGCCATTTTGTACCAAAATAAAAGAAATTTCTGCCTTTTTGCTTCCAAATAAGAAAATTTCTGCTTATTTTTTTTTTCTGAAATAAATGATATTTCTGAAATTTTGCCCCAAAATAAGTGAAATTTCTACAATTTTGCCCCAAAATAAGTGAAATTTCTGGAATTTTGCCCCAAAATAAGTGGAATTTCTGAGTATTGACCCAAAATAAGGAGAATTCCTGTCTTTTTGCCCCAACATATAGGGAATTTCTGCCTTTTTGCCCCACAATTAGGGGAATTTCTGCAATTTTGCTCCAAAATACGGGGAATTTCTGCCTTTTTGCCCAAAAATAAGAAGAATGCTTACCTTTTTGCCATAAAGAAGGGAAATTTCTTCATTTTTTCCCCAAATAAGAGGAATTTCTGCATTTTTGACTCTAAATAAGTAGAATTTCTGTCTTCTTCTTTCAAAACAAAGGAAATTTCTGTCCTTTTAGCCCCAAAATAAAGAAAATTTCTGACTTATTACCCTGAAATAAGTGAAATTTCTGCAATTTTGCCCCAAAATAAGGGAAATTTCTGCGTATTTGCCCCCAAATAAGGGGAATTTCAGCCTTTTTACCTCAAAATAAGGGGAATTTCTGGATTTTTGCCCGATAATAAGAAGAATGCATACCTTTTTGCCATAAAAAAGGGAAATTTTTGCAATTTTGCTCCAAAATAAGGGAAATTTCTGCTTTTTTGCCTCTAAATATGTGGAATTTCTGTCTTTTTCCCCGAAAACAAAGGGAATTTCTGTCGTTTTTGCCCCAAAATAAGGAAAATTTCTGCCTTTTTGCCCCCAAATAAGGGGAATATCAGCCTTTTTACCTTAAAATAAGGGGAATTTCTGCATTTTTGCCACAAAATATTAGGAATTTCTGTTTTTTTGCCCAATAATAAGGAAAATTTCTGCCTTTTTTCCCTGAAATAAGTGAATTTTCTGCAATTTTGCCCCAAAATAAGTGAAATTTCTGCAATTTTGCCCCAAAATAAGAGAAATTTCTGGAATTTTCCCCCAAAATAATAGAAATTTCTGCATTTTGACCCCAAATAAGGGGAATTTCAGCCTTTTTACCTCAAAATAAGGGGAATTTCTGCATTTTTGCCCCAAAATATGGGAAATTTCTGCCTTTTTGCCCCAAATTAAGAAAAATTTCTGCAATTTTGTACCAAAATAAAAGAAATTTCTGCCTTTTTGCCCCAAAATAAGAAAATTTTGCTTTTTTTCTGAAATAAATGAAATTTCTGCAATTTTGCCTCAAAATAAGTTAAATTTCTGAATTTTGCCCTAAAATAAGGAGAATTTCTGTCTTTTTGACCTAACATATAGGGAATTTCTGCCTTTTTGCACCACAATTAGTGGAATGTCAGCAATTTTGCTCCAAAATACGGGGAATTTCTGACTTTTTGCCCGAAAATAAGAAGAATGCATAACTTTTTGCCATTAAAAAGGGAAATTTCTTCATTTTTGCTCCAAAATAAGGGGAATTTCTGCGTTTTTGACTCTAAATAAGTGGAATTTCTGTCTTTCTCCCCAAAACAAAAGGAATTTCTGTCTTTTTTGTTCCAAAATAAGAAAAAATTCTTACTTATTACCCTGAAGTAAGTGAAATTTCTGCAATTTTGCAACAAAATAAGGGAAATTTCTGCCTTTTTGCCCCCAAATAAGGGGAATTTCAGCCATTTTTCCTCAAAATAAAGGGAACTTCTGCATTTTTGCCACAAAATATAAGAAATTTCTGCCTTTTTGCCCCAAAATAAGGAAAATTTCTGCCTTTTTTCCCTGAAATAAGTGAAATTTCTGCAATTTTGCCCCAAAATAAGTGAAATTTCTGCAATTTTGCCACAAATTAAGGAAAATGTCTGCCATTTTGTACCAAAATAAAAGAAATTTCTGCCTTTTTGCTTCCAAATAAGAAAATTTCTGCTTATTTTTTTTTCTGAAATAAATGAAATTTCTGAAATTTTGCCCCAAAATAAGTGAAATTTCTACAATTTTGCCCCAAAATAAGTGAAATTTCTGGAATTTTGCCCCAAAATAAGTGGAATTTCTGAGTTTTGACCCAAAATAAGGAGAATTTCTGTCTTTTTGCCCCACAATTAGGGGAATTTCTGCAATTTTGCTCCAAAATACGGGGAATTTCTGCCTTTTTGCCCAAAAATAAGAAGAATGCATACCTTTTTGCCATAAAAAAGGGAAATTTCTTCATTTTTTCCCCAAATAAGAGGAATTTCTGCATTTTTGACTCTAAATAAGTAGAATTTCTGTCTTTTTCTCCCAAAACAAAGGAAATTTCTGTCCTTTTAGCCCCAAAATAAAGAAAATTTCTGACTTATTACCCTGAAATAAGTGAAATTTCTGCAATTTTGCCCCAAAATAAGGGAAATTTCTGCGTATTTGCCCCCAAATAAGGGGAATTTCAGCTTTTTTACCTCAAAATAAGGGGAATTTCTGGATTTTTGCCACAAAATATTAGGAATTTCTGCCTTTTTGCCCCAAAATAAGGAAAATTTCTGCCTTTTTTCCCTGAAATAAGTGAAATTTCTGCAATTTTGCCCCAAAATAAGTGAAATTTCTGCAATTTTGCCCCAAAATAATGGAAATTTCTGGAATTTTGCCCCAAAATAAGTGGAATTTCTGAGTTTTGCCCCAAAATAAGAAGAATTTCTGTCTTTTTGCCCTAATATATAGGGAATTTCTGCCTTTTTGCCCCACAATTAGGGGAATGTCTGCAATTTTGCTCCAAAATACAGGGAATTTCTGCCTTTTTGCCCGAAAATAAGAATACATACCTTTTTGCCATAAAGAAGGAAAATTTCTTCATTTTTGCTCCAAAATAAGGGGAATTTCTGCCTTTTTGACTCTAAATAAGTGGAATTTCTGTCTTTCTCCCCCAAAACAAAGGGAATTTCTGTCTTTTTTGTTCCAAAATAAGAAAAAATTTTTACTTATTACCCTGAAGTAAGTGAAATTTCTGCAATTTTGCAACAAAATAAGGGAAATTTCTGCGTTTTTGCCCCCAAATAAGGGGAATTTCAGCCTTTTTACCTCAAAATAAGGAGAATTTCCGGATTTTTGCCACAAAATATTAGGAATTTCTGCTTTTTTGCCCCAAAATAAGGAAAATTTCTGCCTTTTTTTCCTGAAATAAGTGAAATTTCTCCAATTTTGCCCCAAAATAAGTGAAATTTCTGCAATTCTGCCCCAAAATAATGGAAATTTCTTGAATTTTGCCCCAAAATAAGTGGAATTTCTGAGTTTTGCCACAAAATAAGAAGAATTTCTGTCTTTTTGCCCTAACATATAGAGAATTTCTGCCTTTTTGCCCCACAATTAGGGAAATTTCAGCAATTTTGCTCCAAAATACGGGGAATTTCTGCCTTTTTGCCCGATAATAATAAGAATGCATACCTTTTTGCCATAAAAAAGGGAAATTTTTGCAATTTTGCTCCAAAATAAGGGAAATTTCTGCTTTTTTGCCTCTAAATATGTGGAATTTCTGTCTTTTTCCCCGAAAACAAAGCGAATTTCTGTCTTTTTTGTCCCAAAATAAAGAAAATTTCTTCCTTTTTGCCCCCAAATAAGGGGAATATCAGCCTTTTTACCTCAAAATAAGGGGAATTTTTGCATTTTTGCCACAAAATATTAGGAATTTCTGTTTTTTTGCCCAAAAATAAAGAAAATTTCTGCCTTTTTTCCCTGAAATTTGTGAATTTTCTGCAATTTTGCCCCAAAATAAGTGAAATTTCTGCAATTTTGCCCCAAAATAAGGGAAATTTCTGGAATTTTCCCTCAAAATAATAGAAATTTCTGCTTTTTGACCCCAAATAAGGAGAATTTCAGCCTTTTTACCTCAAAATAAGGGGAATTTCTGCATTTTTGCCCCAAAATATGGGAAATTTTTGCCTTTTTGCCCCAAATTAAGAAAAATTTCTACAATTTTGTACCAAAATAAAAGAAATTTCTGCCTTTTTGCCCCAAAATAAGAAAATTTTGCTTTTTTTCTGAAATAAATGAAATTTCTGCAATTTTGCCTCAAAATACGGGGAATTTCTGCCTTTTTGCCCGAAAATAATAAGAATGCATACCTTTTTGCCATAAAAAAGGGAAATTTCTTCATTTTTGCTCCAAAATAAGGGGAATTTCTGCCTTTTTGACTCTAAATAAGTGGAATTTCTGTCTTTTTCCCCCAAAACAAAGGGAATTTCTGTCTTTTTTGTTTCAAAATAAGGAAAATTTCTGAATTATTACCCTGAAGTAAGTGAAATTTATGCCTTTTTGCCCCCAAATAAGGGGAATTTCAGCCTTTTTACCTCAAAATAAGAGGAATTTCTGCATTTTTGCCACAAAATATTAGGAATTTCTGCCTTTTTGACCCAAAATAAGGAAAATTTCTGCCTTTTTTCCCTGAAATAAATGAAATTTCTGCAATTTTGCCCCAAAATAAGTGAAATTTCTGCAATTTTGCCCCAAAATAAGGAAAATTTCTGCAATTTTGTACCATAATAAAAGATATTTCTGCCTTTTTTATTCCAAATAAGAAAATTTCTGCTTTTTTTTCTGAAATAAGTGAAATTTCTGAAATTTTGCCCCAAAATAAGTGAAATTTCTGGAATTATGCCCCAAATTAGGTGGAATTTCTGAGTTTTGACCCACAATAAGGAGAATTTCTGTCTTTTTGCCCTAACATATAGGGAATTTCTGCCTTTTTGCCCCACAATTAGGGGAATTTCTGCAATTTTGCTCCAAAATACAGGGAATTTCTGCCTTTTTGCCCGATAATAAGAAGAATGCATACCTTTTTGCCATAAAAAAGGTAAATTTTTGCAATTTTGCTCCAAAGTAAGGGAAATTTCTGCTTTTTTGCCTCTAAATATGTGGAATTTCTGTCTTTTTCCCCGAAAACAAAGGGAATTTCTGTCTTTTTTGCCCCAAAATAAGGAAAATTTCTGCCTTTTTGCCCCCAAAGAAGGGGAATATCAGCCTTTTTACTTCAAAATAAGGGGAATTTCTGCATTTTTGCCACAAAATATTAGGAATTTCTGTTTTTTTGCCCAAAAATAAGGAAAATTTCTGCCTTTTTTCCCTGAAATAAGTGAATTTTCTGCTATTTTGCCCCAAAATAAGTGAAATTACTGCAATTTTGCCCCAAAATAAGGGAAATTTCTGGAATTTTGCACCAAATAAGAGAAATTTCTGCTTTTTGACCCCAAATAAGGGGAACTTCAGCCTTTTTACCTCAAAATAAGAGGAATTTCTGCATTTTTGCCCCAAAATATGGGAAATTTCTGCCTTTTTGCCCCAAATTAAGAAATATTTCTGCAATTTTGTACGAAAATAAAAGAAATTTCTGCCTTTTTGCCCCAAAATAAGAAAATTTTGCTTTTTTTCTGAAATAAATGAAATTTCTGCAATTTTGCCTCAAAATAAGTTAAATTTCTGAATTTTGCCCTAAAATAAGGAGAATTTCTGTCTTTTTGCCCCAACATATAGCCAATTTCTGCCTTTTTGCCACACAATTAGGGGAATGTCTGCAATTTTGCTCCAAAATATGGGGAATTTCTGCCTTTTTGCCCGAAAATAAGAAGAATGCATAACTTTTTGCCATAAAAAAGGGAAATTTCTTCATTTTTGCTCCAAAATAATGGGAATTTCTGCCTTTTTGACTCTAAATAAGTGGAACTTCTGTCTTTCTTCCCCAAAACAAAGGGAATTTCTGTCTTTTTTGTTCCAAAATAAGAAAAATTTCTTACTTATTACCCTGAAGTAAGTGAAATTTCTGCAATTTTGCAACAAAATAAGGGAAATTTCTGCTTTTTTGACCCCAAATAAGGGGAATTTAAGCCATCTTACCTCAAAATAAGGGGAATTTCTGCATTTTTGCCACAAAATATAAGGAATTTCTGCCTTTTTGCCCCAAAATAAGGAAAATTTCTGCCTTTTTTCCCTGAAATAAGTGCAATTTCTGCAATTTTGCCCCAAAATATGTGAAATTTCTGCAATTTTGCCCCAAATTAAGGGAAATTTCTGCAATTTTGTACCAAAATAAAAGAAATTTCTGCATTTTTTCTTCCAAATAAGAAAATTTCTGCTTTTTTTTTCTGAAATAAGTGAAATTTCTGAAATTTTTCCCCAAAATAAGTGAAATTTCTACTATATTGCCCCAAAATAAGTGAAATTTCTGGAATTTTGCCCCAAAATTAGTGGAATTTCTGAGTTTTGACACAAAATAAGGAGAATTTCTGTCTTTTTGCCCCAACATATAGGGAATATCTGCCTTTTTGCCCCACAATTAGGGGAATTTCTGCAATTTTGCTCCAAAACACGGGGAATTTCTGCCTTTTTGCTCAAAAATAAGAAGAATGCATACCTTTTTGCCATAAAAAAAGAAAATTTCTTCATTTTTGCTCCAAAATAAGGGGAATTTCTGCTTTTATGCCTCTAAATATGTGGAATTTCTGTCTTTGTCCCCCAAAACAAAGGGAATTTGTGTCCTTTTTGCACCAAAATAAGGGAAATTTCTGACTTATTAACCTGAAATAAGTGAAATTTCTGATATTTTGCTCCAAAATAAGGGAAATTTCTGCTTTTTTGCATCTGAATAAGTGGAATTTCTGTCTTTTTTCCCCAAAAAAAAGGGAATTTCTGTCTTTTTGCCCCAAAATAAGGAAAATTTCTGCCTTTTTTCCCTGAAATAAGTGCAATTTCTGCAATTTTGCCCCAAAATAAGTGAAATTTCTGCAATTTTGCCCCAAATTAAGGGAAATTTCTGCAATTTTGTACCAAAATAAAAGAAATTTCTGCATTTTCGCTTCCAAATAAGAAAATTTCTGCTTTTTTTTTCTGAAATAAGTGAAATTTCTGAAATTTTTCCACAAAATAAGTGAAATTTCTGCAATTTTGCCCCAAAATAATGGAAATTTCTGGAATTTTGCCCCAAAATAAGTGGAATTTCTGAGTTTTGCCCCAAAATAAGAAGAATTTCTGTCTTTTTGCCCTAACATATAGAGAATTTCTGCCTTTTTGCCCCACAATTAGGGGAATGTCTGCAATTTTGCTCCAAAATACGGGGAATTTCTGCCTTTTTGCCCGAAAATAAGAATGCATACCTTTTTGCCATAAAAAAAAAATTTCTTCATTTTTGCTCCAAAATAAGGGGAACTTCTGCCTTTTTGACTCTAAATAAGTGGAATTTCTGTCTTTCTCCCCCAAAACAAAGGGAATTTCCTTCTTTTTTGTTCCAAAATAAGAAAAAAATTTTACTTATTACCCTGAAGTAAGTGAAATTTCTGCAATTTTGCAACAAAATAAGGGAAATTTCTGCCTTTATGCCCCCAAAAAAGGGGAATTTCAGCCATTTTTCCTCAAAATAAAGGGAACTTCTGCATTTTTGCCACAAAATATAAGGAATTTCTGCTTTTTTGCCCCAAAATAAGGAAAATTTCTGCCTTTTTTCCCTGAAATAAGTGATATTTCTGCAATTTTGCCCCAAAATAAGTGAAATTTCTGCAATTTTGCCCCAAATTAAGGGAAATTTCTGCCATTTTGTACCAAAATAAAAGAAATTTCTGCCTTTTTGCTTCCAAATAAGAAAATTTCTGCTTATTTTTTTTTCTGAAATAAATGAAATTTCTGAAATTTTGCCCCAAAATAAGTGAAATTTCTACAATTTTGCCCCAAAATAAGTGAAATTTCTGGAATTTTGCCCCAAAATAAGTGGAATTTCTGAGTATTGACCCAAAATAAGGAGAATTCCTGTCTTTTTGCCCCAACATATAGGGAATTTCTGCCTTTTTGCCCCACAATTAGGGGAATTTCTGCAATTTTGCTCCAAAATACGGGGAATTTCTGCCTTTTTGCCCAAAAATAAGAAGAATGCTTGCCTTTTTGCCATAAAGAAGGGAAATTTCTTCATTTTTTCCCCAAATAAGAGGAATTTCTGCATTTTTGACTCTAAATAAGTAGAATTTCTGTCTTCTTCTTTCAAAACAAAGGAAATTTCTGTCCTTTTAGCCCCAAAATAAAGAAAATTTCTGACTTATTACCCTGAAATAAGTGAAATTTCTGCAATTTTGCCCCAAAATAAGGGAAATTTCTGCGTATTTGCCCCCAAATAAGGGGAATTTCAGCCTTTTTACCTCAAAATAAGGGGAATTTCTGGATTTTTGCCCGATAATAAGAAGAATGCATACCTTTTTGCCATAAAAAAGGGAAATTTTTGCAATTTTGCTCCAAAATAAGGGAAATTTCTGCTTTTTTGCCTCTAAATATGTGGAATTTCTGTCTTTTTCCCCGAAAACAAAGGGAATTTCTGTCGTTTTTGCCCCAAAATAAGGAAAATTTCTGCCTTTTTGCCCCCAAATAAGGGGAATATCAGCCTTTTTACCTTAAAATAAGGGGAATTTCTGCACTTTTGCCACAAAATATTAGGAATTTCTGTTTTTTTGCCCAATAATAAGGAAAATTTCTGCCTTTTTTCCCTGAAATAAGTGAATTTTCTGCAATTTTGCCCCAAAATAAGTGAAATTTCTGCAATTTTGCCCCAAAATAAGAGAAATTTCTGGAATTTTCCCCCAAAATAATAGAAATTTCTGCATTTTGACCCCAAATAAGGGGAATTTCAGCCTTTTTACCTCAAAATAAGGGGAATTTCTGCATTTTTGCCCCAAAATATGGGAAATTTCTGCCTTTTTGCCCCAAATTAAGAAAAATTTCTGCAATTTTGTACCAAAATAAAAGAAATTTCTGCCTTTTTGCCCCAAAATAAGAAAATTTTGCTTTTTTTCTGAAATAAATGAAATTTCTGCAATTTTGCCTCAAAATAAGTTAAATTTCTGAATTTTGCCCTAAAATAAGGAGAATTTCTGTCTTTTTGACCTAACATATAGGGAATTTCTGCCTTTTTGCACCACAATTAGTGGAATATCAGCAATTTTGCTCCAAAATACGGGGAATTTCTGCCTTTTTGCCCGAAAATAAGAAGAATGCATAACTTTTTGCCATTAAAAAGGGAAATTTCTTCATTTTTGCTCCAAAATAAGGGGAATTTCTGCGTTTTTGACTCTAAATAAGTGGAATTTCTGTCTTTCTCCCCAAAACAAAAGGAATTTCTGTCTTTTTTGTTCCAAAATAAGAAAAAATTCTTACTTATTACCCTGAAGTAAGTGAAATTTCTGCAATTTTGCAACAAAATAAGGGAAATTTCTGCCTTTTTGCCCCCAAATGAGGGGAATTTCAGCCATTTTTCCTCAAAATAAAGGGAACTTCTGCATTTTTGCCACAAAATATAAGAAATTTCTGCCTTTTTGCCCCAAAATAAGGAAAATTTCTGCCTTTTTTCCCTGAAATAAGTGAAATTTCTGCAATTTTGCCCCAAAATAAGTGAAATTTCTGTAATTTTGCCCCAAATTAAGGAAAATGTCTGCCATTTTGTACCAAAATAAAAGAAATTTCTGCCTTTTTGCTTCCAAATAAGAAAATTTCTGCTTATTTTTTTTTCTGAAATAAATGAAATTTCTGAAATTTTGCCCCAAAATAAGTGAAATTTCTACAATTTTGCCCCAAAATAAGTGAAATTTCTGGAATTTTGCCCCAAAATAAGTGGAATTTCTGAGTTTTGACCCAAAATAAGGAGAATTTCTGTCTTTTTGCCCCAACATATAGGGAATTTCTGCCTTTTTGCCCCACAATTAGGGGAATTTCTGCAATTTTGCTCCAAAATACGGGGAATTTCTGCCTTTTTGCCCAAAAATAAGAAGAATGCATACCTTTTTGCCATAAAAAAGGGAAATTTCTTCATTTTTTCCCCAAATAAGAGGAATTTCTGCATTTTTGACTCTAAATAAGTAGAATTTCTGTCTTTTTCTCCCAAAACAAAGGAAATTTCTGTACTTTTAGCCCCAAAATAAAGAAAATTTCTGACTTATTACCCTGAAATAAGTGAAATTTCTGCAATTTTGCCCCAAAATAAGGGAAATTTCTGCGTATTTGCCCCCAAATAAGGGGAATTTCAGCTTTTTTCCCTCAAAATAAGGGGAATTTCTGGATTTTTGCCACAAAATATTAGGAATTTCTTCCTTTTTGCCCCAAAATAAGGAAAATTTCTGCCTTTTTTCCCTGAAATAAATGAAATTTCTGCAATTTTGCCCCAAAATAAGTGAAATTTCTGCAATTTTGCCCCAAAATAATGGAAATTTCTGGAATTTTGCCCCAAAATAAGTGGAATTTCTGAGTTTTGCCCCAAAATAAGAAGAATTTCTGTCTTTTTGCCCTAACATATAGGGAATTTCTGCCTTTTTGCCCCACAATTAGGGGAATGTCTGCAATTTTGCTCCAAAATACGGGGAATTTCTGCCTTTTTGCCCGAAAATAAGAATACATATCTTTTTGCCATAAAAAAGGAAAATTTCTTCATTTTTGCTCCAAAATAAGGGGAATTTCTGCCTTTTTGACTCTAAATAAGTGGAATTTCTGTCTTTCTCCCCCAAAACAAAGGGAATTTCTGTCTTTTTTGTTCCAAAATAAGAAAAAATTTTTACTTATTACCCTGAAGTAAGTGAAATTTCTGCAATTTTGCAACAAAATAAGGGAAATTTCTGCGTTTTTGCCCCCAAATAAGGGGAATTTCAGCCTTTTTACCTCAAAATAAGGAGAATTTCCGGATTTTTACCACAAAATATTAGGAATTTCTGCTTTTTTGCCCCAAAGTAAGGAAAATTTCTGCCTTTTTTTCCTGAAATAAGTGAAATTTCTCCAATTTTGCCCCAAAATAAGTGAAATTTCTGCAATTCTGCCCCAAAATAATGGAAATTTCTTGAATTTTGCCCCAAAATAAGTGGAATTTCTGAGTTTTGCCACAAAATAAGAAGAATTTCTGTCTTTTTGCCCTAACATATAGAGAATTTCTGCCTTTTTGCCCCACAATTAGGGAAATTTCTGCAATTTTGCTCCAAAATACGGGGAATTTCTGCCTTTTTGCCCGATAATAATAAGAATGCATACCTTTTTGCCATAAAAAAGGGAAATTTTTGCAATTTTGCTCCAAAATAAGGGAAATTTCTGCTTTTTTGCCTCTAAATATGTGGAATTTCTGTCTTTTTCCCCGAAAACAAAGCGAATTTCTGTCTTTTTTGTCCCAAAATAAAGAAAATTTCTTCCTTTTTGCCCCCAAATAAGGGGAATATCAGCCTTTTTACCTCAAAATAAGGGGAATTTTTGCATTTTTGCCACAAAATATTAGGAATTTCTGTTTTTTTCCCCAAAAATAAAGAAAATTTCTGCCTTTTTTCCCTGAAATTTGTGAATTTTCTGCAATTTTGCCCCAAAATAAGTGAAATTTCTGCAATTTTGCCCCAAAATAAGGGAAATTTCTGGAATTTTCCCTCAAAATAATAGAAATTTCTGCTTTTTGACCCCAAATAAGGAGAATTTCAGCCTTTTTACCTCAAAATAAGGGGAATTTCTGCATTTTTGCCCCAAAATATGGGAAATTTTTGCCTTTTTGCCCCAAATTAAGAAAAATTTCTACAATTTTGTACCAAAATAAAAGAAATTTCTGCCTTTTTGCCCCAAAATAAGAAAATTTTGCTTTTTTTCTGAAATAAATGAAATTTCTGCAATTTTGCCTCAAAATACGGGGAATTTCTGCCTTTTTGCCCGAAAATAATAAGAATGCATACCTTTTTGCCATAAAAAAGGGAAGTTTCTTCATTTTTGCTCCAAAATAAGGGGAATTTCTGCCTTTTTGACTCTAAATAAGTGGAATTTCTGTCTTTTTCCCCCAAAACAAAGGGAATTTCTGTCTTTTTTGTTTCAAAATAAGGAAAATTTCTGAATTATTACCCTGAAGTAAGTGAAATTTATGCCTTTTTGCCCCCAAATAAGGGGAATTTCAGCCTTTTTACCTCAAAATAAGAGGAATTTCTGCATTTTTGCCACAAAGTATTAGGAATTTCTGCCTTTTTGACCCAAAATAAGGAAAATTTCTGCCTTTTTTCCCTGAAATAAATGAAATTTCTGCAATTTTGCCCCAAAATAAGTGAAATTTCTGCAATTTTGCCCCAAAATAAGGAAAATTTCTGCAATTTTGTACCATAATAAAAGATATTTCTGCCTTTTTTATTCCAAATAAGAAAATTTCTGCTTTTTTTTTCTGAAATAAGTGAAATTTCTGAAATTTTGCCCCAAAATAAGTGAAATTTCTGGAATTATGCCCCAAATTAGGTGGAATTTCTGAGTTTTGACCCACAATAAGGAGAATTTCTGTCTTTTTGCCCTAACATATAGGGAATTTCTGCCTTTTTGCCCCACAATTAGGGGAATTTCTGCAATTTTGCTCCAAAATACAGGGAATTTCTGCCTTTTTGCCCGATAATAAGAAGAATGCATACCTTTTTGCCATAAAAAAGGGAAATTTTTGCAATTTTGCTCCAAAGTAAGGGAAATTTCTGCTTTTTTGCCTCTAAATATGTGAAATTTCTGTCTTTTTCCCCGAAAACAAAGGGAATTTCTGTCTTTTTTGCCCCAAAATAAGGAAAATTTCTGCCTTTTTGCCCCCAAAGAAGGGGAATATCAGCCTTTTTACCTCAAAATAAGGGGAATTTCTGAATTTTTGCCACAAAATATTAGGAATTTCTGTTTTTTTGCCCAAAAATAAGGAAAATTTCTGCCTTTTTTCCCTGAAATAAGTGAATTTTCTGCAATTTTGCCCCAAAATAAGTGAAATTACTGCAATTTTGCCCCAAAATAAGGGAAATTTCTGGAATTTTGCACCAAATAAGAGAAATTTCTGCTTTTTGACCCCAAATAAGGGGAACTTCAGCCTTTTTACCTCAAAATAAGAGGAATTTCTGCATTTTTGCCCCAAAATATGGGAAATTTCTGCCTTTTTGCCCCAAATTAAGAAATATTTCTGCAATTTTGTACGAAAATAAAAGAAATTTCTGCCTTTTTGCCCCAAAATAAGAAAATTTTGCTTTTTTTCTGAAATAAATGAAATTTCTGCAATTTTGCCTCAAAATAAGTTAAATTTCTGAATTTTGCCCTAAAATAAGGAGAATTTCTATCTTTTTGCCCCAACATATAGCCAATTTCTGCCTTTTTGCCACACAATTAGGGGAATGTCTGCAATTTTGCTCCAAAATATGGGGAATTTCTGCCTTTTTGCCCGAAAATAAGAAGAATGCATAACTTTTTGCCATAAAAAAGGGAAATTTCTTCATTTTTGCTCCAAAATAATGGGAATTTCTGCCTTTTTGACTCTAAATAAGTGGAATTTCTGTCTTTCTTCCCCAAAACAAAGGGAATTTCTGTCTTTTTTGTTCCAAAATAAGAAAAATTTCTTACTTATTACCCTGAAGTAAGTGAAATTTCTGCAATTTTGCAACAAAATAAGGGAAATTTCTGCTTTTTTGACCCCAAATAAGGGGAATTTCAGCCATCTTACCTCAAAATAAGGGGAATTTCTGCATTTTTGCCACAAAATATAAGGGATTTCTGCCTTTTTGCCCCAAAATAAGGAAAATTTCTGCCTTTTTTCCCTGAAATAAGTGCAATTTCTGCAATTTTGCCCCAAAATAAGTGAAATTTCTGCAATTTTGCCCCAAATTAAGGGAAATTTCTGCAATTTTGTACCAAAATAAAAGAAATTTCTGCATTTTTGCTTCCAAATAAGAAAATTTCTGCTTTTTTTTCTGAAATAAGTGAAATTTCTGAAATTTTTCCCCAAAATAAGTGAAATTTCTACTATTTTGCCCCAAAATAAGTGAAATTTCTGGAATTTTGCCCCAAAATTAGTGGAATTTCTGAGTTTTGACACAAAATAAGGAGAATTTCTGTCTTTTTGCCCCAACATATAGGGAATATCTGCCTTTTTGCCCCACAATTAGGGGAATTTCTGCAATTTTGCTCCAAAACACGGGGAATTTCTGCCTTTTTGCTCAAAAATAAGAAGAATGCATAACTTTTTGCCATAAAAAAAGAAAATTTCTTCATTTTTGCTCCAAAATAAGGGGAATTTCTGCTTTATGCTTCTAAATATGTGGAATTTCTGTCTTTGTCCCCCAAAACAAAGGGAATTTGTGTCCTTTTTGCACCAAAATAAGGGAAATTTCTGACTTATTAACCTGAAATAAGTGAAATTTCTGATATTTTGCTCCAAAATAAGGGAAATTTCTGCTTTTTTGCATCTGAATAAGTGGAATTTCTGTCTTTTTTCCCCAAAACAAAGGGAATTTCTGTACTTTTTGCCACAAAATAAGGAAAATTTCTGCCTTTTTGACCCCAAATAAAGGGAATTTCAGCCTTTTTACCTCAAAATAAGGGGAATTTCTGCATTTTTGCCACAAAATATTAGGAATTTCTGCCTTTTTGCCCCAAAATAAGGAAAATTTCTGCCTTTTTTCCCTGAAATAAGTGAAATTTCTGCAATTTTGCCCCAAAATAAGTGAAATTTCTGCAATTTTGCCCCAAAATAAGGAAAATTTCTGCAATTTTGTACCAAAATAAAAGAAATTTCTGCCTTTTTGCTTCGAAATAAAAAAATTTCTGTTTTTTTTTTCTGAAATAAGTGAAATTTCTGAAATTTTGCCTCAAAATAAGTGAAATTTCTACTATTTTGACTTAAAATAAGTGAAATTTCTTGAATTTTGCCCCAAAATAAGTGGAATTTCTGAGTTTTGACCCAAAATAAGGAGAATTTGTGTCTTTTTGCCTCAACATATAGGGACTTTCTGCCTTTTTGCCCCACAATTAGGGGAATTTCTGCAATTTTGCTCCAAAATACGGGGAATTTCTGCCTTTTTGCCCGAAAATAATAAGAATGCATACCTTTTTGCCATAAAAAAGGGAAATTTCTTCATTTTTGCTCTAAAATAAGGGGAATTTCTGCCTTTTTGACTCTAAATAAGTGGAATTTCTGTCTTTTCCCCCAAAACAAAGGGAATTTCTGTCTTTATTGTTTCAAAATAAGGAAAATTTCTGAATTATTACCCTGAAGTAAGTGAAATTTCTGCCTTTTTGCCCCCAAAAAAGGGGGAATTTCAGCCTTTTTACCCCAAAATAAGGGGAATTTCTGCATTTTTGCCACAAAATATTAGGAATTTCTGTTTTTTGCCCCAAAATAAGGAAAATTTCTGTTTTTTCCCTGAAATAAATGAAATTTTTGCAATTTTGCCCCAAAATAAGTGAAATTTCTGCAATTTTGCCCCAAAATAACGGAAATTTCTGCAATTTTGTACCAAAATAAAAGATATTTCTGCCATTTTGCTTCCAAATAAGAAAATTTCTGTTTTTTTTCAGAAATAAGTGAAATTTCTGAAATTTTGCCACAAAATAAGTGAAATTTCTACAATTTTGCCCCAAAATAAGTGAAATTTTTGGAAATTTGCCCCAAATTAAGTGGAATTTCTGAGTTTTGACCCACAATAAGAAAAATTTCTGTCTTTTTGCCCCAACATATAGAGAATTTCTGCCTTTTTGCCCCACAATTAGAGGAATTTCTGCAATTTTGCTCCAAAATACAGGGAATTTCTGCCTTTTTGCCCGAAAATAAAAAGAATGCATACCTTTTTGCCATAAAAAAAGGTAAATTTCTTCATTTTTGCTCCAAAATAATGGGAATTTCTGCTTTTTTGCCTCTAAATAAGTAGAATTTCTGTCTTTTTTCCCAAAAACAAAGGGAATTTCTGTCTTTTTTTCCCCAAAATAAAATAAATTCTGACTTATTACCCTGAAATAAGTGAAATTTCTGCAATTTTGACACAAAATAAGGGAAATTTCTGCCTTTTTGTCCCCAAATAAGGGGAATTTCAGCCTTTTTACCTCAAAATATGGGGAATTTCTGCATTTTTGCCACAAAATATTAGGAATTTCTGCCTTTTTGCCCCAAAATAAGGAAAATTTCTGCATTTTTCCCTGAAATAAATGAAAGTTCTGCATTTTTGCCCCAAAATATGGGAAATTTCTGAAATTTTGTCCCAAAATAAGAAAAATTTCAGCAATTTTGTACCAAAATATCAGAAAAATCAGACTTTTTGCCCCAAAATTAAAAATTTCTGCTTTTTTTCTGAAATAAGTGAAATTTCTGCAATTTTGCCCCAAAATAAGTGAAATTTCTGAGTTTGCCCCTAAATAAGAAGAATTTCTGTCTTTTTGCCCCAACATATAGGGAATTTTTGCCTTTTTGCCCCTCATTTAGGGGAATTTCTGCAATTTTGCTCCAAAATACGGGGAATTTCTGCCTTTTTGCCCCCAAATAAGGGAAATTTCAGCCCTTTTACCTCAAAATAAGGGGAATTTTTGCATTTTTGCCGCATAATATGGAAAATTTCTGCCTTTTTGCCACAAAATAAGAAAATTTCTGCTTTTTTTCCCTGAAATAAGTGAAATTTCTGAAATTATGCCCCAAAATAAGTAAAATTTCTACATTTTGCCCCAAAATAAGTGAAATTTCTTGAATTTTGCCCCAAATTAAGTGGAATTTCTGAGTTTTGACCCACAATAAGGAGAATTTCTGTCTTTTTGCCCCAACATATACGAAATTTCTGCCTTTTTGCCCCACAATTAGGGGAATTTCTGCCATTTTGGTCCAAAATACGGGGAATTTCTGCCTTTTTGCCCGAAAATAAGAAGAATGCATACCTTTTTTACATAAAAAAAAATTTCTGCAATTTTGCTCTAAATTAAGAGAAATTTCTGCTTTTTTGCCTCTAAATAAGTGGAATTTCTGTCTTTTCCCCCAAAACAAAGGGAATTTCTGTCTTTTTGCCCCTAAATAAAAAAATTTTCTGAAATATTACCCTGAAATAAGTGAAATTTCTGCAATTCTGCCCCAACATAAGAGAAATTTCTGCCTATTCGCCCCCAAATAAGGAAAATTTCAGCCTTTTTACCTCAAAATAAGGAAAATTTTTGCATTTTTGCCCCAAAATATGGAAAATTTCTGCCTTTTTGCCCAAAATAAGAAAAATTTCTGCAATTTTGTACCAAAATAAACAAAATTTCTGCCTTTTTGCCACAAAACAAGAAAATTTCTGCTTTTTTTCCATGAAATAAGTGAAATTTCTGCAATTTTGCCCCAAAATAAGTGAAATTTCTGCAATTTTGCCCCAAAATAAGGGAAATTTCTGGAATTTTGCCCAAAAATAAGTGGAAATTCTGAGTTTTGCCACAAAATAAGGAGGATTTCTGTCTTTTTGCCCCAACATATAGCCAATTTCTGCCCTTTTGCCCCACAATTAGGGGAATTTCTGCAATTTTGCTCCAAAATACGGGGAATTTCTGCCTTTTTGCTCAAAAATAAGTAGAATGCATACCTTTTTGCCATAAAAATGGAAAATTTCTTCATTTTTGCTCCAAAATAAGGGGAATTTCTGCTTTTATGCCTCTAAATATGTGGAATTTCTGTCTTTGTCCCCCAAAACAAAGGGAATTTCTGTCTTTTTTGCCCCAAAATAAGGGAAATTTGTGACTTATTACCCTGAAATAAGTGAAATTTCTGCAATTTTGACCCAAAATAAGGGAAATTTCTGCCTTTTTGCCCCCAAATAAAGGGAATTTCAGCCTTTTTACCTCAAAATAAGGGGAATTTCTGCATTTTTGCCACAAAATATTAGGAATTTCTGCCTTTTTGCCCCAAAATAAGGAAAATTTCTGCCTTTTTTCCCTGAAATAAGTGAAATTTCTGCAATTTTGCCCCAAAATAAGTGAAATTTCTGCAATTTTGCCCCAAAATAAGGAAAATTTCTGCAATTTTGTACCAAAATAAAAGAAATTTCTGCCTTTTTGCTTCCAAATAAGAAAATTTCTGCTTTTTTTCTGAAATAAGTGAAATTTCTAAAATTTTGCCTCAAAATAAGTGAAATTTCTACAATTTTGACTTAAAATAAGTGAAATTTCTTGAATTTAGCCCCAAAATAAGTGGAATTTCTGAGTTTTGACCCAAAATAAGGAGAATTTCTGTCTTTTTGCCTCAACATATAGGGAATTTCTGCCTTTTTGCCCCACAATTAGGGGAATTTCTGCAATTTTGCTCCAAAATACGGGGAATTTCTGCCTTTTTGCCCGAAAATAATAAGAATGCATACCTTTTTGCCATAAAAAAGGGAAATTTCTTCATTTTTGCTCCAAAATAAGGGGAATTTCTGCCTTTTTGACTCTAAATAAGTGGAATTTCTGTCTTTTTCCTCCAAAACAAAGGGAATTTCTGTCTTTTTTGTTTCAAAATAAGGAAAATTTCTGAATTATTACCCTGAAGTATGTGAAATTTCTGCCTTTTTGCCCCCAAATAAGGGGAATTTCAACCTTTTTACCTCAAAATAAGGGGAATTTCTGCATTTTTGCCACAAAATATTAGGAATTTCTGCCTTTTTGCCCCATAATAAAGAAAATTTCTGCCTTTTTCCCTGATACAAATGAAATTTTTGCAATTTTGCCCCAAAATAACTGAAATTTCTGCAATTTTGCCCCAAAATAAAAGAAATTTCTGCAATTTTGTACCAAAATAAAAGATATTTCCGCCTTTTTGCTTCCAAATAAAAAAAATTTCTGCTTTTTTTTCTGAAATAAGTGAAATTTCTGAAATTTTGCCACAAAATAATTGAAATTTCTACAATTTTGCCCCAAAATAAGTGAAATTTCTGGAATTTTGCCCCAAATTAAGTGGAATTTCTGAGTTTTGACCCACAATAAGAAAAATTTCTGTCTTTTTGCCCCAACATATAGAGAATTTCTGCCTTTTTGCCCCACAATTAGGGGAATTTCTGCAATTTTGCTCCAAAATACAGGGAATTTCTGCCTTTTTGCCCGAAAATAAAAAGAATGCATACCTTTTTGCCATAAAAAAGGGAAATTTCTTCATTTTTGCTCCAAAATAGGGGAATTTCTGCTTTTTTGCCTCTAAATAAGTTGAATTTCTGTCTTTTTTCCCCAAAACAAAGGGAATTTCCGTCTTTTTTGCCCCAAAATAAAAAAATTCTGACTTATTACCCTGAAATAAGTGAAATTTCTGCAATTTTGACACAAAATAAGGGAAATTTCTGCCTTTTTGTCCCCAAATAAGGGGAATTTCAGCCTTTTTACCTCAAAATATGGGGAATTTCTGCATTTTTGCCACAAAATATTAGGAATTTCTGCCTTTTTGCCCCAAAATAAGGAAAATTTATGCATTTTTCCCTGAAATAAGTGAAAGTTCTGCATTTTTGCCCCAAAATATGGGAAATTTCTGCAATTTTGCCCCAAAATAAGAAAAATTTCAGCAATTTTGTACCAAAATATAAGAAAAATCAGACTTTTTGCCCCAAAATAAAAAATTTCTGCTTTTTTTCTGAAATAAGTGAAATTTCTGGAATTTTGCCCCAAAATAAGTGGAATTTCTGAGTATTGACCCAAAATAAGGAGAATTCCTGTCTTTTTGCCCCAACATATAGGGAATTTCTGCCTTTTTGCCCCACAATTAGGGGAATTTCTGCAATTTTGCTCCAAAATACTGGGAATTTCTGCCTTTTTGCCCAAAAATAAGAAGAATGCTTACCTTTTTGCCATAAAGAAGGGAAATTTCTTCATTTTTTCCCCAAATAAGAGGAATTTCTGCATTTTTGACTCTAAATAAGTAGAATTTCTGTCTTCTTCTTTCAAAACAAAGGAAATTTCTGTCCTTTTAGCCCCAAAATAAAGAAAATTTCTGACTTATTACCCTGAAATAAGTGAAATTTCTGCAATTTTGCCCCAAAATAAGGGAAATTTCTGCGTATTTGCCCCCAAATAAGGGGAATTTCAGCCTTTTTACCTCAAAATAAGAAGAATTTCTGGATTTTTGCCCGATAATAAGAAGAATGCATACCTTTTTGCCATAAAAAAGGGAAATTTTTGCAATTTTGCTCCAAAATAAGGGAAATTTCTGCTTTTTTGCCTCTAAATATGTGGAATTTCTGACTTTTTCCCCGAAAACAAAGGGAATTTCTGTCGTTTTTGCCCCAAAATAAGGAAAATTTCTGCCTTTTTGCCCCCAAATAAGGGGAATATCAGCCTTTTTACCTTAAAATAAGGGGAATTTCTGCATTTTTGCCACAAAATATTAGGAATTTCTGTTTTTTTGCCCAATAATAAGGAAAATTTCTGCCTTTTTTCCCTGAAATAAGTGAATTTTCTGCAATTTTGCCCCAAAATAAGTGAAATTTCTGCAATTTTGCCCCAAAATAAGAGAAATTTCTGGAATTTTCCCCCAAAATAATAGAAATTTCTGCATTTTGACCCCAAATAAGGGGAATTTCAGCCTTTTTACCTCAAAATAAGGGGAATTTCTGCATTTTTGCCCCAAAATATGGGAAATTTCTGCCTTTTTGCCCCAAATTAAGAAAAATTTCTGCAATTTTGTACCAAAATAAAAGAAATTTCTGCCTTTTTGCCCCAAAATAAGAAAATTTTGCTTTTTTTCTGAAATAAATGAAATTTCTGCAATTTTGCCTCAAAATAAGTTAAATTTCTGAATTTTGCCCTAAAATAAGGAGAATTTCTGTCTTTTTGACCTAACATATAGGGAATTTCTGCCTTTTTGCACCACAATTAGTGGAATGTCAGCAATTTTGCTCCAAAATACGGGGAATTTCTGCCTTTTTGCCCGAAAATAAGAAGAATGCATAACTTTTTGCCATTAAAAAGGGAAATTTCTTCATTTTTGCTCCAAAATAAGGGGAATTTCTGCGTTTTTGACTCTAAATAAGTGGAATTTCTGTCTTTCTCCCCAAAACAAAAGGAATTTCTGTCTTTTTTGTTCCAAAATAAGAAAAAATTCTTACTTATTACCCTGAAGTAAGTGAAATTTCTGCAATTTTGAAACAAAATAAGGGAAATATCTGCCTTTTTGCCCCCAAATAAGGGGAATTTCAGCCATTTTTCCTCAAAATAAAGAGAACTTCTGCATTTTTGCCACAAAATATAAGAAATTTCTACCTTTTTGCCCCAAAATAAGGAAAATTTCTGCCTTTTTTCCCTGAAATAAGTGAAATTTCTGCAATTTTGCCCCAAAATAAGTGAAATTTCTGCAATTTTGCCCCAAATTAAGGAAAATGTCTGCCATTTTGTACCAAAATAAAAGAAATTTCTGCCTTTTTGCTTCCAAATAAGAAAATTTCTGCTTATTTTTTTTTCTGAAATAAATGAAATTTCTGAAATTTTGCCCCAAAATAAGTGAAATTTCTACAATTTTGCCCCAAAATAAGTGAAATTTCTGGAATTTTGCCCCAAAATAAGTGGAATTTCTGAGTTTTGACCCAAAATAAGGAGAATTTCTGTCTTTTTGCCCCAACATATAGGGAATTTCTGCCTTTTTGCCCCACAATTAGGGGAATTTCTGCAATTTTGCTCCAAAATACGGGGAATTTCTGCCTTTTTGCCCAAAAATAAGAAGAATGCATACCTTTTTGCCATAAAAAAGGGAAATTTCTTCATTTTTTCCCCAAATAAGAGGAATTTCTGCATTTTTGACTCTAAATAAGTAGAATTTCTGTCTTTTTCTCCCAAAACAAAGGAAATTTCTGTCCTTTTAACCCCAAAATAAAGAAAATTTCTGACTTATTACCCTGAAATAAGTGAAATTTCTGCAATTTTGCCCCCAAATAAGGGAAATTTCTGCGTATTTGCCCCCAAATAAGGGGAATTTCAGCTTTTTTACCTCAAAATAAGGGGAATTTCTGGATTTTTGCCACAAAATATTAGGAATTTCTGCCTTTTTGCCCCAAAATAAGGAAAATTTCTGCCTTTTTTCCCTGAAATAAGTGAAATTTCTGCAATTTTGCCCCAAAATAAGTGAAATTTCTGCAATTTTGCCCCAAAATAATGGAAATTTCTGGAATTTTGCCCCAAAATAAGTGGAATTTCTGAGTTTTGCCCCAAAATAAGAAGAATTTCTGTCTTTTTGCCCTAATATATAGGGAATTTCTGCCTTTTTGCCCCACAATTAGGGGAATGTCTGCAATTTTGCTCCAAAATACGGGGAATTTCTGCCTTTTTGCCCGAAAATAAGAATACATACCTTTTTGCCATAAAAAAGGAAAATTTCTTCATTTTTGCTCCAAAATAAGGGGAATTTCTGCCTTTTTGACTCTAAATAAGTGGAATTTCTGTCTTTCTCCCCCAAAACAAAGGGAATTTCTGTCTTTTTTGTTCCAAAATAAGAAAAAATTTTTACTTATTACCCTGAAGTAAGTGAAATTTCTGAAATTTTGCAACAAAATAAGGGAAATTTCTGCGTTTTTGCCCCCAAATAAGGGGAATTTCAGCCTTTTTACCTCAAAATAAGGAGAATTTCCGGATTTTTGCCACAAAATATTAGGAATTTCTGCTTTTTTGCCCCAAAATAAGGAAAATTTCTGCCTTTTTTTCCTGAAATAAGTGAAATTTCTCCAATTTTGCCCCAAAATAAGTGAAATTTCTGCAATTCTGCCCCAAAATAATGGAAATTTCTTGAATTTTGCCCCAAAATAAGTGGAATTTCTGAGTTTTGCCACAAAATAAGAAGAATTTCTGTCTTTTTGCCCTAACATATAGAGAATTTCTGCCTTTTTGCCCCACAATTATGGAAATTTCTGCAATTTTGCTCCAAAATACGGGGAATTTCTGCCTTTTTGCCCGATAATAATAAGAATGCATACCTTTTTGCCATAAAAAAGGGAAATTTTTGCAATTTTGCTCCAAAATAAGGGAAATTTCTGCTTTTTTGCCTCTAAATATGTGGAATTTCTGTCTTTTTCCCCGAAAACAAAGCGAATTTCTGTCTTTTTTGTCCCAAAATAAAGAAAATTTCTTCCTTTTTGCCCCCAAATAAGGGGAATATCAGCCTTTTTACCTCAAAATAAGGGGAATTTTTGCATTTTTGCCACAAAATATTAGGAATTTCTGTTTTTTTGCCCAAAAATAAAGAAAATTTCTGCCTTTTTTCCCTGAAATTTGTGAATTTTCTGCAATTTTGCCCCAAAATAAGTGAAATTTCTGCAATTTTGCCCCAAAATAAGGGAAATTTCTGGAATTTTCCCTCAAAATAATAGAAATTTCTGCTTTTTGACCCCAAATAAGGAGAATTTCAGCCTTTTTACCTCAAAATAAGGGGAATTTCTGCATTTTTGCCCCAAAATATGGGAAATTTTTGCCTTTTTGCCCCAAATTAAGAAAAATTTCTACAATTTTGTACCAAAATAAAAGAAATTTCTGCCTTTTTGCCCCAAAATAAGAAAATTTTGCTTTTTTTCTGAAATAAATGAAATTTCTGCAATTTTGCCTCAAAATACGGGGAATTTCTGCCTTTTTGCCCGAAAATAATAAGAATGCATACCTTTTTGCCATAAAAAAGGGAAATTTCTTCATTTTTGCTCCAAAATAAGGGGAATTTCTGCCTTTTTGACTCTAAATAAGTGGAATTTCTGTCTTTTTCCCCCAAAACAAAGGGAATTTCTGTCTTTTTTGTTTCAAAATAAGGAAAATTTCTGAATTATTACCCTGAAGTAAGTGAAATTTATGCCTTTTTGCCCCCAAATAAGGGGAATTTCAGCCTTTTTACCTCAAAATAAGAGGAATTTCTGCATTTTTGCCACAAAATATTAGGAATTTCTGCCTTTTTGACCCAAAATAAGGAAAATTTCTGCCTTTTTTCCCTGAAATAAATGAAATTTCTGCAATTTTGCCCCAAAATAAGTGAAATTTCTGCAATTTTGCCCCAAAATAAGGAAAATTTCTGCAATTTTGTACCATAATAAAAGATATTTCTGCCTTTTTTATTCCAAATAAGAAAATTTCTGCTTTTTTTTCTGAAATAAGTGAAATTTCTGAAATTTTGCCCCAAAATAAGTGAAATTTCTGGAATTATGCCCCAAATTAGGTGGAATTTCTGAGTTTTGACCCACAATAAGGAGAATTTCTGTCTTTTTGCCCTAACATATAGGGAATTTCTGCCTTTTTGCCCCACAATTAGGGGAATTTCTGCAATTTTGCTCCAAAATACAGGGAATTTCTGCCTTTTTGCCCGATAATAAGAAGAATGCATACCTTTTTGCCATAAAAAAAGGTAAATTTTTGCAATTTTGCTCCAAAGTAAGGGAAATTTCTGCTTTTTTGCCTCTAAATATGTGGAATTTCTGTCTTTTTCCCCGAAAACAAAGGGAATTTCTGTATTTTTTGCCCCAAAATAAGGAAAATTTCTGCCTTTTTGCCCCCAAAGAAGGGGAATATCAGCCTTTTTACTTCAAAATAAGGGGAATTTCTGCATTTTTGCCACAAAATATTAGGAATTTCTGTTTTTTTGCCCAAAAATAAGGAAAATTTCTGCCTTTTTTCCCTGAAATAAGTGAATTTTCTGCTATTTTGCCCCAAAATAAGTGAAATTACTGCAATTTTGCCCCAAAATAAGGGAAATTTCTGGAATTTTGCACCAAATAAGAGAAATTTCTGCTTTTTGACCCCAAATAAGGGGAACTTCAGCCTTTTTACCTCAAAATAAGAGGAATTTCTGCATTTTTGCCCCAAAATATGGGAAATTTCTGCCTTTTTGCCCCAAATTAAGAAATATTTCTGCAATTTTGTACGAAAATAAAAGAAATTTCTGCCTTTTTGCCCCAAAATAAGAAAATTTTGCTTTTTTTCTGAAATAAATGAAATTTCTGCAATTTTGCCTCAAAATAAGTTAAATTTCTGAATTTTGCCCTAAAATAAGGAGAATTTCTGTCTTTTTGCCCCAACATATAGCCAATTTCTGCCTTTTTGCCACACAATTAGGGGAATGTCTGCAATTTTGCTCCAAAATATGGGGAATTTCTGCCTTTTTGCCCGAAAATAAGAAGAATGCATAACTTTTTGCCATAAAAAAGGGAAATTTCTTCATTTTTGCTCCAAAATAATGGGAATTTCTGCCTTTTTGACTCTAAATAAGTGGAACTTCTGTCTTTCTTCCCCAAAACAAAGGGAATTTCTGTCTTTTTTGTTCCAAAATAAGAAAAATTTCTTACTTATTACCCTGAAGTAAGTGAAATTTCTGCAATTTTGCAACAAAATAAGGGAAATTTCTGCTTTTTTGACCCCAAATAAGGGGAATTTAAGCCATCTTACCTCAAAATAAGGGGAATTTCTGCATTTTTGCCACAAAATATAAGGAATTTCTGCCTTTTTGCCCCAAAATAAGGAAAATTTCTGCCTTTTTTCCCTGAAATAAGTGCAATTTCTGCAATTTTGCCCCAAAATATGTGAAATTTCTGCAATTTTGCCCCAAATTAAGGGAAATTTCTGCAATTTTGTACCAAAATAAAAGAAATTTCTGCATTTTTTCTTCCAAATAAGAAAATTTCTGCTTTTTTTTTCTGAAATAAGTGAAATTTCTGAAATTTTTCCCCAAAATAAGTGAAATTTCTACTATATTGCCCCAAAATAAGTGAAATTTCTGGAATTTTGCCCCAAAATTAGTGGAATTTCTGAGTTTTGACACAAAATAAGGAGAATTTCTGTCTTTTTGCCCCAACATATAGGGAATATCTGCCTTTTTGCCCCACAATTAGGGGAATTTCTGCAATTTTGCTCCAAAACACGGGGAATTTCTGCCTTTTTGCTCAAAAATAAGAAGAATGCATACCTTTTTGCCATAAAAAAAGAAAATTTCTTCATTTTTGCTCCAAAATAAGGGGAATTTCTGCTTTTATGCCTCTAAATATGTGGAATTTCTGTCTTTGTCCCCCAAAACAAAGGGAATTTGTGTCCTTTTTGCACCAAAATAAAGGAAATTTCTGACTTATTAACCTGAAATAAGTGAAATTTCTGATATTTTGCTCCAAAATAAGGGAAATTTCTGCTTTTTTGCATCTGAATAAGTGGAATTTCTGTCTTTTTTCCCCAAAAAAAAGGGAATTTCTGTCTTTTTGCCCCAAAATAAGGAAAATTTCTGCCTTTTTTCCCTGAAATAAGTGCAATTTCTGCAATTTTGCCCCAAAATAAGTGAAATTTCTGCAATTTTGCCCCAAATTAAGGGAAATTTCTCCAATTTTGTACCAAAATAAAAGAAATTTCTGCATTTTCGCTTCCAAATAAGAAAATTTCTGCTTTTTTTCTGAAATAAGTGAAATTTCTGAAATTTTTCCACAAAATAAGTGAAATTTCTGCAATTTTGCCCCAAAATAATGGAAATTTCTGGAATTTTGCCCCAAAATAAGTGGAATTTCTGAGTTTTGCCCCAAAATAAGAAGAATTTCTGTCTTTTTGCCCTAACATATAGAGAATTTCTGCCTTTTTGCCCCACAATTAGGGGAATGTCTGCAATTTTGCTCCAAAATACGGGGAATTTCTGCCTTTTTGCCCGAAAATAAGAATGCATACCTTTTTGCCATAAAAAAAAAATTTCTTCATTTTTGCTCCAAAATAAGGGGAACTTCTGCCTTTTTGACTCTAAATAAGTGGAATTTCTGTCTTTCTCCCCCAAAACAAAGGGAATTTCCTTCTTTTTTGTTCCAAAATAAGAAAAAAATTTTACTTATTACCCTGAAGTAAGTGAAATTTCTGCAATTTTGCAACAAAATAAGAGAAATTTCTGGAATTTTCCCCCAAAATAATAGAAATTTCTGCATTTTGACCCCAAATAAGGGGAATTTCAGCCTTTTTACCTCAAAATAAGGGGAATTTCTGCATTTTTGCCCCAAAATATGGGAAATTTCTGCCTTTTTGCCCCAAATTAAGAAAAATTTCTGCAATTTTGTACCAAAATAAAAGAAATTTCTGCCTTTTTGCCCCAAAATAAGAAAATTTTGCTTTTTTTCTGAAATAAATGAAATTTCTGCAATTTTGCCTCAAAATAAGTTAAATTTCTGAATTTTGCCCTAAAATAAGGAGAATTTCTGTCTTTTTGACCTAACATATAGGGAATTTCTGCCTTTTTGCACCACAATTAGTGGAATATCAGCAATTTTGCTCCAAAATACGGGGAATTTCTGCCTTTTTGCCCGAAAATAAGAAGAATGCATAACTTTTTGCCATTAAAAAGGGAAATTTCTTCATTTTTGCTCCAAAATAAGGGGAATTTCTGCGTTTTTGACTCTAAATAAGTGGAATTTCTGTCTTTCTCCCCAAAACAAAAGGAATTTCTGTCTTTTTTGTTCCAAAATAAGAAAAAATTCTTACTTATTACCCTGAAGTAAGTGAAATTTCTGCAATTTTGCAACAAAATAAGGGAAATTTCTGCCTTTTTGCCCCCAAATGAGGGGAATTTCAGCCATTTTTCCTCAAAATAAAGGGAACTTCTGCATTTTTGCCACAAAATATAAGAAATTTCTGCCTTTTTGCCCCAAAATAAGGAAAATTTCTGCCTTTTTTCCCTGAAATAAGTGAAATTTCTGCAATTTTGCCCCAAAATAAGTGAAATTTCTGTAATTTTGCCCCAAATTAAGGAAAATGTCTGCCATTTTGTACCAAAATAAAAGAAATTTCTGCCTTTTTGCTTCCAAATAAGAAAATTTCTGCTTATTTTTTTTTCTGAAATAAATGAAATTTCTGAAATTTTGCCCCAAAATAAGTGAAATTTCTACAATTTTGCCCCAAAATAAGTGAAATTTCTGGAATTTTGCCCCAAAATAAGTGGAATTTCTGAGTTTTGACCCAAAATAAGGAGAATTTCTGTCTTTTTGCCCCAACATATAGGGAATTTCTGCCTTTTTGCCCCACAATTAGGGGAATTTCTGCAATTTTGCTCCAAAATACGGGGAATTTCTGCCTTTTTGCCCAAAAATAAGAAGAATGCATACCTTTTTGCCATAAAAAAGGGAAATTTCTTCATTTTTTCCCCAAATAAGAGGAATTTCTGCATTTTTGACTCTAAATAAGTAGAATTTCTGTCTTTTTCTCCCAAAACAAAGGAAATTTCTGTCCTTTTAGCCCCAAAATAAAGAAAATTTCTGACTTATTACCCTGAAATAAGTGAAATTTCTGCAATTTTGCCCCAAAATAAGGGAAATTTCTGCGTATTTGCCCCCAAATAAGGGGAATTTCAGCTTTTTTCCCTCAAAATAAGGGGAATTTCTGGATTTTTGCCACAAAATATTAAAAATTTCTTCCTTTTTGCCCCAAAATAAGGAAAATTTCTGCCTTTTTTCCCTGAAATAAGTGAAATTTCTGCAATTTTGCCCCAAAATAAGTGAAATTTCTGCAATTTTGCCCCAAAATAATGGAAATTTCTGGAATTTTGCCCCAAAATAAGTGGAATTTCTGAGTTTTGCCCCAAAATAAGAAGAATTTCTGTCTTTTTGCCCTAACATATAGGGAATTTCTGCCTTTTTGCCCCACAATTAGGGGAATGTCTGCAATTTTGCTCCAAAATACGGGGAATTTCTGCCTTTTTGCCCGAAAATAAGAATACATATCTTTTTGCCATAAAAAAGGAAAATTTCTTCATTTTTGCTCCAAAATAAGGGGAATTTCTGCCTTTTTGACTCTAAATAAGTGGAATTTCTGTCTTTCTCCCCCAAAACAAAGGGAATTTCTGTCTTTTGTTCCAAAATAAGAAAAAATTTTTACTTATTACCCTGAAGTAAGTGAAATTTCTGCAATTTTGCAACAAAATAAGGGAAATTTCTGCGTTTTTGCCCCCAAATAAGGGGAATTTCAGCCTTTTTACCTCAAAATAAGGAGAATTTCCGGATTTTTGCCACAAAATATTAGGAATTTCTGCTTTTTTGCCCCAAAGTAAGGAAAATTTCTGCCTTTTTTTCCTGAAATAAGTGAAATTTCTCCAATTTTGCCCCAAAATAAGTGAAATTTCTGCAATTCTGCCCCAAAATAATGGAAATTTCTTGAATTTTGCCCCAAAATAAGTGGAATTTCTGAGTTTTGCCACAAAATAAGAAGAATTTCTGTCTTTTTGCCCTAACATATAGAGAATTTCTGCCTTTTTGCCCCACAATTAGGGAAATTTCTGCAATTTTGCTCCAAAATACGGGGAATTTCTGCCTTTTTGCCCGATAATAATAAGAATGCATACCTTTTTGCCATAAAAAAGGGAAATTTTTGCAATTTTGCTCCAAAATAAGGGAAATTTCTGCTTTTTTGCCTCTAAATATGTGGAATTTCTGTCTTTTTCCCCGAAAACAAAGCGAATTTCTGTCTTTTTTGTCCCAAAATAAAGAAAATTTCTTCCTTTTTGCCCCCAAATAAGGGGAATATCAGCCTTTTTACCTCAAAATAAGGGGAATTTTTGCATTTTTGCCACAAAATATTAGGAATTTCTGTTTTTTTCCCCAAAAATAAAGAAAATTTCTGCCTTTTTTCCCTGAAATTTGTGAATTTTCTGCAATTTTGCCCCAAAATAAGTGAAATTTCTGCAATTTTGCCCCAAAATAAGGGAAATTTCTGGAATTTTCCCTCAAAATAATAGAAATTTCTGCTTTTTGACCCCAAATAAGGAGAATTTCAGCCTTTTTACCTCAAAATAAGGGGAATTTCTGCATTTTTGCCCCAAAATATGGGAAATTTTTGCCTTTTTGCCCCAAATTAAGAAAAATTTCTACAATTTTGTACCAAAATAAAAGAAATTTCTGCCTTTTTGCCCCAAAATAAGAAAATTTTGCTTTTTTTCTGAAATAAATGAAATTTCTGCAATTTTGCCTCAAAATACGGGGAATTTCTGCCTTTTTGCCCGAAAATAATAAGAATGCATACCTTTTTGCCATAAAAAAGGGAAGTTTCTTCATTTTTGCTCCAAAATAAGGGGAATTTCTGCCTTTTTGACTCTAAATAAGTGGAATTTCTGTCTTTTTCCCCCAAAACAAAGGGAATTTCTGTCGTTTTTGTTTCAAAATAAGGAAAATTTCTGAATTATTACCCTGAAGTAAGTGAAATTTATGCCTTTTTGCCCCCAAATAAGGGGAATTTCAGCCTTTTTACCTCAAAATAAGAGGAATTTCTGCATTTTTGCCACAAAGTATTAGGAATTTCTGCCTTTTTGACCCAAAATAAGGAAAATTTCTGCCTTTTTTCCCTGAAATAAATGAAATTTCTGCAATTTTGCCCCAAAATAAGTGAAATTTCTGCAATTTTGCCCCAAAATAAGGAAAATTTCTGCAATTTTGTACCATAATAAAAGATATTTCTGCCTTTTTTATTCCAAATAAGAAAATTTCTGCTTTTTTTTTCTGAAATAAGTGAAATTTCTGAAATTTTGCCCCAAAATAAGTGAAATTTCTGGAATTATGCCCCAAATTAGGTGGAATTTCTGAGTTTTGACCCACAATAAGGAGAATTTCTGTCTTTTTGCCCTAACATATAGGGAATTTCTGCCTTTTTGCCCCACAATTAGGGGAATTTCTGCAATTTTGCTCCAAAATACAGGGAATTTCTGCCTTTTTGCCCGATAATAAGAAGAATGCATACCTTTTTGCCATAAAAAAGGGAAATTTTTGCAATTTTGCTCCAAAGTAAGGGAAATTTCTGCTTTTTTGCCTCTAAATATGTGAAATTTCTGTCTTTTTCCCCGAAAACAAAGGGAATTTCTGTCTTTTTTGCCCCAAAATAAGGAAAATTTCTGCCTTTTTGCCCCCAAAGAAGGGGAATATCAGCCTTTTTACCTCAAAATAAGGGGAATTTCTGAATTTTTGCCACAAAATATTAGGAATTTCTGTTTTTTTGCCCAAAAATAAGGAAAATTTCTGCCTTTTTTCCCTGAAATAAGTGAATTTTCTGCAATTTTGCCCCAAAATAAGTGAAATTACTGCAATTTTGCCCCAAAATAAGGGAAATTTCTGGAATTTTGCACCAAATAAGAGAAATTTCTGCTTTTTGACCCCAAATAAGGGGAACTTCAGCCTTTTTACCTCAAAATAAGAGGAATTTCTGCATTTTTGCCCCAAAATATGGGAAATTTCTGCCTTTTTGCCCCAAATTAAGAAATATTTCTGCAATTTTGTACGAAAATAAAAGAAATTTCTGCCTTTTTGCCCCAAAATAAGAAAATTTTGCTTTTTTTCTGAAATAAATGAAATTTCTGCAATTTTGCCTCAAAATAAGTTAAATTTCTGAATTTTGCCCTAAAATAAGGAGAATTTCTATCTTTTTGCCCCAACATATAGCCAATTTCTGCCTTTTTGCCACACAATTAGGGGAATGTCTGCAATTTTGCTCCAAAATATGGGGAATTTCTGCCTTTTTGCCCGAAAATAAGAAGAATGCATAACTTTTTGCCATAAAAAAGGGAAATTTCTTCATTTTTGCTCCAAAATAATGGGAATTTCTGCCTTTTTGACTCTAAATAAGTGGAATTTCTGTCTTTCTTCCCCAAAACAAAGGGAATTTCTGTCTTTTTTGTTCCAAAATAAGAAAAATTTCTTACTTATTACCCTGAAGTAAGTGAAATTTCTGCAATTTTGCAACAAAATAAGGGAAATTTCTGCTTTTTTGACCCCAAATAAGGGGAATTTCAGCCATCTTACCTCAAAATAAGGGGAATTTCTGAATTTTTGCCACAAAATATAAGGGATTTCTGCCTTTTTGCCCCAAAATAAGGAAAATTTCTGCCTTTTTTCCCTGAAATAAGTGAAATTTCTGCAATTTTGCCCCAAAATAAGTGAAATTTCTGCAATTTTGCCCAAAATTAAGGGAAATTTCTGCAATTTTGTACCAAAATAAAAGAAATTTCTGCATTTTTGCTTCCAAATAAGAAAATTTCTGCTTTTTTTTTCTGAAATAAGTGAAATTTTTGAAATTTTTCCCCAAAATAAGTGAAATTTCTACTATTTTGCCCCAAAATAAGTGAAATTTCTGGAATTTTGCCCCAAAATTAGTGGAATTTCTGAGTTTTGACACAAAATAAGGAGAATTTCTGTCTTTTTGCCCCAACATATAGGGAATATCTGCCTTTTTGCCCCACAATTAGGGGAATTTCTGCAATTTTGCTCCAAAACACGGGGAATTTCTGCCTTTTTGCTCAAAAATAAGAAGAATGCATACCTTTTTGCCATAAAAAAAGAAAATTTCTTCATTTTTGCTCCAAAATAAGGGGAATTTCTGCTTTTATGCTTCTAAATATGTGGAATTTCTGTCTTTGTCCCCCAAAACAAAGGGAATTTGTGTCCTTTTTGCACCAAAATAAGGGAAATTTCTGACTTATTAACCTGAAATAAGTGAAATTTCTGATATTTTGCTCCAAAATAAGGGAAATTTCTGCTTTTTTGCATCTGAATAAGTGGAATTTCTGTCTTTTTTCCCCAAAACAAAGGGAATTTCTGTCTTTTTGCCCCAAAATAAAGAAAATTTCTGACTTATTACCCTGAAATAAGTGAAATTTCTGCGATTTTGCCCAACATAAGAGAAATTTCTGCCTTTTTGCCCCCAAATAAGGGGAATTTCAGCCTTGTTACCTCAAAATAAGGGGAATTTTTGCATTTTTGCCCCAAAATATGGAAAATTTCTGCATTTTTGCCCAAAATAAGAAAAATTTTTGCAATTTTGTACCAAAATAAAAAAAATTCTGCCTTTTTGCCACAAAATAAGAAAATTTCTGCTTTTTTTCCCTGAAATAAGTGAAATTTCTGCAATTTTGCCCCAAAATAAGTGAAATTTCTGCAATTTTGCCCCAAAATAAGGGAAATTTCTGAAATTTTGCCCCAAAATAAGTGGAAATTCTGAGTTTTGCCCCAAAATAAGGAGGATTTCTGTTTTCTTGCCCCAACATATAGGAAATTTCTGCCTTTTTGCCCCACAATTAGGGGAATTTCTGCAATTTTGCTCCAAAATACGGGGAATTTCTGCCTTTTTGCTCAAAAATAAGAAGAATGCATACCTTTTTGCCATAAAAAAGGAAAATTACTTCATTTTGGCTCCAAAATATGGGGAATTTCTGCTTTTATGCCTCTAAATATGTGGAATTTCTGTCTTTGTCCCCCAAAACAAAGGGAATTTCTGTACTTTTTGCCACAAAATAAGGGAAATTTCTGCCTTTTTGACCCCAAATAAGGGGAATTTCAGCCTTTTTACCTCAAAATAAGGGGAATTTCTGCATTTTTGCCACAAAATATTAGGAATTTCTGCCTTTTTGCCCCAAAATAAGGAAAATTTCTGCCTTTTTTCCCTGAAATAAGTGAAATTTCTGCAATTTTGCCCCAAAATAAGTGAAATTTCTGCAATTTTGCCCCAAAATAAGGAAAATTTCTGCAATTTTGTACCAAAATAAAAGAAATTTCTGCCTTTTTGCTTCGAAATAAAAAAATTTCTGTTTTTTTTTTTTCTGAAATAAGTGAAATTTCTGAAATTTTGCCTCAAAATAAGTGAAATTTCTACTATTTTGACTTAAAATAAGTGAAATTTCTTGAATTTTGCCCCAAAATAAGTGGAATTTCTGAGTTTTGACCCAAAATAAGGAGAATTTGTGTCTTTTTGCCTCAACATATAGGGACTTTCTGCCTTTTTGCCCCACAATTAGGGGAATTTCTGCAATTTTGCTCCAAAATACGGGGAATTTCTGCCTTTTTGCCCGAAAATAATAAGAATGCATACCTTTTTGCCATAAAAAAGGGAAATTTCTTCATTTTTGCTCTAAAATAAGGGGAATTTCTGCCTTTTTGACTCTAAATAAGTGGAATTTCTGTCTTTTCCCCCAAAACAAAGGGAATTTCTGTCTTTATTGTTTCAAAATAAGGAAAATTTCTGAATTATTACCCTGAAGTAAGTGAAATTTCTGCCTTTTTGCCCCCAAAAAAGGGGGAATTTCAGCCTTTTTACCCCAAAATAAGGAAAATTTCTGCATTTTTGCCACAAAATATTAGGAATTTCTGTTTTTTGCCCCAAAATAAGGAAAATTTCTGTTTTTTCCCTGAAATAAATGAAATTTTTGCAATTTTGCCCCAAAATAAGTGAAATTTCTGCAATTTTGCCCCAAAATAACGGAAATTTCTGCAATTTTGTACCAAAATAAAAGATATTTCTGCCATTTTGCTTCCAAATAAGAAAATTTCTGTTTTTTTTCAGAAATAAGTGAAATTTCTGAAATTTTGCCACAAAATAAGTGAAATTTCTACAATTTTGCCCCAAAATAAGTGAAATTTTTGGAAATTTGCCCCAAATTAAGTGGAATTTCTGAGTTTTGACCCACAATAAGAAAAATTTCTGTCTTTTTGCCCCAACATATAGAGAATTTCTGCCTTTTTGCCCCACAATTAGAGGAATTTCTGCAATTTTGCTCCAAAATACAGGGAATTTCTGCCTTTTTGCCCGAAAATAAAAAGAATGCATACCTTTTTGCCATAAAAAAAGGTAAATTTCTTCATTTTTGCTCCAAAATAATGGGAATTTCTGCTTTTTTGCCTCTAAATAAGTAGAATTTCTGTCTTTTTTCCCAAAAACAAAGGGAATTTCTGTCTTTTTTTCCCCAAAATAAAATAAATTCTGACTTATTACCCTGAAATAAGTGAAATTTCTGCAATTTTGACACAAAATAAGGGAAATTTCTGCCTTTTTGTCCCCAAATAAGGGGAATTTCAGCCTTTTTACCTCAAAATATGGGGAATTTCTGCATTTTTGCCACAAAATATTAGGAATTTCTGCCTTTTTGCCCCAAAATAAGGAAAATTTCTGCATTTTTCCCTGAAATAAATGAAAGTTCTGCATTTTTGCCCCAAAATATGGGAAATTTCTGCAATTTTGTCCCAAAATAAGAAAAATTTCAGCAATTTTGTACCAAAATATCAGAAAAATCAGACTTTTTGCCCCAAAATTAAAAATTTCTGCTTTTTTTCTGAAATAAGTGAAATTTCTGCAATTTTGCCCCAAAATAAGTGAAATTTCTGAGTTTGCCCCTAAATAAGAAGAATTTCTGTCTTTTTGCCCCAACATATAGGGAATTTTTGCCTTTTTGCCCCTCATTTAGGGGAATTTCTGCAATTTTGCTCCAAAATACGGGGAATTTCTGCCTTTTTGCCCCCAAATAAGGGAAATTTCAGCCCTTTTACCTCAAAATAAGGGGAATTTTTGCATTTTTGCCGCATAATATGGAAAATTTCTGCCTTTTTGCCACAAAATAAGAAAATTTCTGCTTTTTTTCCCTGAAATAAGTGAAATTTCTGAAATTATGCCCCAAAATAAGTAAAATTTCTACATTTTGCCCCAAAATAAGTGAAATTTCTTGAATTTTGCCCCAAATTAAGTGGAATTTCTGAGTTTTGACCCACAATAAGGAGAATTTCTGTCTTTTTGCCCCAACATATACGAAATTTCTGCCTTTTTGCCCCACAATTAGGGGAATTTCTGCCATTTTGGTCCAAAATACGGGGAATTTCTGCCTTTTTGCCCGAAAATAAGAAGATTGCATACCTTTTTTACATAAAAAAAAAAATTTCTGCAATTTTGCTCTAAATTAAGAGAAATTTCTGCTTTTTTGCCTCTAAATAAGTGGAATTTCTGTCTTTTCCCCCAAAACAAAGGGAATTTCTGTCTTTTTGCCCCTAAATAAAAAAATTTTCTGAAATATTACCCTGAAATAAGTGAAATTTCTGCAATTCTGCCCCAACATAAGAGAAATTTCTGCCTATTCGCCCCCAAATAAGGAAAATTTCAGCCTTTTTACCTCAAAATAAGGAAAATTTTTGCATTTTTGCCCCAAAATATGGAAAATTTCTGCCTTTTTGCCCAAAATAAGAAAAATTTCTGCAATTTTGTACCAAAATAAACAAAATTTCTGCCTTTTTGCCACAAAACAAGAAAATTTCTGCTTTTTTTCCATGAAATAAGTGAAATTTCTGCAATTTTGCCCCAAAATAAGTGAAATTTCTGCAATTTTGCCCCAAAATAAGGGAAATTTCTGGAATTTTGCCCAAAAATAAGTGGAAATTCTGAGTTTTGCCACAAAATAAGGAGGATTTCTGTCTTTTTGCCCCAACATATAGCCAATTTCTGCCCTTTTGCCCCACAATTAGGGGAATTTCTGCAATTTTGCTCCAAAATACGGGGAATTTCTGCCTTTTTGCTCAAAAATAAGTAGAATGCATACCTTTTTGCCATAAAAATGGAAAATTTCTTCATTTTTGCTCCAAAATAAGGGGAATTTCTGCTTTTATGCCTCTAAATATGTGGAATTTCTGTCTTTGTCCCCCAAAACAAAGGGAATTTCTGTCTTTTTTGCCCCAAAATAAGGGAAATTTGTGACTTATTACCCTGAAATAAGTGAAATTTCTGCAATTTTGACCCAAAATAAGGGAAATTTCTGCCTTTTTGCCCCCAAATAAAGGGAATTTCAGCCTTTTTACCTCAAAATAAGGGGAATTTCTGCATTTTTGCCACAAAATATTAGGAATTTCTGCCTTTTTGCCCCAAAATAAGGAAAATTTCTGCCTTTTTTTCCCTGAAATAAGTGAAATTTCTGCAATTTTGCCCCAAAATAAGTGAAATTTCTGCAATTTTGCCCCAAAATAAGGAAAATTTCTGCAATTTTGTACCAAAATAAAAGAAATTTCTGCCTTTTTGCTTCCAAATAAGAAAATTTCTGCTTTTTTTCTGAAATAAGTGAAATTTCTAAAATTTTGCCTCAAAATAAGTGAAATTTCTACAATTTTGACTTAAAATAAGTGAAATTTCTTGAATTTAGCCCCAAAATAAGTGGAATTTCTGAGTTTTGACCCAAAATAAGGAGAATTTCTGTCTTTTTGCCTCAACATATAGGGAATTTCTGCCTTTTTGCCCCACAATTAGGGGAATTTCTGCAATTTTGCTCCAAAATACGGGGAATTTCTGCCTTTTTGCCCGAAAATAATAAGAATGCATACCTTTTTGCCATAAAAAAGGGAAATTTCTTCATTTTTGCTCCAAAATAAGGGGAATTTCTGCCTTTTTGACTCTAAATAAGTGGAATTTCTGTCTTTTTCCTCCAAAACAAAGGGAATTTCTGTCTTTTTTGTTTCAAAATAAGGAAAATTTCTGAATTATTACCCTGAAGTATGTGAAATTTCTGCCTTTTTGCCCCCAAATAAGGGGAATTTCAACCTTTTTACCTCAAAATAAGGGGAATTTCTGCATTTTTGCCACAAAATATTAGGAATTTCTGCCTTTTTGCCCCATAATAAAGAAAATTTCTGCCTTTTTCCCTGATACAAATGAAATTTTTGCAATTTTGCCCCAAAATAACTGAAATTTCTGCAATTTTGCCCCAAAATAAAAGAAATTTCTGCAATTTTGTACCAAAATAAAAGATATTTCCGCCTTTTTGCTTCCAAATAAAAAAAATTTCTGCTTTTTTTTCTGAAATAAGTGAAATTTCTGAAATTTTGCCACAAAATAATTGAAATTTCTACAATTTTGCCCCAAAATAAGTGAAATTTCTGGAATTTTGCCCCAAATTAAGTGGAATTTCTGAGTTTTGACCCACAATAAGAAAAATTTCTGTCTTTTTGCCCCAACATATAGAGAATTTCTGCCTTTTTGCCCCACAATTAGGGGAATTTCTGCAATTTTGCTCCAAAATACAGGGAATTTCTGCCTTTTTGCCCGAAAATAAAAAGAATGCATACCTTTTTGCCATAAAAAAGGGAAATTTCTTCATTTTTGCTCCAAAATAAGGGGAATTTCTGCTTTTTTGCCTCTAAATAAGTTGAATTTCTGTCTTTTTTCCCCAAAACAAAGGGAATTTCCGTCTTTTTTGCCCCAAAATAAAAAAATTCTGACTTATTACCCTGAAATAAGTGAAATTTCTGCAATTTTGACACAAAATAAGGGAAATTTCTGCCTTTTTGTCCCCAAATAAGGGGAATTTCAGCCTTTTTACCTCAAAATATGGGGAATTTCTGCATTTTTGCCACAAAATATTAGGAATTTCTGCCTTTTTGCCCCAAAATAAGGAAAATTTATGCATTTTTCCCTGAAATAAGTGAAAGTTCTGCATTTTTGCCCCAAAATATGGGAAATTTCTGCAATTTTGCCCCAAAATAAGAAAAATTTCAGCAATTTTGTACCAAAAAATAAGAAAAATCAGACTTTTTGCCCCAAAATAAAAAATTTCTGCTTTTTTTCTGAAATAAGTGAAATTTCTGGAATTTTGCCCCAAAATAAGTGGAATTTCTGAGTATTGACCCAAAATAAGGAGAATTCCTGTCTTTTTGCCCCAACATATAGGGAATTTCTGCCTTTTTGCCCCACAATTAGGGGAATTTCTGCAATTTTGCTCCAAAATACTGGGAATTTCTGCCTTTTTGCCCAAAAATAAGAAGAATGCTTACCTTTTTGCCATAAAGAAGGGAAATTTCTTCATTTTTTCCCCAAATAAGAGGAATTTCTGCATTTTTGACTCTAAATAAGTAGAATTTCTGTCTTCTTCTTTCAAAACAAAGGAAATTTCTGTCCTTTTAGCCCCAAAATAAAGAAAATTTCTGACTTATTACCCTGAAATAAGTGAAATTTCTGCAATTTTGCCCCAAAATAAGGGAAATTTCTGCGTATTTGCCCCCAAATAAGGGGAATTTCAGCCTTTTTACCTCAAAATAAGAAGAATTTCTGGATTTTTGCCCGATAATAAAAAGAATGCATACCTTTTTGCCATAAAAAAGGGAAATTTTTGCAATTTTGCTCCAAAATAAGGGAAATTTCTGCTTTTTTGCCTCTAAATATGTGGAATTTCTGACTTTTTCCCCGAAAACAAAGGGAATTTCTGTCGTTTTTGCCCCAAAATAAGGAAAATTTCTGCCTTTTTGCCCCCAAATAAGGGGAATATCAGCCTTTTTACCTTAAAATAAGGGGAATTTCTGCATTTTTGCCACAAAATATTAGGAATTTCTGTTTTTTTGCCCAATAATAAGGAAAATTTCTGCCTTTTTTCCCTGAAATAAGTGAATTTTCTGCAATTTTGCCCCAAAATAAGTGAAATTTCTGCAATTTTGCCCCAAAATAAGAGAAATTTCTGGAATTTTCCCCCAAAATAATAGAAATTTCTGCATTTTGACCCCAAATAAGGGGAATTTCAGCCTTTTTACCTCAAAATAAGGGGAATTTCTGCATTTTTGCCCCAAAATATGGGAAATTTCTGCCTTTTTGCCCCAAATTAAGAAAAATTTCTGCAATTTTGTACCAAAATAAAAGAAATTTCTGCCTTTTTGCCCCAAAATAAGAAAATTTTGCTTTTTTTCTGAAATAAATGAAATTTCTGCAATTTTGCCTCAAAATAAGTTAAATTTCTGAATTTTGCCCTAAAATAAGGAGAATTTCTGTTTTTTGACCTAACATATAGGGAATTTCTGCCTTTTTGCACCACAATTAGTGGAATGTCAGCAATTTTGCTCCAAAATACGGGGAATTTCTGCCTTTTTGCCCGAAAATAAGAAGAATGCATAACTTTTTGCCATTAAAAAGGGAAATTTCTTCATTTTTGCTCCAAAATAAGGGGAATTTCTGCGTTTTTGACTCTAAATAAGTGGAATTTCTGTCTTTCTCCCCAAAACAAAAGGAATTTCTGTCTTTTTTGTTCCAAAATAAGAAAAAATTCTTACTTATTACCCTGAAGTAAGTGAAATTTCTGCAATTTTGAAACAAAATAAGGGAAATATCTGCCTTTTTGCCCCCAAATAAGGGGAATTTCAGCCATTTTTCCTCAAAATAAAGAGAACTTCTGCATTTTTGCCACAAAATATAAGAAATTTCTACCTTTTTGCGCCAAAATAAGGAAAATTTCTGCCTTTTTTCCCTGAAATAAGTGAAATTTCTGCAATTTTGCCCCAAAATAAGTGAAATTTCTGCAATTTTGCCCCAAATTAAGGAAAATGTCTGCCATTTTGTACCAAAATAAAAGAAATTTCTGCCTTTTTGCTTCCAAATAAGAAAATTTCTGCTTATTTTTTTTTCTGAAATAAATGAAATTTCTGAAATTTTGCCCCAAAATAAGTGAAATTTCTACAATTTTGCCCCAAAATAAGTGAAATTTCTGGAATTTTGCCCCAAAATAAGTGGAATTTCTGAGTTTTGACCCAAAATAAGGAGAATTTCTGTCTTTTTGCCCCAACATATAGGGAATTTCTGCCTTTTTGCCCCACAATTAGGGGAATTTCTGCAATTTTGCTCCAAAATACGGGGAATTTCTGCCTTTTTGCCCAAAAATAAGAAGAATGCATACCTTTTTGCCATAAAAAAGGGAAATTTCTTCATTTTTTCCCCAAATAAGAGGAATTTCTGCATTTTTGACTCTAAATAAGTAGAATTTCTGTCTTTTTCTCCCAAAACAAAGGAAATTTCTGTCCTTTTAACCCCAAAATAAAGAAAATTTCTGACGTATTACCCTGAAATAAGTGAAATTTCTGCAATTTTGCCCCCAAATAAGGGAAATTTCTGCGTATTTGCCCCCAAATAAGGGGAATTTCAGCTTTTTTACCTCAAAATAAGGGGAATTTCTGGATTTTTGCCACAAAATATTAGGAATTTCTGCCTTTTTGCCCCAAAATAAGGAAAATTTCTGCCTTTTTTCCCTGAAATAAGTGAAATTTCTGCAATTTTGCCCCAAAATAAGTGAAATTTCTGCAATTTTGCCCCAAAATAATGGAAATTTCTGGAATTTTGCCCCAAAATAAGTGGAATTTCTGAGTTTTGCCCCAAAATAAGATGAATTTCTGTCTTTTTGCCCTAACATATAGGGAATTTCTGCCTTTTTGCCCCACAATTAGGGGAATGTCTGCAATTTTGCTCCAAAATACGGGGAATTTCTGCCTTTTTGCCCGAAAATAAGAATACATACCTTTTTGCCATAAAAAAGGAAAATTTCTTCATTTTTGCTCCAAAATAAGGGGAATTTCTGCCTTTTTGACTCTAAATAAGTGGAATTTCTGTCTTTCTCCCCCAAAACAAAGGGAATTTCTGTCTTTTTTGTTCCAAAATAAGAAAAAATTTTTACTTATTACCCTGAAGTAAGTGAAATTTCTGAAATTTTGCAACAAAATAAGGGAAATTTCTGCGTTTTTGCCCCCAAATAAGGGGAATTTCAGCCTTTTTACCTCAAAATAAGGAGAATTTCTGGATTTTTGCCACAAAATATTAGGAATTTCTGCCTTTTTGCCCCAAAATAAGGAAAATTTCTGCCTTTTTTTCCTGAAATAAGTGAAATTTCTCCAATTTTGCCCCAAAATAAGTGAAATTTCTGCAATTCTGCCCCAAAATAATGGAAATTTCTTGAATTTTGCCCCAAAATAAGTGGAATTTCTGAGTTTTGCCACAAAATAAGAAGAATTTCTGTCTTTTTGCCCTAACATATAGAGAATTTCTGCCTTTTTGCCCCACAATTAGGGAAATTTCTGCAATTTTGCTCCAAAATACGGGGAATTTCTGCCTTTTTGCCCGATAATAATAAGAATGCATACCTTTTTTGCCATAAAAAAGGGAAATTTTTGCAATTTTGCTAGAAAATAAGGGAAATTTCTGCTTTTTTGCCTCTAAATATGTGGAATTTCTGTCTTTTTCCCCGAAAACAAAGCGAATTTCTGTCTTTTTTGTCCCAAAATAAAGAAAATTTCTTCCTTTTTGCCCCCAAATAAGGGGAATATCAGCCTTTTTACCTCGAAATAAGGGGAATTTTTGCATTTTTGCCACAAAATATTAGGAATTTCTGTTTTTTTGCCCAAAAATAAAGAAAATTTCTGCCTTTTTTCCCTGAAATTTGTGAATTTTCTGCAATTTTGCCCCAAAATAAGTGAAATTTCTGCAATTTTGCCCCAAAATGAGGGAAATTTCTGGAATTTTCCCTCAAAATAATAGAAATTTCTGCTTTTTGACCCCAAATAAGGAGAATTTCAGCCTTTTTACCTCAAAATAAGGGGAATTTCTGCATTTTTGCCCCAAAATATGGGAAATTTTTGCCTTTTTGCCCTAAATTAAGAAAAATTTCTACAATTTTGTACCAAAATAAAAGAAATTTCTGCCTTTTTGCCCCAAAATAAGAAAATTTTGCTTTTTTTTTTGAAATAAATGAAATTTCTGCAATTTTGCCTCAAAATACGGGGAATTTCTGCCTTTTTGCCCGAAAATAATAAGAATGCATACCTTTTTGTCATAAAATAGGGAAATTTCTTCATTTTTGCTCCAAAATAAGGGGAATTTCTGCCTTTTTGACTCTAAATAAAGTGGAATTTCTGTCTTTTTCCCCCAAAACAAAGGGAATTTCTGTCTTTTTTGTTTCAAAATAAGGAAAATTTCTGAATTATTACCCTGAAGTAAGTGAAATTTATGCCTTTTTGCCCCCAAATAAGGGGAATTTCAGCCTTTTTACCTCAAAATAAGAGGAATTTCTGCATTTTTGCCACAAAATATTAGGAATTTCTGCCTTTTTGACCCAAAATAAGGAAAATTTCTGCCTTTTTTCCCTGAAATAAATGAAATTTCTGCAATTTTGCCCCAAAATAAGTGAAATTTCTGAAATTTTGCCCCAAAATAAGGAAAATTTCTGCAATTTTGTACCATAATAAAAGATATTTCTGCCTTTTTTATTCCAAATAAGAAAATTTCTGCTTTTTTTTCTGAAATAAGTGAAATTTCTGAAATTTTGCCCCAAAATAAGTGAAATTTCTGGAATTATGCCCCAAATTAAGTGGAATTTATGAGTTTTGACCCACAATAAGGAGAATTTCTGTCTTTTTGCCCTAACATATAGGGAATTTCTGCCTTTTTGCCCCACAATTAGGGGAATTTCTGCAATTTTGCTCCAAAATACAGGGAATTTCTGCCTTTTTGCCCGATAATAAGAAGAATGCATACCTTTTTGCCATAAAAAAGGTAAATTTTTGCAATTTTGCTCCAAAGTAAGGGAAATTTCTGCTTTTTTGCCTCTAAATATGTGGAATTTCTGTCTTTTTCCCCGAAAACAAAGGGAATTTCTGTCTTTTTTGCCCCAAAATAAGGAAAATTTCTGCCTTTTTGCCCCCAAAGAAGGGGAATATCAGCCTTTTTACCTCAAAATAAGGGGAATTTCTGCATTTTTGCCACAAAATATTAGGAATTTCTGTTTTTTTGCCCAAAAATAAGGAAAATTTCTGCCTTTTTTCCCTGAAATAAGTGAATTTTCTGCAATTTTGCCCCAAAATAAGTGAAATTACTGCAATTTTGCCCCAAAATAAGGGAAATTTCTGGAATTTTGCACCAAATAAGAGAAATTTCTGCTTTTTGACCCCAAATAAGGGGAACTTCAGCCTTTTTACCTCAAAATAAGAGGAATTTCTGCATTTTTGCCCCAAAATATGGGAAATTTCTGCCTTTTTGCCCCAAATTAAGAAATATTTCTGCAATTTTGTACGAAAATAAAAGAAATTTCTGCCTTTTTGCCCCAAAATAAGAAAATTTTGCTTTTTTTCTGAAATAAATGAAATTTCTGCAATTTTGCCTCAAAATAAGTTAAATTTCTGAATTTTGCCCTAAAATAAGGAGAATTTCTGTCTTTTTGCCCCAACATATAGCCAATTTCTGCCTTTTTGCCACACAATTAGGGGAATGTCTGCAATTTTGCTCCAAAATACGGGGAATTTCTGCCTTTTTGCCCGAAAATAAGAAGAATGCATAACTTTTTGCCATAAAAAAGGGAAATTTCTTCATTTTTGCTCCAAAATAATGGGAATTTCTGCCTTTTTGACTCTAAATAAGTGGAATTTCTGTCTTTCTTCCCCAAAACAAAGGGAATTTCTGTCTTTTTTGTTCCAAAATAAGAAAAATTTCTTACTTATTACCCTGATGTAAGTGAAATTTCTGCAATTTTGCAACAAAATAAGGGAAATTTCTGCTTTTTTGCCCCCAAATAAGGGGAATTTCAGCCATCTTACCTCAAAATAAAAGGAATTTCTGCATTTTTGCCACAAAATATAAGGAATTTCTGCCTTTTTGCCCCAAAATAAGGAAAATTTCTGCCTTTTTTCCCTGAAATAAGTGAAATTTCTGCAATTTTGCCCCAAAATAAGTGAAATTTCTGCAATTTTGCCCAAAATTAAGGGAAATTTCTGCAATTTTGTACCAAAATAAAAGAAATTTCTGCATTTTTGCTTCCAAATAAGAAAATTTCTGCTTTTTTTTTCTGAAATAAGTGAAATTTTTGAAATTTTTCCCCAAAATAAGTGAAATTTCTACTATTTTGCCCCAAAATAAGTGAAATTTCTGGAATTTTGCCCCAAAATTAGTGGAATTTCTGAGTTTTGACACAAAATAAGGAGAATTTCTGTCTTTTTGCCCCAACATATAGGGAATATCTGCCTTTTTGCCCCACAATTAGGGGAATTTCTGCAATTTTGCTCCAAAACACGGGGAATTTCTGCCTTTTTGCTCAAAAATAAGAAGAATGCATACCTTTTTGCCATAAAAAAAGAAAATTTCTTCATTTTTGCTCCAAAATAAGGGGAATTTCTGCTTTTATGCCTCTAAATATGTGGAATTTCTGTCTTTGTCCCCCAAAACAAAGGGAATTTGTGTCCTTTTTGCACCAAAATAAGGGAAATTTCTGACTTATTAACCTGAAATAAGTGAAATTTCTGATATTTTGCTCCAAAATAAGGGAAATTTCTGCTTTTTTGCATCTGAATAAGTGGAATTTCTGTCTTTTTTCCCCAAAACAAAGGGAATTTCTGTCTTTTTGCCCCAAAATAAAGACAATTTCTGACTTATTACCCTGAAATAAGTGAAATTTCTGCAATTTTTGCCCAACATAAGAGAAATTTCTGCCTTTTTGCCCCCAAATAAGGGGAATTTCAGCCTTGTTACCTCAAAATAAGGAGAATTTTTGCATTTTTGCCCCAAAATATGGAAAATTTCTGCATTTTTGCCCAAAATAAGAAAAATTTTTGCAATTTTGTACCAAAATAAAAAAAATTCTGCCTTTTTGCCACAAAATAAGAAAATTTCTGCTTTTTTTCCCTGAAATAAGTGAAATTTCTGCAATTTTGCCCCAAAATAAGTGAAATTTCTGCAATTTTGCCCCAAAATAAGGGAAATTTCTGAAATTTTGCCCCAAAATAAGTGGAAATTCTGAGTTTTGCCCCAAAATAAGGAGGATTTCTGTTTTCTTGCCCCAACATATAGGAAATATCTGCCTTTTTGCCCCACAATTAGGGGAATTTCTGCAATTTTGCTCCAAAATACGGGGAATTTCTGCCTTTTTGCTCAAAAATAAGAAGAATGCATACCTTTTTGCCATAAAAAAGGAAAATTACTTCATTTTGGCTCCAAAATATGGGGAATTTCTGCTTTTATGCCTCTAAATATGTGGAATTTCTGTCTTTGTCCCCCAAAACAAAGGGAATTTCTGTACTTTTTGCCCCAAAATAAGGGAAATTTCTGCCTTTTTGACCCCAAATAAGGGGAATTTCAGCCTTTTTACCTCAAAATAAGGGGAATTTCTGCATTTTTGCCACAAAATATTAGGAATTTCTGCCTTTTTGCCCCAAAATAAGGAAAATTTCTGCCTTTTTTCCCTGAAATAAGTGAAATTTCTGCAATTTTGCCCCAAAATAAGTGAAATTTCTGCAATTTTGCCCCAAAATAAGGAAAATTTATGCAATTTTGTACCAAAATAAAAGAAATTTCTGCCTTTTTGCTTCCAAATAAAAAAAATTCTGTTTTTTTTTCTGAAATAAGTGAAATTTCTGAAATTTTGCCTCAAAATAAGTGAAATTTCTACTATTTTGACTTAAAATAAGTGAAATTTCTTGAATTTTGCCCCAAAATAAGTGGAATTTCTGAGTTTTGACCCAAAATAAGGAGAATTTGTGTCTTTTTGCCTTAACATATAGGGAATTTCTGCCTTTTTGCCCCACAATTAGGGGAATTTCTGCAATTTTGCTCCAAAATACAGGGAATTTCTGCCTTTTTGCCCGAAAATAATAAGAATGCATACCTTTTTGCCATAAAAAAGGGAAATTTCTTCATTTTTGCTCTAAAATAAGGGGAATTTCTGCCTTTTTGACTCTAAATAAGTGGAATTTCTGTCTTTTCCCCCAAAACAAAGGGAATTTCTGTCTTTATTGTTTCAAAATAAGGAAAATTTCTGAATTATTACCCTGAAGTAAGTGAAATTTCTGCCTTTTTGCCCCCAAAAAAGGGGGAATTTCAGCCTTTTTACCCCAAAATAAGGGGAATTTCTGCATTTTTGCCACAAAATATTAGGAATTTCTGTTTTTTGCCCCAAAATAAGGAAAATTTCTGCCCTTTTCCCTGAAATAAATGAAATTTTTGCAATTTTGCCCCAAAATAAGTGAAATTTCTGCAATTTTGCCCCAAAATAACGGAAATTTCTGCAATTTTGTACCAAAATAAAAGATATTTCTGCCTTTTTGCTTCCAAATAAGAAAATTTCTGTTTTTTTTCAGAAATAAGTGAAATTTCTGAAATTTTCCCACAAAATAAGTGAAATTTCTACAATTTTGCCCCAAAATAAGTGAAATTTTTGGAAATTTGCCCCAAATTAAGTGGAATTTCTGAGTTTTGACCCACAATAAGAAAAATTTCTGTCTTTTTGCCCCAACATATAGAGAATTTCTGCCTTTTTGCCCCACAATTAGAGGAATTTCTGCAATTTTGCTCCAAAATACAGGGAATTTCTGCCTTTTTGCCCGAAAATAAAAAGAATGCATACCTTTTTGCCATAAAAAAAGTAAATTTCTTCATTTTTGCTCCAAAATAATGGGAATTTCTGCTTTTTTGCCTCTAAATTAGTAGAATTTCTGTCTTTTTTCCACAAAACAAAGGGAATTTCTGTCTTTTTTGCCCCAAAATAAAAAAATTCTGACTTATTACCCTGAAATAAGTGAAATTTCTGCAATTTTGACACAAAATAAGGGAAATTTCTGCCTTTTTGTCCCCAAATAAGGGGAATTTCAGCCTTTTTACCTCAAAATATGGGGAATTTCTGCATTTTTGCCACAAAATATTAGGAATTTCTGCCTTTTTGCCCCAAAATAAGGAAAATTTCTGCATTTTTCCCTGAAATAAATGAAAGTTCTGCATTTTTGCCCCAAAATATGGGAAATTTCTGCAATTTTGCCCCAAAATAAGAAAAATTTCAGCAATTTTGTACCAAAATATCAGAAAAATCAGACTTTTTGCCCCAAAATTAAAAATTTCTGCTTTTTTTCTGAAATAAGTGAAATTTCTGCAATTTTGCCCCAAAATAAGTGAAATTTCTGAGTTTTGCCCCTAAATAAGAAGAATTTCTGTATTTTTGCCCCAACATATAGGGAATTTCTGCCTTTTTGCCCCTCATTTAGGGGAATTTCTGCAATTTTGCTCCAAAATACGGGGAATTTCTGCCTTTTTGCCCCCAAATAAGGGAAATTTCAGCCTTTTTACCTCAAAATAAGGGGAATTTTTGCATTTTTGCCGCATAATATGGAAAATTTCTGCCTTTTTGCCACAAAATAAGAAAATTTCTGCTTTTTTTCCCTGAAATAAGTGAAATTTCTGAAATTTTGCCCCAAAATAAGTAAAATTTCTACAATTTTGCCCCAAAATAAGTGAAATTTCTTGAATTTTGCCCCAAATTAAGTGGAATTTCTGAGTTTTGACCCACAATAAGGAAAATTTCTGTCTTTTTGCCTCAACATATACGAAATTTCTGCCTTTTTGCCCCACAATTAGGGGAATTTCTGCAATTTTGGTCCAAAATACGGGGAATTTCTGCCTTTTTGCCCGAAAATAAGAAGAATGCATACCTTTTTTACATAAAAAAGAAAAATTTCTGCAATTTTGCTCCAAATTAAGAGAAATTTCTGCTTTTTTGCCTCTAAATAAGTGGAATTTCTGTCTTTTCCCCAAAAACAAAGGGAATTTCTGTCTTTTTGCCCCTAAATAAAAAAAATTTCTGACTTATTACCCTGAAATAAGTGAAATTTCTGCAATTTTGCCCCAACATAAGAGAAATATCTGCCTATTCGCCCCCAAATAAGGGTAATTTCAGCCTTTTTACCTCAAAATAAGAGGTATTTTTGCATTTTTGCCCCGAAATATGGAAAATTTCTGCCTTTTTGCCCAAAATAAGAAAAATTTCTGCAATTTTGTACCAAAATAAACAAAATTTCTGCCTTTTTGCCACAAAATAAGAAAATTTCTGCTTTTTTTCCATGAAATAAGTGAAATTTCTGCAATTTTGCCCCAAAATAAGTGAAATTTCTGCAATTTTGCCCCAAAATAAGGGAAATTTCTGGAATTTTGCCCCAAATTAAGTGGAATTTCTGAGTTTTGCCACAAAATAAGGATGATTTCTGTCTTTTTGCCCCAACATATAGGAAATTTCTGCCTTTTTGCCCCACAATTAGGGGAATTTCTGCAATTTTGCTCCAAAATACGGGGAATTTCTGCCTTTTTGCTCAAAAATAAGTAGAATGCATACCTTTTTGCCATAAAAATGGAAAATTTCTTCATTTTTGCTCCAAAAAAGGGGAATTTCTGCTTTTATGCCTCTAAATATGTGGAATTTCTGTCTTTGTCCCCCAAAACAAAGGAAATTTCTGTCCTTTTTGCCCCAAAATAAGGGAAATTTGTGTCTTATTACCCTGAAATAAGTGAAATTTCTGCAATTTTGACCCAAAATAAGGAAAATTTCTGCATTTTTGCCCCCAAATAAAGGGAATTTCAGCCTTTTTACCTCAAAATAAGGGGAATTTCTGCATTTTTGCCACAAAATATTAGGAATTTCTGCCTTTTTGCCCCAAAATAAGGAAAATTTCTGCCTTTTTTCCCTGAAATAAGTGAAATTTCTGCAATTTTGCCCCAAAATAAGTGAAATTTCTGCAATTTTGCCCCAAAATAAGGAAAATTTCTGCAATTTTGTACCAAAATAAAAGAAATTTCTGCCTTTTTGCTTCCAAATAAGAAAATTTCTGCTTTTTTTTCTGAAATAAGTGAAATTTCTGAAATTTTGCCTCAAAATAAGTGAAATTTCTACAATTTTGACTTAAAATAAGTGAAATTTCTTGAATTTAGCCCCAAAATAAGTGGAATTTCTGAGTTTTGACCCAAAATAAGGAGAATTTCTGTCTTTTTGCCTCAACATATAGGGAATTTCTGCCTTTTTGCCCCACAATTAGGGGAATTTCTGCAATTTTGCTCCAAAATACGGGGAATTTCTGCCTTTTTGCCCGAAAATAATAAGAATGCATACCTTTTTGCCATAAAAAAGGGAAATTTCTTCATTTTTGCTCTAAAATAAGGGGAATTTCTGCCTTTTTGACTCTAAATAAGTGGAATTTCTGTCTTTTCCCCCAAAACAAAGGGAATTTCTGTCTTTATTGTTTCAAAATAAGGAAAATTTCTGAATTATTACCCTGAAGTAAGTGAAATTTCTGCCTTTTTGCCCCCAAATAAGGGGGAATTTCAGCCTTTTTACCCCAAAATAAGGGGAATTTCTGCATTTTTGCCACAAAATATTAGGAATTTCTGTTTTTTGCCCCAAAATAAGGAAAATTTCTGCCCTTTTCCCTGAAATAAATGAAATTTTTGCAATTTTGCCCCAAAATAAGTGAAATTTCTGCAATTTTGCCCCAAAATAACGGAAAATTCTGCAATTTTGTACCAAAATAAAAGATATTTCTGCCTTTTTGCTTCCAAATAAGAAAATTTCTGTTTTTTTTCAGAAATAAGTGAAATTTCTGAAATTTTGCCCCAAAATAAGTGAAATTTCTGGAATTATGCCGCAAATTAAGTGGAATTTCTGAGTTTTGACCCACAATAAGGAGAATTTCTGTCTTTTTGCCCTAACATTTAGGGAATTTCTGCCTTTTTGCCCCACAATTAGGGGAATTTCTGCAATTTTGCCTCAAAAATACGGGGAATTTCTGCCTTTTTGCCCGATAATAAGAAGAATGCATACCTTTTTGCCATAAAAAAGGTAAATTTTTGCAATTTTGCTCCAAAGTAAGGGAAATTTCTGCTTTTTTGCCTCTAAATATGTGGAATTTCTGACTTTTTCCCCGAAAACAAAGGGAATTTCTGTCTTTTTTGCCCCAAAATAAGGAAAATTTCTGCCTTTTTGCCCCCAAAGAAGGGGAATATCAGCCTTTTTACCTCAAAATAAGGGGAATTTCTGCATTTTTGCCACAAAATATTAGGAATTTCTGTTTTTTTGCCCAAAAATAAGGAAAATTTCTGCCTTTTTTTCCCTGAAATAAGTGAATTTTCTGCAATTTTGCCCCAAAATAAGTGAAATTACTGCAATTTTGCCCCAAAATAAGGGAAATTTCTGGAATTTTGCACCAAATAAGAGAAATTTCTGCTTTTTGACCCCAAATAAGGGGAATTTCAGCCTTTTTACCTCAAAATAAGAGGAATTTCTGCATTTATGCGCCAAAATATGGGAAATTTCTGCCTTTTTGCCCCAAATTAAGAAAAATTTCTGCAATTTTGTACGAAAATAAAAGAAATTTCTGCCTTTTTGCCCCAAAATAAGAAAATTTTGCTTTTTTTCTGAAATAAATGAAATTTCTACAATTTTGCCTCAAAATAAGTTAAATTTCTGAATTTTGCCCTAAAATAAGGAGAATTTCTGTCTTTTTGCCCCAACATATAGGGAATTTCTGCCTTTTTGCCCCACAATTAGGGGAATTTCTGCAATTTTGCTCCAAAATACGGGGAATTTCTGCCTTTTTGCCCGAAAATAATAAGAATGCATACCTTTTTGCCATAAAAAAGGGAAATTTCTTCATTTTTGCTCCAAAATAAGGGGAATTTCTGCCTTTTTGACTCTAAATAAGTGGAATTTCTGTCTATTTCCCTTAAAACAAAGGGAATTTCTTTCATTTTGTTTCAGAAAAAAGAAAATTTCTGAATTATTACCCTGAAGTATGTGAAATTTATGCCTTTTTGCCCCCAAATAAGGGAAATTTCAGCCTTTTTACCTCAAAATAAGAGGTATTTCTGCATTTTTGCCACAAAATATTAGGAATTTCTGCCTTTTTGACCCAAAATAAGGACAATTTCTGCCTTTTTTCCCTGAAATAAATGAAATTTCTGCAATTTTGCCCCAAAATAAGTGAAATTTCTGCAATTTTGCCCCAAAATAAGGAAAATTTCTGCAATTTTGTACCATAATAAAAGATATTTCTGCCTTTTTTATTCCAAATAAGAAAATTTCTGCTTTTTTTTCTGAAATAAGTGAAATTTCTGAAATTTTGCCCCAAAATAAGTGAAATTTCTGGAATTATGCCCCAAATTAAGTGGAATTTCTGAGTTTTGACCCACAATAAGGAGAATTTCTGTCTTTTTGCCCTAACATATAGGGAATTTCTGCCTTTTTGCCCCACAATTAGGGGAATTTCTGCAATTTTGCTCCAAAATACGGGGAATTTCTGCCTTTTTGCCCGATAATAAGAAGAATGCATACCTTTTTGCCATAAAAAAGGTAAATTTTTGCAATTTTGCTCCAAAGTAAGGGAAATTTCTGCTTTTTTGCCTCTAAATATGTGGAATTTCTGTCTTTTTCCCCGAAAACAAAGGGAATTTCTGTCTTTTTTGCCCCAAAATAAGGAAAATTTCTGCCTTTTTGCCCCCAAAGAAGGGGAATATCAGCCTTTTTACCTCAAAATAAGGGGAATTTCTGCATTTTTGCCACAAAATATTAGGAATTTCTGTTTTTTTGCCCAAAAATAAGGAAAATTTCTGCCTTTTTTCCCTGAAATAAGTGAATTTTCTGCAATTTTGCTCCAAAATAAGTGAAATTACTGCAATTTTGCCCCAAAATAAGGGAAATTTCTGGAATTTTGCACCAAATAAGAGAAATTTCTGCTTTTTGACCCCAAATAAGGGGAATTTCAGCCTTTTTACCTCAAAATAAGAGGAATTTCTGCATTTTTGCGCCAAAATATGGGAAATTTCTGCCTTTTTGCCCCAAATTAAGAAAAATTTCTGCAATTTTGTACGAAAATAAAAGAAATTTCTGCCTTTTTGCCCCAAAATAAGTAAATTTTGCCTTTTTTTTGAAATAAATGAAATTTCTGCAATTTTGCCTCAAAATAAGTTAAATTTCTGAATTTTGCCCTAAAATAAGGAGAATTTCTGTCTTTTTGCCTCAACATATAGCCAATTTCTGCCTTTTTGCCCCACAATTAGGGGAATGTCTGCAATTTTGCTTCAAAATACGGGGAATTTCTGCCTTTTTGCCCGAAAATAAGAAGAATGCATAACTTTTTGCCATAAAAAAGGGAAATTTCTTCATTTTTGCTCCAAAATAATGGGAATTTCTGCCTTTTTGACTCTAAATAAGTGGAATTTCTGTCTTTCTTCCCCAAAACAAAGGGAATTTCTGTCTTTTTTGTTCCAAAATAAGAAAAATTTCTTACTTATTACCCTGAAGTAAGTGAAATTTCTGCAATTTTGCAACAAAATAAGGGAAATTTCTGCTTTTTTGCCCCCAAATAAGGGGAATTTCAGCCATCTTACCTAAAAATAAGGGGAATTTCTGCATTTTTGCCACAAAATATAAGGAATTTCTGCATTTTTGCCCCAAAATAAGAAAAATTTCTGCCTTTTTTCCCTGAAATAATTGAAATTTCTGCAATTTTGCCCCAAAATAAGTGAAATTTCTGCAATTTTGCCCCAAATTAAGGGAAATTTCTGCAATTTTGTACCAAAATAAAAGAAATTTCTGCATTTTTGCTTCCAAATAAGAAAATTTCTGCTTTTTTTCTGAAATAAGTGAAATTTCTGAAATTTTTCCCCAAAATAAGTGAAATTTCTACTATTTTACCCCAAAATAAGTGAAATTTCTGGAATTTTGCCCCAAAATTAGTGGAATTTCTGAGTTTTGACACAAAATAAGGAGAATTTCTGTCTTTTTGCCCCAACATATAGGGAATATCTGCCTTTTTGCACCACAATTAGGGGAATTTCTGCAATTTTGCTCCAAAATACGTGGAATTTCTGCCTTTTTGCTCAAAAATAAAAAGAATGCATACCTTTTTGCCATAAAAAAATAAAATTTCTTCATTTTTGCTCCAAAATAAGGGGAATTTCTGCTTTTATGCCTCTAAATATGTGGAATTTCTGTCTTTGTCCCCCAAAACAAAGGGAATTTGTGTCCTTTTTGCACCAAAATAAGGGAAATTTCTGACTTATTAACCTGAAATAAGTGAAATTTCTGCAATTTGACCCAAAATAAGGGAAATTTCTGCCTTTTTGCCCCCAAATAAGGGGAATATCAGCCTTTTTACCTCAAAATAAGGGGAATTTCTGCATTTTTGCCAAGAAATATTTGGAATTTCTGCCTTTTTGCCCCAAAATAAGGAAAATTTCTGCCTTTTTTCCCTGAAATAAGTGAAATTTCTGCAATTTTACCCCAAAATAAGTGAAATTTCTGCAATTTTGCCCCAAAATAAGGAAAAATTTCTGCAATTTTGTTCCAAAATAAAAGAAATTTCTGCCTTTTTGCTTCCAAATAAGAAAATTTCTGCTTTTTTTATGAAATAAGTGAAATTTCTGAAATTTTGCCTCAAAATAAGTGAAATTTCTACAATTTTGACTTAAAATAAGTGAAATTTCTTGAATTTTTCCCCAAAATAATTGGAATTTCTGAGTTTTGACCCAAAATAAGGAGAATTTCTGTCTTTTTGCCTCAACATATAGGGAATTTCTGCCTTTTTGCCCCACAATTAGGGGAATTTCTGCAATTTTGCTCCAAAATACGAGGAATTTCTGCCTTTTTGCCCGAAAATAATAAGAATGCATATTTTTTTGCCATAAAAAAGGCAAATTTCTTCATTTTTGCTCCAAAATAAGGGGAATTTCTGCCTTTTTGACTCTAAATAAGTGGAATTTCTGTCTTTTTCCCCCAAAACAATGGAAATTTCTGTCTTTTTGTTTCAAAATAAGGAAAATTTCTGAATTATTACCCTGAAGTAAGTGAAATTTCTGCCTTTTTGCCCCCAAATAAGGGGAATTTCAGCCTTTTTACCACAAAATAAGGGGAATTTCTGCATTTTTGCCACAAAATATTAGGAATTTCTGCCTTTTTGCACCAAAATAAGGAAAAGTTCTGCCTTTTTCCCTGAAATAAATGAAATTTTTGCAATTTCGCACCAAAATAAGTGAAATTTCTGCAATTTTGCCCCAAAATAAGGGAAATTTCTGCAATTTTGTACCAAAATAAAAGATATTTCCACCTTTTTGCTTCCAAATAAGAAAATTTCTGCTTTTTTTTTCTAAAATAAGTGAAATTTCTGAAATTTTGCCACAAAATAAGTGAAATTTCTCCAATTTTGCCCCAAAATAAGTGAAATTTCTGGAATTTTGCCCCAAATTTAGTGGAATTTCTTAGTTTTGACCCACAATAAGAAGAATTTCTGTCTTTTTGCCCCAACATATAGGGAATTTCTGCCTTTTTGCCCCACAATTAGGGGAATTTCTGCAATTTTGTTCCAAAATACGGGGAATTTCTGCCTTTTTGCCCGAAAATAAGAAGAATGCATACCTTTTTGCCATAAAAAAGGGAAATTTCTTCATTTTTGCGCCAAAATAAGGGGAATTTCTGCTTTTTTGCCTCTAAATAAGTTGAATTTCTGTCTTTTTTCCACAAAACAAAGGGAATTTCTGTCTTTTTTGCCCCAAAATAAAAAAAATTTCTGACTTATTACACTGAAATAAGTGAAATTCCTGCAATTTTGACCCAAAATAAAGGAAATTTCTGCTTTTTTGCCCCCAAATAAGGGGAATTTCAGCCTTTTTACCTCACAATAAGGGGAATTTCTGCATTTTTGCCACAAAATATTAGGAATTTCTGCCTTTTTGCCCGAAAATAAGGAAAATTTCTGCATTTTTTCCCTGAAATAAATGAAATTTCTTCATTTTTGCCCCAAAATATGGGAAATTTCTGACTTTTTGCCCCAAAATAAGAAAAATTTCAGCAATTTTGTACGAAAATATAAGAAAAATCAGCCTTTTTGCCCCAAAATAAAAAAATTTCTGCGTTTTTTTGAAATAAGTGAAATTTCTGCAATTTTGCCCCAAAATAAGTGAAATTTCTGAGTTTTGCCCCTAAATAAGAAGAATTTCTGTCTTTTTGCCCCAACATATAGGGAATTTCTGCCTTTTTGCCCCTCATTTAGGGGAATTTCTGCAATTTTGCTCCAAAATACGGAGAATTTCTGCCTTTTTGTCCGAAAATAAAAAGAATGCATACCTTTTTTCCATAAAAAAGGGAAATTTCTTCATTTTTGCTCCAAAATAAGGGGAATTTCTGCATTTTTGCCTCTAAATAAGTGAAATTTCTGTCTTTTTCCCCCCCAAAAAAGGGAATTTCTCTCTTTTTTGCCTCAAAATAAGGAAAATTTCTGACTTATTACACTGAAATAAGTGAAATTTCTGCAATTTCGCCCCAAAATAAGGGAAATTTCTGCCTTTTTGCCCCCAAATAAAGGATATTTCAGCCTTTTTACCTCAAAATAAGAGTAATTTCTGCATTTTTGCCGCAAAATATGGAAAATTTCTGCCCTTTTGCCCAAAATAAGAAAAATTTCTGCAATTTTCTACCAAAATAAAAGAAAATTCTGCCTTTTTGCCACAAAATAAGAAAATTTCTGCTTTTTTTCCCTGAAATAAGTGAAATTTCTGAAATTTTGCCCCAAAATAAGTAAAATTTCTACAATTTTGCCCCAAAATAAGTGAAATTTCTGGAATTTTGCCCCAAATTAAGTGGAACTTCTGAGTTTTGACCCACAATAAGGAGAATTTCTGTCTTTTTGCCCCAACATATAGAAAATTTCTGCCTTTTTGCCCCACAATTGGGGGAATTTCTGCAATTTTGCTCCAAAGTACGGGGAATTTCTGCCTTTTTGCCTGAAAATAAGAAGAATGCATACCTTTTTGCCATAAAAAAGAAAAATTTCTGCAATTTTGCTCCAAAATAAGGGAAATTTCTGCTTTTTTGCCTCTAAATAAGTGGAATTTCTGTCTTTTTTCCCCAAAACAAAGGGAATTTCTGTCTTTTTGCCCCAAAATAAAGAAAATTTCTGACTTATTACCCTGAAATAAGTGAAATTTCTGCAATTTTACCCCAACATAAGAGAAATTTCTGCTTTTTGCCCCCAAATAAGGGGAATTTCAGCCTTGTTACCTCAAAATAAGGGGAATTTTTGCATTGTTGCCCCAAAATATGGAAAATTTCTGCATTTTTGCCCAAAATAAGAAAAATTTTTGCAATTTTTTACCAAAATAAAAAAAAAATTCTTCCTTTTTGCCACAAAATAAGAAAATTTCTGCTTTTTCTTCCTGAAATAAGTGAAATTTCTGCAATTTTGCCCCAAAATAAGTGAAATTTCTGCAATTTTGCCCCAAAATAAGGGAAATTTCTGAAATTTTGCCCCAAAATTAGTGGAAATTCTGAGTTTTGCCCCAAAATAAGAAGGATTTCTGTTTTTTTGCCCCAACATATAGGAAATTTCTGCCTTTTTGCCCCACAATTAGGGGAATTTCTGCAATTTTGCTCCAAAATACGGGGAATTTCTGCCTTTTTGCTCAAAAATAAGAAGAATGCATACCTTTTTGCCATAAAAAAGGAAAATTACTTCATTTTGGCTCCAAAATATGGGGAATTTCTGCTTTTATGCCTCTAAATATGTGGAATTTCTGTCTTTGTCCCCCAAAACAAAGGGAATTTCTGTCTTTTTTGCCCCAAAAAAAGGGAAATTTCTGCCTTTTTGACCCCAAATAAGGGGAATTTCAGCCTTTTTACCTCAAAATAAGGGAAATTTCTGCATTTTTGCCACAAAATATTAGGAATTTCTGCCTTTTTGCCCCAAAATAAGGAAAATTTCTGCCTTTTTTCCCTGAAATAAGTGAAATTTCTGCAATTTTGCCCCAAAATAAGTGAAATTTCTGCAATTTTGCCCCAAAATAAGGAAAATTTCTGCAATTTTGTACCAAAATAAAAGATATTTCTGCCTTTTTGCTTCCAAATAAGAAAATTTCTGTTTTTTTTCAGAAATAAGTGAAATTTCTGAAATTTTGCCACAAAATAAGTGAAATTTCTACAATTTTGCCCCAAAATAAGTGAAATTTTTGGAAATTTGCCCCAAATTAAGTGGAATTTCTGAGTTTTGACCCACAATAAGAAAAATTTCTGTCTTTTTGCCCCAACATATAGAGAATTTCTGCCTTTTTGCCCCACAATTAGAGGAATTTCTGCAATTTTGCTCCAAAATACAGGGAATTTCTGCCTTTTTGCCCGAAAATAAAAAGAATGCATACCTTTTTGCCATAAAAAAAGGTAAATTTCTTCATTTTTGCTCCAAAATAATGGGAATTTCTGCTTTTTTGCCTCTAAATTAGTAGAATTTCTGTCTTTTTTCCCCAAAACAAAGGGAATTTCTGTCTTTTTTGCCCCAAAATAAAAAAATTCTGACTTATTACCCTGAAATAAGTGAAATTTCTGCAATTTTGACACAAAATAAGGGAAATTTCTGCCTTTTTGTCCCCAAATAAGGGGAATTTCAGCCTTTTTACCTCAAAATATGGGGAATTTCTGCATTTTTGCCACAAAATATTAGGAATTTCTGCCTTTTTGCCCCAAAATAAGGAAAATTTCTGCATTTTTCCCTGAAATAAATGAAAGTTCTGCATTTTTGCCCCAAAATATGGGAAATTTCTGCAATTTTGCCCCAAAATAAGAAAAATTTCAGCAATTTTGTACCAAAATATCAGAAAAATCAGACTTTTTGCCCCAAAATTAAAAATTTCTGCTTTTTTTCTGAAATAAGTGAAATTTCTGCAATTTTGCCCCAAAATAAGTGAAATTTCTGAGTTTTGCCCCTAAATAAGAAGAATTTCTGTATTTTTGCCCCAACATATAGGGAATTTCTGCCTTTTTGCCCCTCATTTAGGGGAATTTCTGCAATTTTGCTCCAAAATACGGGGAATTTCTGCCTTTTTGCCCCCAAATAAGGGAAATTTCAGCCTTTTTACCTCAAAATAAGGGGAATTTTTGCATTTTTGCCGCATAATATGGAAAATTTCTGCCTTTTTGCCACAAAATAAGAAAATTTCTGCTTTTTTTCCCTGAAATAAGTGAAATTTCTGAAATTTTGCCCCAAAATAAGTAAAATTTCTACAATTTTGCCCCAAAATAAGTGAAATTTCTTGAATTTTGCCCCAAATTAAGTGGAATTTCTGAGTTTTGACCCACAATAAGGAAAATTTCTGTCTTTTTGCCTCAACATATACGAAATTTCTGCCTTTTTGCCCCACAATTAGGGGAATTTCTGCAATTTTGGTCCAAAATACGGGGAATTTCTGCCTTTTTGCCCGAAAATAAGAAGAATGCATACCTTTTTTACATAAAAAAGAAAAATTTCTGCAATTTTGCTCCAAATTAAGAGAAATTTCTGCTTTTTTGCCTCTAAATAAGTGGAATTTCTGTCTTTTCCCCAAAAACAAAGGGAATTTCTGTCTTTTTGCCCCTAAATAAAAAAAATTTCTGACTTATTACCCTGAAATAAGTGAAATTTCTGCAATTTTGCCCCAACATAAGAGAAATATCTGCCTATTCGCCCCCAAATAAGGGTAATTTCAGCCTTTTTACCTCAAAATAAGAGGTATTTTTGCATTTTTGCCCCGAAATATGGAAAATTTCTGCCTTTTTGCCCAAAATAAGAAAAATTTCTGCAATTTTGTACCAAAATAAACAAAATTTCTGCCTTTTTGCCACAAAATAAGAAAATTTCTGCTTTTTTTCCATGAAATAAGTGAAATTTCTGCAATTTTGCCCCAAAATAAGTGAAATTTCTGCAATTTTGCCCCAAAATAAGGGAAATTTCTGGAATTTTGCCCCAAATTAAGTGGAATTTCTGAGTTTTGCCACAAAATAAGGATGATTTCTGTCTTTTTGCCCCAACATATAGGAAATTTCTGCCTTTTTGCCCCACAATTAGGGGAATTTCTGCAATTTTGCTCCAAAATACGGGGAATTTCTGCCTTTTTGCTCAAAAATAAGTAGAATGCATACCTTTTACCATAAAAATGGAAAATTTCTTCATTTTTGCTCCAAAAAAGGGGAATTTCTGCTTTTATGCCTCTAAATATGTGGAATTTCTGTCTTTGTCCCCCAAAACAAAGGGAATTTCTGTCCTTTTTGCCCCAAAATAAGGGAAATTTGTGTCTTATTACCCTGAAATAAGTGAAATTTCTGCAATTTTGACCCAAAATAAGGAAAATTTCTGCCTTTTTGCCCCCAAATAAAGGGAATTTCAGCCTTTTTACCTCAAAATAAGGGGAATTTCTGCATTTTTGCCACAAAATATTAGGAATTTCTGCCTTTTTGCCCCAAAATAAGGAAAATTTCTGCCTTTTTTCCCTGAAATAAGTGAAATTTCTGCAATTTTGCCCCAAAATAAGTGAAATTTCTGCAATTTTGCCCCAAAATAAGGAAAATTTCTGCAATTTTGTACCAAAATAAAAGAAATTTCTGCCTTTTTGCTTCCAAATAAGAAAATTTCTGCTTTTTTTTCTGAAATAAGTGAAATTTCTGAAATTTTGCCTCAAAATAAGTGAAATTTCTACAATTTTGACTTAAAATAAGTGAAATTTCTTGAATTAACCCCAAAATAAGTGGAATTTCTGAGTTTTGACCTAAAATAAGGAGAATTTCTGTCTTTTTGCCTCAACATATAGGGAATTTCTGCCTTTTTGCCCCACAATTAGGGGAATTTCTGCAATTTTGCTCCAAAATACGGGGAATTTCTGCCTTTTTGCCCGAAAATAATAAGAATGCATACCTTTTTGCCATAAAAAAGGGAAATTTCTTCATTTTTGCTCTAAAATAAGGGGAATTTCTGCCTTTTTGACTCTAAATAAGTGGAATTTCTGTCTTTTCCCCCAAAACAAAGGGAATTTCTGTCTTTATTGTTTCAAAATAAGGAAAATTTCTGAATTATTACCCTGAAGTAAGTGAAATTTCTGCCTTTTTGCCCCCAAATAAGGGGGAATTTCATCCTTTTTACCCCAAAATAAGGGGAATTTCTGCATTTTTGCCACAAAATATTAGGAATTTCTGTTTTTTGCCCCAAAATAAGGAAAATTTCTGCCCTTTTCCCTGAAATAAATGAAATTTTTGCAATTTTGCCCCAAAATAAGTGAAATTTCTGCAATTTTGCCCCAAAATAACGGAAAATTCTGCAATTTTGTACCAAAATAAAAGATATTTCTGCCTTTTTGCTTCCAAATAAGAAAATTTCTGTTTTTTTTCAGAAATAAGTGAAATTTCTGAAATTTTGCCCCAAAATAAGTGAAATTTCTGGAATTATGCCGCAAATTAAGTGGAATTTCTGAGTTTTGACCCACAATAAGGAGAATTTCTGTCTTTTTGCCCTAACATTTAGGGAATTTCTGCCTTTTTGCCCCACAATTAGGGGAATTTCTGCAATTTTGCCTCAAAAATACGGGGAATTTCTGCCTTTTTGCCCGATAATAAGAAGAATGCATAGCTTTTTGCCATAAAAAAGGTAAATTTTTGCAATTTTGCTCCAAAGTAAGGGAAATTTCTGCTTTTTTGCCTCTAAATATGTGGAATTTCTGTCTTTTTCCCCGAAAACAAAGGGAATTTCTGTCTTTTTTGCCCCAAAATAAGGAAAATTTCTGCCTTTTTGCCCCCAAAGAAGGGGAATATCAGCCTTTTTACCTCAAAATAAGGGGAATTTCTGCATTTTTGCCACAAAATATTAGGAATTTCTGTTTTTTTGCCCAAAAATAAGGAAAATTTCTGCCTTTTTTTCCCTGAAATAAGTGAATTTTCTGCAATTTTGCCCCAAAATAAGTGAAATTACTGCAATTTTGCCCCAAAATAAGGGAAATTTCTGGAATTTTGCACCAAATAAGAGAAATTTCTGCTTTTTGACCCCAAATAAGGGGAATTTCAGCCTTTTTACCTCAAAATAAGAGGAATTTCTGCATTTATGCGCCAAAATATGGGAAATTTCTGCCTTTTTGCCCCAAATTAAGAAAAATTTCTGCAATTTTGTACGAAAATAAAAGAAATTTCTGCCTTTTTGCCCCAAAATAAGAAAATTTTGCTTTTTTTCTGAAATAAATGAAATTTCTGCAATTTTGCCTCAAAATAAGTTAAATTTCTGAATTTTGCCCTAAAATAAGGAGAATTTCTGTCTTTTTGCCCCAACATATAGGGAATTTCTGCCTTTTTGCCCCACAATTAGGGGAATTTCTGCATATTTGCTCCAAAATACGGGGAATTTCTGCCTTTTTGCCCGAAAATAATAAGAATGCATACCTTTTTGCCATAAAAAAGGGAAATTTCTTCATTTTTGCTCCAAAATAAGGGGAATTTCTGCCTTTTTGACTCTAAATAAGTGGAATTTCTGTCTTTTTCCCTTAAAACAAAGGGAATTTCTTTCTTTTTTGTTTCAAAAAAAAGAAAATTTCTGAATTATTACCCTGAAGTATGTGAAATTTATGCCTTTTTGCCCCCAAATAAGGGAAATTTCAGCCTTTTTACCTCAAAATAAGAGGTATTTCTGCATTTTTGCCACAAAATATTAGGAATTTCTGCCTTTTTGACCCAAAATAAGGACAATTTCTGCCTTTTTTCCCTGAAATAAATGAAATTTCTGCAATTTTGCCCCAAAATAAGTGAAATTTCTGCAATTTTGCCCCAAAATAAGGAAAATTTCTGCAATTTTGTACCATAATAAAAGATATTTCTGCCTTTTTTATTCCAAATAAGAAAATTTCTGCTTTTTTTTCTGAAATAAGTGAAATTTCTGAAATTTTGCCCCAAAATAAGTGAAATTTCTGGAATTATGCCCCAAATTAAGTGGAATTTCTGAGTTTTGACCCACAATAAGGAGAATTTCTGTTTTTTGCCCTAACATATAGGGAATTTCTGCCTTTTTGCCCCACAATTAGGGGAATTTCTGCAATTTTGCTCCAAAATACGGGGAATTTCTGCCTTTTTGCCCGATAATAAGAAGAATGCATACCTTTTTGGCATAAAAAAGGTAAATTTTTGCAATTTTGCTCCAAAGTAAGGGAAATTTCTGCTTTTTTGCCTCTAAATATGTGGAATTTCTGTTTTTTTCCCCGAAAACAAAGGGAATTTCTGTCTTTTTTGCCCCAAAATAAGGAAAATTTCTGCCTTTTTGTCCCCAAAGAAGGGGAATATCAGCCTTTTTACCTCAAAATAAGGGGAATTTCTGCATTTTTGCCACAAAATATTAGGAATTTCTGTTTTTTTGCCCAAAAATAAGGAAAATTTCTGCCTTTTTTCCCTGAAATAAGTGAATTTTCTGCAATTTTGCTCCAAAATAAGTGAAATTACTGCAATTTTGCCCCAAAATAAGGGAAATTTCTGGAATTTTGCACCAAATAAGAGAAATTTCTGCTTTTTGACCCCAAATAAGTGGAATTTCAGCCTTTTTACCTCAAAATAAGAGGAATTTCTGCATTTTTGCGCCAAAATATGGGAAATTTCTGCCTTTTTGCCCCAAATTAAGAAAAATTTCTGCAATTTTGTACGAAAATAAAAGAAATTTCTGCCTTTTTGCCCCAAAATAAGAAAATTTTGCCTTTTTTTTGAAATAAATGAAATTTCTGCAATTTTGCCTCAAAATAAGTTAAATTTCTGAATTTTGCCCTAAAATAAGGAGAATTTCTGTCTTTTTGCCTCAACATATAGCCAATTTCTGGCTTTTTGCCCCACAATTAGGGGAATGTCTGCAATTTTGCTTCAAAATACGGGGAATTTCTGCCTTTTTGCCCGAAAATAAGAAGAATGCATAACTTTTTGCCATAAAAAAGGGAAATTTCTTCATTTTTGCTCCAAAATAATGGGAATTTCTGCCTTTTTGACTCTAAATAAGTGGAATTTCTGTCTTTCTTTCCCAAAACAAAGGGAATTTCTGTCTTTTTTGTTCCAAAATAAGAAAAATTTCTTACTTATTACCCTGAAGTAAGTGAAATTTCTGCAATTTTGCAACAAAATAAGGGAAATTTCTGCTTTTTTGCCCCCAAATAAGGGGAATTTCAGCCATCTTACCTAAAAATAAGGGGAATTTCTGCATTTTTGCCACAAAATATAAGGAATTTCTGCCTTTTTGCCCCAAAATAAGAAAAATTTCTGCCTTTTTTCCCTGAAATAATTGAAATTTCTGCAATTTTGCCCCAAAATAAGTGAAATTTCTGCAATTTTGCCCCAAATTAAGGGAAATTTCTGCAATTTTGTACCAAAATAAAAGAAATTTCTGCATTTTTGCTTCCAAATAAGAAAATTTCTGCTTTTTTTCTGAAATAAGTGAAATTTCTGAAATTTTTCCCCAAAATAAGTGAAATTTCTACTATTTTACCCCAAAATAAGTGAAATTTCTGGAATTTTGCCCCCAAATTAGTGGAATTTCTGAGTTTTGACACAAAATAAGGAGAATTTCTGTCTTTTTGCCCCAACATATAGGGAATATCTGCCTTTTTGCACCACAATTAGGGGAATTTCTGCAATTTTGCTCCAAAATACGTGGAATTTCTGCCTTTTTGCTCAAAAATAAAAAGAATGCATACCTTTTTGCCATAAAAAAATAAAATTTCTTCATTTTTGCTCCAAAATAAGGGGAATTTCTGCTTTTATGCCTCTAAATATGTGGAATTTCTGTCTTTGTCCCCCAAAACAAAGGGAATTTGTGTCCTTTTTGCACCAAAATAAGGGAAATTTCTGACTTATTAACCTGAAATAAGTGAAATTTCTGCAATTTTGACCCAAAATAAGGGAAATTTCTGCCTTTTTGCCCCCAAATAAGGGGAATATCAGCCTTTTTACCTCAAAATAAGGGGAATTTCTGCATTTTTGCCAAGAAATATTTGGAATTTCTGCCTTTTTGCCCCAAAATAAGGAAAATTTCTGCCTTTTTTCCCTGAAATAAGTGAAATTTCTGCAATTTTGCCCCAAAATAAGTGAAATTTCTGCAATTTTGCCCCAAAATAAGGAAAATTTCTGCAATTTTGTACCAAAATAAAAGATATTTCTGCCTTTTTGCTTCCAAATAAGAAAATTTCTGTTTTTTTTCAGAAATAAGTGAAATTTCTGAAATTTTGCCACAAAATAAGTGAAATTTCTACAATTTTGCCCCAAAATAAGTGAAATTTTTGGAAATTTGCCCCAAATTAAGTGGAATTTCTGAGTTTTGACCCACAATAAGAAAAATTTCTGTCTTTTTGCCCCAACATATAGAGAATTTCTGCCTTTTTGCCCCACAATTAGAGGAATTTCTGCAATTTTGCTCCAAAATACAGGGAATTTCTGCCTTTTTGCCCGAAAATAAAAAGAATGCATACCTTTTTGCCATAAAAAAAGGTAAATTTCTTCATTTTTGCTCCAAAATAATGGGAATTTCTGCTTTTTTGCCTCTAAATTAGTAGAATTTCTGTCTTTTTTCCCCAAAACAAAGGGAATTTCTGTCTTTTTTGCCCCAAAATAAAAAAATTCTGACTTATTACCCTGAAATAAGTGAAATTTCTGCAATTTTGACACAAAATAAGGGAAATTTCTGCCTTTTTGTCCCCAAATAAGGGGAATTTCAGCCTTTTTACCTCAAAATATGGGGAATTTCTGCATTTTTGCCACAAAATATTAGGAATTTCTGCCTTTTTGCCCCAAAATAAGGAAAATTTCTGCATTTTTCCCTGAAATAAATGAAAGTTCTGCATTTTTGCCCCAAAATATGGGAAATTTCTGCAATTTTGCCCCAAAATAAGAAAAATTTCAGCAATTTTGTACCAAAATATCAGAAAAATCAGACTTTTTGCCCCAAAATTAAAAATTTCTGCTTTTTTTCTGAAATAAGTGAAATTTCTGCAATTTTGCCCCAAAATAAGTGAAATTTCTGAGTTTTGCCCCTAAATAAGAAGAATTTCTGTATTTTTGCCCCAACATATAGGGAATTTCTGCCTTTTTGCCCCTCATTTAGGGGAATTTCTGCAATTTTGCTCCAAAATACGGGGAATTTCTGCCTTTTTGCCCCCAAATAAGGGAAATTTCAGCCTTTTTACCTCAAAATAAGGGGAATTTTTGCATTTTTGCCGCATAATATGGAAAATTTCTGCCTTTTTGCCACAAAATAAGAAAATTTCTGCTTTTTTTCCCTGAAATAAGTGAAATTTCTGAAATTTTGCCCCAAAATAAGTAAAATTTCTACAATTTTGCCCCAAAATAAGTGAAATTTCTTGAATTTTGCCCCAAATTAAGTGGAATTTCTGAGTTTTGACCCACAATAAGGAAAATTTCTGTCTTTTTGCCTCAACATATACGAAATTTCTGCCTTTTTGCCCCACAATTAGGGGAATTTCTGCAATTTTGGTCCAAAATACGGGGAATTTCTGCCTTTTTGCCCGAAAATAAGAAGAATGCATACCTTTTTTACATAAAAAAGAAAAATTTCTGCAATTTTGCTCCAAATTAAGAGAAATTTCTGCTTTTTTGCCTCTAAATAAGTGGAATTTCTGTCTTTTCCCCAAAAACAAAGGGAATTTCTGTCTTTTTGCCCCTAAATAAAAAAAATTTCTGACTTATTACCCTGAAATAAGTGAAATTTCTGCAATTTTGCCCCAACATAAGAGAAATATCTGCCTATTCGCCCCCAAATAAGGGTAATTTCAGCCTTTTTACCTCAAAATAAGAGGTATTTTTGCATTTTTGCCCCGAAATATGGAAAATTTCTGCCTTTTTGCCCAAAATAAGAAAAATTTCTGCAATTTTGTACCAAAATAAACAAAATTTCTGCCTTTTTGCCACAAAATAAGAAAATTTCTGCTTTTTTTCCATGAAATAAGTGAAATTTCTGCAATTTTGCCCCAAAATAAGTGAAATTTCTGCAATTTTGCCCCAAAATAAGGGAAATTTCTGGAATTTTGCCCCAAATTAAGTGGAATTTCTGAGTTTTGCCACAAAATAAGGATGATTTCTGTCTTTTTGCCCCAACATATAGGAAATTTCTGCCTTTTTGCCCCACAATTAGGGGAATTTCTGCAATTTTGCTCCAAAATACGGGGAATTTCTGCCTTTTTGCTCAAAAATAAGTAGAATGCATACCTTTTTGCCATAAAAATGGAAAATTTCTTCATTTTTGCTCCAAAAAAGGGGAATTTCTGCTTTTATGCCTCTAAATATGTGGAATTTCTGTCTTTGTCCCCCAAAACAAAGGGAATTTCTGTCCTTTTTGCCCCAAAATAAGGGAAATTTGTGTCTTATTACCCTGAAATAAGTGAAATTTCTGCAATTTTGACCCAAAATAAGGAAAATTTCTGCCTTTTTGCCCCCAAATAAAGGGAATTTCAGCCTTTTTACCTCAAAATAAGGGGAATTTCTGCATTTTTGCCACAAAATATTAGGAATTTCTGCCTTTTTGCCCCAAAATAAGGAAAATTTCTGCCTTTTTTCCCTGAAATAAGTGAAATTTCTGCAATTTTGCCCCAAAATAAGTGAAATTTCTGCAATTTTGCCCCAAAATAAGGAAAATTTCTGCAATTTTGTACCAAAATAAAAGAAATTTCTGCCTTTTTGCTTCCAAATAAGAAAATTTCTGCTTTTTTTTCTGAAATAAGTGAAATTTCTGAAATTTTGCCTCAAAATAAGTGAAATTTCTACAATTTTGACTTAAAATAAGTGAAATTTCTTGAATTTAGCCCCAAAATAAGTGGAATTTCTGAGTTTTGACCTAAAATAAGGAGAATTTCTGTCTTTTTGCCTCAACATATAGGGAATTTCTGCCTTTTTGCCCCACAATTAGGGGAATTTCTGCAATTTTGCTCCAAAATACGGGGAATTTCTGCCTTTTTGCCCGAAAATAATAAGAATGCATACCTTTTTGCCATAAAAAAGGGAAATTTCTTCATTTTTGCTCTAAAATAAGGGGAATTTCTGCCTTTTTGACTCTAAATAAGTGGAATTTCTGTCTTTTCCCCCAAAACAAAGGGAATTTCTGTCTTTATTGTTTCAAAATAAGGAAAATTTCTGAATTATTACCCTGAAGTAAGTGAAATTTCTGCCTTTTTGCCCCCAAATAAGGGGGAATTTCAGCCTTTTTACCCCAAAATAAGGGGAATTTCTGCATTTTTGCCACAAAATATTAGGAATTTCTGTTTTTTGCCCCAAAATAAGGAAAATTTCTGCCCTTTTCCCTGAAATAAATGAAATTTTTGCAATTTTGCCCCAAAATAAGTGAAATTTCTGCAATTTTGCCCCAAAATAACGGAAAATTCTGCAATTTTGTACCAAAATAAAAGATATTTCTGCCTTTTTGCTTCCAAATAAGAAAATTTCTGTTTTTTTTCAGAAATAAGTGAAATTTCTGAAATTTTGCCCCAAAATAAGTGAAATTTCTGGAATTATGCCGCAAATTAAGTGGAATTTCTGAGTTTTGACCCACAATAAGGAGAATTTCTGTCTTTTTGCCCTAACATTTAGGGAATTTCTGCCTTTTTGCCCCACAATTAGGGGAATTTCTGCAATTTTGCCTCAAAAATACGGGGAATTTCTGCCTTTTTGCCCGATAATAAGAAGAATGCATAGCTTTTTGCCATAAAAAAGGTAAATTTTTGCAATTTTGCTCCAAAGTAAGGGAAATTTCTGCTTTTTTGCCTCTAAATATGTGGAATTTCTGTCTTTTTCTCCGAAAACAAAGGGAATTTCTGTCTTTTTTGCCCCAAAATAAGGAAAATTTCTGCCTTTTTGCCCCCAAAGAAGGGGAATATCAGCCTTTTTACCTCAAAATAAGGGGAATTTCTGCATTTTTGCCACAAAATATTAGGAATTTCTGTTTTTTTGCCCAAAAATAAGGAAAATTTCTGCCTTTTTTTCCCTGAAATAAGTGAATTTTCTGCAATTTTGCCCCAAAATAAGTGAAATTACTGCAATTTTGCCCCAAAATAAGGGAAATTTCTGGAATTTTGCACCAAATAAGAGAAATTTCTGCTTTTTGACCCCAAATAAGGGGAATTTCAGCCTTTTTACCTCAAAATAAGAGGAATTTCTGCATTTATGCGCCAAAATATGGGAAATTTCTGCCTTTTTGCCCCAAATTAAGAAAAATTTCTGCAATTTTGTACGAAAATAAAAGAAATTTCTGCCTTTTTGCCCCAAAATAAGAAAATTTTGCTTTTTTTCTGAAATAAATGAAATTTCTGCAATTTTGCCTCAAAATAAGTTAAATTTCTGAATTTTGCCCTAAAATAAGGAGAATTTCTGTCTTTTTGCCCCAACATATAGGGAATTTCTGCCTTTTTGCCCCACAATTAGGGGAATTTCTGCATATTTGCTCCAAAATACGGGGAATTTCTGCCTTTTTGCCCGAAAATAATAAGAATGCATACCTTTTTGCCATAAAAAAGGGAAATTTCTTCATTTTTGCTCCAAAATAAGGGGAATTTCTGCCTTTTTGACTCTAAATAAGTGGAATTTCTGTCTTTTTCCCTTAAAACAAAGGGAATTTCTTTCTTTTTTGTTTCAAAAAAAAGAAAATTTCTGAATTATTACCCTGAAGTATGTGAAATTTATGCCTTTTTGCCCCCAAATAAGGGAAATTTCAGCCTTTTTACCTCAAAATAAGAGGTATTTCTGCATTTTTGCCACAAAATATTAGGAATTTCTGCCTTTTTGACCCAAAATAAGGACAATTTCTGCCTTTTTTCCCTGAAATAAATGAAATTTCTGCAATTTTGCCCCAAAATAAGTGAAATTTCTGCAATTTTGCCCCAAAATAAGGAAAATTTCTGCAATTTTGTACCATAATAAAAGATATTTCTGCCTTTTTTATTCCAAATAAGAAAATTTCTGCTTTTTTTTCTGAAATAAGTGAAATTTCTGAAATTTTGCCCCAAAATAAGTGAAATTTCTGGAATTATGCCCCAAATTAAGTGGAATTTCTGAGTTTTGACCCACAATAAGGAGAATTTCTGTTTTTTGCCCTAACATATAGGGAATTTCTGCCTTTTTGCCCCACAATTAGGGGAATTTCTGCAATTTTGCTCCAAAATACGGGGAATTTCTGCCTTTTTGCCCGATAATAAGAAGAATGCATACCTTTTTGCCATAAAAAAGGTAAATTTTTGCAATTTTGCTCCAAAGTAAGGGAAATTTCTGCTTTTTTGCCTCTAAATATGTGGAATTTCTGTTTTTTTCCCCGAAAACAAAGGGAATTTCTGTCTTTTTTGCCCCAAAATAAGGAAAAGTTCTGCCTTTTTGCCCCCAAAGAAGGGGAATATCAGCCTTTTTACCTCAAAATAAGGGGAATTTCTGCATTTTTGCCACAAAATATTAGGAATTTCTGTTTTTTTGCCCAAAAATAAGGAAAATTTCTGCCTTTTTTCCCTGAAATAAGTGAATTTTCTGCAATTTTGCTCCAAAATAAGTGAAATTACTGCAATTTTGCCCCAAAATAAGGGAAATTTCTGGAATTTTGCACCAAATAAGAGAAATTTCTGCTTTTTGACCCCAAATAAGTGGAATTTCAGCCTTTTTACCTCAAAATAAGAGGAATTTCTGCATTTTTGCGCCAAAATATGGGAAATTTCTGCCTTTTTGCCCCAAATTAAGAAAAATTTCTGCAATTTTGTACGAAAATAAAAGAAATTTCTGCCTTTTTGCCCCAAAATAAGAAAATTTTGCCTTTTTTTTGAAATAAATGAAATTTCTGCAATTTTGCCTCAAAATAAGTTAAATTTCTGAATTTTGCCCTAAAATAAGGAGAATTTCTGTCTTTTTGCCTCAACATATAGCCAATTTCTGGCTTTTTGCCCCACAATTAGGGGAATGTCTGCAATTTTGCTTCAAAATACGGGGAATTTCTGCCTTTTTGCCCGAAAATAAGAAGAATGCATAACTTTTTGCCATAAAAAAGGGAAATTTCTTCATTTTTGCTCCAAAATAATGGGAATTTCTGCCTTTTTGACTCTAAATAAGTGGAATTTCTGTCTTTCTTCCCCAAAACAAAGGGAATTTCTGTCTTTTTTGTTCCAAAATAAGAAAAATTTCTTACTTATTACCCTGAAGTAAGTGAAATTTCTGCAATTTTGCAACAAAATAAGGGAAATTTCTGCTTTTTTGCCCCCAAATAAGGGGAATTTCAGCCATCTTACCTAAAAATAAGGGGAATTTCTGCATTTTTGCCACAAAATATAAGGAATTTCTGCCTTTTTGCCCCAAAATAAGAAAAATTTCTGCCTTTTTTCCCTGAAATAATTGAAATTTCTGCAATTTTGCCCCAAAATAAGTGAAATTTCTGCAATTTTGCCCCAAATTAAGGGAAATTTCTGCAATTTTGTACCAAAATAAAAGAAATTTCTGCATTTTTGCTTCCAAATAAGAAAATTTCTGCTTTTTTTCTGAAATAAGTGAAATTTCTGAAATTTTTCCCCAAAATAAGTGAAATTTCTACTATTTTACCCCAAAATAAGTGAAATTTCTGGAATTTTGCCCCCAAATTAGTGGAATTTCTGAGTTTTGACACAAAATAAGGAGAATTTCTGTCTTTTTGCCCCAACATATAGGGAATATCTGCCTTTTTGCACCACAATTAGGGGAATTTCTGCAATTTTGCTCCAAAATACGTGGAATTTCTGCCTTTTTGCTCAAAAATAAAAAGAATGCATACCTTTTTGCCATAAAAAAATAAAATTTCTTCATTTTTGCTCCAAAATAAGGGGAATTTCTGCTTTTATGCCTCTAAATATGTGGAATTTCTGTCTTTGTCCCCCAAAACAAAGGGAATTTGTGTCCTTTTTGCACCAAAATAAGGGAAATTTCTGACTTATTAACCTGAAATAAGTGAAATTTCTGCAATTTTGACCCAAAATAAGGGAAATTTCTGCCTTTTTGCCCCCAAATAAGGGGAATATCAGCCTTTTTACCTCAAAATAAGGGGAATTTCTGCATTTTTGCCAAGAAATATTTGGAATTTCTGCCTTTTTGCCCCAAAATAAGGAAAATTTCTGCCTTTTTTCCCTGAAATAAGTGAAATTTCTGCAATTTTACCCCAAAATAAGTGAAATTTCTGCAATTTTGCCCCAAAATAAGGAAAAATTTCTGCAATTTTGTTCCAAAATAAAAGAAATTTCTGCCTTTTTGCTTCCAAATAAGAAAATTTCTGCTTTTTTTATGAAATAAGTGAAATTTCTGAAATTTTGCCTCAAAATAAGTGAAATTTCTACAATTTTGACTTAAAATAAGTGAAATTTCTTGAATTTTTCCCCAAAATAATTGGAATTTCTGAGTTTTGACCCAAAATAAGGAGAATTTCTGTCTTTTTGCCTCAACATATAGGGAATTTCTGCCTTTTTGCCCCACAATTAGGGGAATTTCTGCAATTTTGCTCCAAAATACGAGGAATTTCTGCCTTTTTGCCCGAAAATAATAAGAATGCATATTTTTTTGCCATAAAAAAGGCAAATTTCTTCATTTTTGCTCCAAAATAAGGGGAATTTCTGCCTTTTTGACTCTAAATAAGTGGAATTTCTGTCTTTTTCCCCCAAAACAATGGAAATTTCTGTCTTTTTGTTTCAAAATAAGGAAAATTTCTGAATTATTACCCTGAAGTAAGTGAAATTTCTGCCTTTTTGCCCCCAAATAAGGGGAATTTCAGCCTTTTTACCACAAAATAAGGGGAATTTCTGCATTTTTGCCACAAAATATTAGGAATTTCTGCCTTTTTGCACCAAAATAAGGAAAAGTTCTGCCTTTTTCCCTGAAATAAATGAAATTTTTGCAATTTCGCACCAAAATAAGTGAAATTTCTGCAATTTTGCCCCAAAATAAGGGAAATTTCTGCAATTTTGTACCAAAATAAAAGATATTTCCACCTTTTTGCTTCCAAATAAGAAAATTTCTGCTTTTTTTTTCTAAAATAAGTGAAATTTCTGAAATTTTGCCACAAAATAAGTGAAATTTCTCCAATTTTGCCCCAAAATAAGTGAAATTTCTGGAATTTTGCCCCAAATTTAGTGGAATTTCTTAGTTTTGACCCACAATAAGAAGAATTTCTGTCTTTTTTCCCCAACATATAGGGAATTTCTGCCTTTTTGCCCCACAATTAGGGGAATTTCTGCAATTTTGTTCCAAAATACGGGGAATTTCTGCCTTTTTGCCCGAAAATAAGAAGAATGCATACCTTTTTGCCATAAAAAAGGGAAATTTCTTCATTTTTGCGCCAAAATAAGGGGAATTTCTGCTTTTTTGCCTCTAAATAAGTTGAATTTCTGTCTTTTTTCCACAAAACAAAGGGAATTTCTGTCTTTTTTGCCCCAAAATAAAAAAAATTTCTGACTTATTACACTGAAATAAGTGAAATTCCTGCAATTTTGACCCAAAATAAAGGAAATTTCTGCTTTTTTGCCCCCAAATAAGGGGAATTTCAGCCTTTTTACCTCACAATAAGGGGAATTTCTGCATTTTTGCCACAAAATATTAGGAATTTCTGCCTTTTTGCCCCAAAATAAGGAAAATTTCTGCATTTTTTCCCTGAAATAAATGAAATTTCTTCATTTTTGCCCCAAAATATGGGAAATTTCTGACTTTTTGCCCCAAAATAAGAAAAATTTCAGCAATTTTGTACGAAAATATAAGAAAAATCAGCCTTTTTGCCCCAAAATAAAAAAATTTCTGCGTTTTTTTGAAATAAGTGTAATTTCTGCAATTTTGCCCCAAAATAAGTGAAATTTCTGAGTTTTGCCCCTAAATAAGAAGAATTTCTGTCTTTTTGCCCCAACATATAGGGAATTTCTGCCTTTTTGCCCCTCATTTAGGGGAATTTCTGCAATTTTGCTCCAAAATACGGAGAATTTCTGCCTTTTTGTCCGAAAATAAAAAGAATGCATACCTTTTTTCCATAAAAAAGGGAAATTTCTTCATTTTTGCTCCAAAATAAGGGGAATTTCTGCATTTTTGCCTCTAAATAAGTGAAATTTCTGTCTTTTTCCCCCCCAAAAAAGGGAATTTCTCTCTTTTTTGCCTCAAAATAAGGAAAATTTCTGACTTATTACACTGAAATAAGTGAAATTTCTGCAATTTCGCCCCAAAATAAGGGAAATTTCTGCCTTTTTGCCCCCAAATAAAGGATATTTCAGCCTTTTTACCTCAAAATAAGAGTAATTTCTGCATTTTTGCCGCAAAATATGGAAAATTTCTGCCCTTTTGCCCAAAATAAGAAAAATTTCTGCAATTTTCTACCAAAATAAAAGAAAATTCTGCCTTTTTGCCACAAAATAAGAAAATTTCTGCTTTTTTTCCCTGAAATAAGTGAAATTTCTGAAATTTTGCCCCAAAATAAGTAAAATTTCTACAATTTTGCCCCAAAATAAGTGAAATTTCTGGAATTTTGCCCCAAATTAAGTGGAACTTCTGAGTTTTGACCCACAATAAGGAGAATTTCTGTCTTTTTGCCCCAACATATAGAAAATTTCTGCCTTTTTGCCCCACAATTAGGGGAATTTCTGCAATTTTGCTCCAAAGTACGGGGAATTTCTGCCTTTTTGCCTGAAAATAAGAAGAATGCATACCTTTTTGCCATAAAAAAGAAAAATTTCTGCAATTTTGCTCCAAAATAAGGGAAATTTCTGCTTTTTTGCCTCTAAATAAGTGGAATTTCTGTCTTTTTTCCCCAAAACAAAGGGAATTTCTGTCTTTTTGCCCCAAAATAAAGAAAATTTCTGACTTATTACCCTGAAATAAGTGAAATTTCTGCAATTTTACCCCAACATAAGAGAAATTTCTGCTTTTTGCCCCCAAATAAGGGGAATTTCAGCCTTGTTACCTCAAAATAAGGGGAATTTTTGCATTGTTGCCCCAAAATATGGAAAATTTCTGCATTTTTGCCCAAAATAAGAAAAATTTTTGCAATTTTTTACCAAAATAAAAAAAAATTCTGCCTTTTTGCCACAAAATAAGAAAATTTCTGCTTTTTCTTCCTGAAATAAGTGAAATTTCTGCAATTTTGCCCCAAAATAAGTGAAATTTCTGCAATTTTGCCCCAAAATAAGGGAAATTTCTGAAATTTTGCCCCAAAATAAGTGGAAATTCTGAGTTTTGCCCCAAAATAAGAAGGATTTCTGTTTTTTTGCCCCAACATATAGGAAATTTCTGCCTTTTTGCCCCACAATTAGGGGAATTTCTGCAATTTTGCTCCAAAATACGGGGAATTTCTGCCTTTTTGCTCAAAAATAAGAAGAATGCATACCTTTTTGCCATAAAAAGGAAAATTACTTCATTTTGGCTCCAAAATATGGGGAATTTCTGCTTTTATGCCTCTAAATATGTGGAATTTCTGTCTTTGTCCCCCAAAACAAAGGGAATTTCTGTCTTTTTTGCCCCAAAAAAAGGGAAATTTCTGCCTTTTTGACCCCAAATAAGGGGAATTTCAGCCTTTTTACCTCAAAATAAGGGAAATTTCTGCATTTTTGCCACAAAATATTAGGAATTTCTGCCTTTTTGCCCCAAAATAAGGAAAATTTCTGCCTTTTTTCCCTGAAATAAGTGAAATTTCTGCAATTTTGCCCCAAAATAAGTGAAATTTCTGCAATTTTGCCCCAAAATAAGGAAAATTTCTGCAATTTTGTACCAAAATAAAAGAAATTTCTGCCTTTTTGCTTCCAAATAAAAAAATTTCTGCTTTTTTTTCTGAAATAAGTGAAATTTCTGAAATTTTGCCTCAAAATAAGTGAAATTTCTACAATTTTGACTTAAAATAAGTGAAATTTCTTGAATTTTGCCCCAAAATAAGTGGAATTTCTGCGTTTTGACCCAAAATAAGGAGAATTTGTGTCTTTTTGCCTCAACATATAGGGAATTTCTGCCTTTTTGCCCCTCATTTAGGGGAATTTCTGCAATTTTGCTCCAAAATACGGAGAATTTCTGCCTTTTTGTCCGAAAATAAAAAGAATGCATACCTTTTTTCCATAAAAAAGGGAAATTTCTTCATTTTTGCTCCAAAATAAGGGGAATTTCTGCATTTTTGCCTCTAAATAAGTGAAATTTCTGTCTTTTTCCCCCCCAAAAAAGGGAATTTCTCTCTTTTTTGCCTCAAAATAAGGAAAATTTCTGACTTATTACACTGAAATAAGTGAAATTTCTGCAATTTCGCCCCAAAATAAGGGAAATTTCTGCCTTTTTGCCCCCAAATAAAGGATATTTCAGCCTTTTTACCTCAAAATAAGAGTAATTTCTGCATTTTTGCCGCAAAATATGGAAAATTTCTGCCCTTTTGCCCAAAATAAGAAAAATTTCTGCAATTTTCTACCAAAATAAAAGAAAATTCTGCCTTTTTGCCACAAAATAAGAAAATTTCTGCTTTTTTTCCCTGAAATAAGTGAAATTTCTGAAATTTTGCCCCAAAATAAGTAAAATTTCTACAATTTTGCCCCAAAATAAGTGAAATTTCTGGAATTTTGCCCCAAATTAAGTGGAACTTCTGAGTTTTGACCCACAATAAGGAGAATTTCTGTCTTTTTGCCCCAACATATAGAAAATTTCTGCCTTTTTGCCCCACAATTAGGGGAATTTCTGCAATTTTGCTCCAAAGTACGGGGAATTTCTGCCTTTTTGCCTGAAAATAAGAAGAATGCATACCTTTTTGCCATAAAAAAGAAAAATTTCTGCAATTTTGCTCCAAAATAAGGGAAATTTCTGCTTTTTTGCCTCTAAATAAGTGGAATTTCTGTCTTTTTTCCCCAAAACAAAGGGAATTTCTGTCTTTTTGCCCCAAAATAAAGAAAATTTCTGACTTATTACCCTGAAATAAGTGAAATTTCTGCAATTTTACCCCAACATAAGAGAAATTTCTGCTTTTTGCCCCCAAATAAGGGGAAATTCAGCCTTGTTACCTCAAAATAAGGGGAATTTTTGCATTGTTGCCCCAAAATATGGAAAATTTCTGCATTTTTGCCCAAAATAAGAAAAATTTTTGCAATTTTTTACCAAAATAAAAAAAAAATTCTGCCTTTTTGCCACAAAATAAGAAAATTTCTGCTTTTTCTTCCTGAAATAAGTGAAATTTCTGCAATTTTGCCCCAAAATAAGTGAAATTTCTGCAATTTTGCCCCAAAATAAGGGAAATTTCTGAAATTTTGCCCCAAAATAAGTGGAAATTCTGAGTTTTGCCCCAAAATAAGAAGGATTTCTGTTTTTTTGCCCCAACATATAGGAAATTTCTGCCTTTTTGCCCCACAATTAGGGGAATTTCTGCAATTTTGCTCCAAAATACGGGGAATTTCTGCCTTTTTGCTCAAAAATAAGAAGAATGCATACCTTTTTGCCATAAAAAAGGAAAATTACTTCATTTTGGCTCCAAAATATGGGGAATTTCTGCTTTTATGCCTCTAAATATGTGGAATTTCTGTCTTTGTCCCCCAAAACAAAGGGAATTTCTGTCTTTTTTGCCCGCAAAAAAGGGAAATTTCAGCCTTTTTACCTCAAAATAAGGGAAATTTCTGCATTTTTGCCACAAAATATTAGGAATTTCTGCCTTTTTGCCCCAAAATAAGGAAAATTTCTGCTTTTTTTCCCTGAAATAAGTGAAATTTCTGCAATTTTGCCCCAAAATAAGTGAAATTTCTGCAATTTTGCCCCAAAATAAGGAAAATTTCTGCAATTTTGTACCAAAATAAAAGAAATTTCTGCCTTTTTGCTTCCAAATAAAAAAATTTCTGCTTTTTTTTCTGAAATAAGTGAAATTTCTGAAATTTTGCCTCAAAATAAGTGAAATTTCTACTATTTTGACTTAAAATAAGTGAAATTTCTTGAATTTTGCCCGAAAATAAGTGGAATTTCTGCGTTTTGACCCAAAATAAGGAGAATTTGTGTCTTTTTGCCTCAACATATAGGGAATTTCTGCCTTTTTGCCCCACAATTAGGGGAATTTCTGCAATTTTGCTCCAAAATAGAGGGAATTTTTGCCTTTTTGCCCGAAAATAAAAAGAATGCATACCTTTTTGCCATAAAAAAGGGAAATTTCTTCATTTTTGCTCTAAAATAAGGGGAATTTCTGCCTTTTTGACTCTAAATAAGTGGAATTTCTGTCTTTTCCCCCAAAACAAAGGGAATTTCTGTCTTTATTGTTTCAAAATAAGGAAAATTTCTGAATTATTACCCTGAAGTAAGTGAAATTTCTTCCTTTTTGCCCCCAAAAAAGGAAGAATTTCAGCCTTTTTACCCCAAAATAAGGGGAATTTCTGCATTTTTGCCACAAAATATTAGGAATTTCTGTTTTTTGCCCCAAAATAAGGAAAATTTCTGCCTTTTTCCCTGAAATAAATGAAATTTTTGCAATTTTGCCCCAAAATAAGTGAAATTTCTGCAATTTTGCCCCAAAATAACGGAAATTTCTGCAATTTTGTACCAAAATAAGTGATATTTCTGCCTTTTTGCTTCCAAATAAGAAAATTTCTGTTTTTTTTTCAGAAATAAGTGAAATTTCTGAAATTTTGCCACAAAATAAGTGAAATTTCTACAATTTTGCCCCAAAATAAGTGAAATTTCTGAAAATTTGCCCCAAATTAAGTGGAATTTCTGAGTTTTGACCCACAATAAGAAAAATTTCTGTCTTTTTGCCCCAACATATAGAGAATTTCTGCCTTTTTGCCCCACAATTAGGGGAATTTCTGCAATTTTGCTCCAAAATACAGGGAATTTCTGCCTTTTTGCCCGAAAATAAAAAGAATGCATACCTTTTTGCCATAAAAAAAGGTAAATTTCTTCATTTTTGCTCCAAAATAATGGGAATTTCTGCTTTTTTGCCTCTAAATTAGTAGTATTTCTGTCTTTTTTCCCCAAAACAAAGGGAATTTCTGTCTTTTTTTCACCAAAATAAAAAAAATTCTGACTTATTACCCTGAAATAATTGAAATTTCTGCAATTTTGACACAAAATAAGGGAAATTTCTGCCTTTTTGTCCCCAAATAAGGGGAATTTCAGCATTTTTACCTCAAAATATGGGGAATTTCTGCATTTTTGCCACAAAATATTAAAAATTTCTGCCTTTTTGCCCCAAAATAAGGAAAATTTCTGCATTTTTCCCTGAAATAAATGAAAGTTCTGCATTTTTGCCCCAAAATATGGGAAATTTCTGCAATTTTGCCCCAAAATAAGAAAAATTTCAGCAATTTTTTACCAAAATATCAGAAAAATCAGACTTTTTGCCCGAAAATTAAAAATTTCTGCTTTTTTTCTGAAATAAGTGAAATTTCTGCAATTTTGCCCCAAAATAAGTGAAATTTCTGAGTTTGCCCCTAAATAAGTAGAATTTCTGTCTTTTTGCCCCAACATATAGGGAATTTTTGCCTTTTTGCCCCTCATTTAGGGGAATTTCTGCAATTTTGCTCCAAAATACGGGGAATTTCTGCCTTTTTGCCCCCAAATAAGGGAAATTTCAGCCTTTTTACCTCAAAATAAGGGGAATTTTTGCATTTTTGCCGCATAATATGGAAAATTTCTGCCTTTTTGCCACAAAATAAGAAAATTTCTGCTTTTTTCCCCTGAAATAAGTGAAATTTCTGAAATTTTGCCCCAAAATAAGTAAAATTTCTACAATTTTGCCCCAAAATAAGTGAAATTTCTTGAATTTTGCCCCAAATTAAGTGGAATTTCTGAGTTTTGACCCACAATAAGGAGAATTTCTGTCTTTTTGCCCCAACATATACGAAATTTCTGCCTTTTTGCCCCACAATTAGGGGAATTTCTGCAATTTTGGTCCAAAATACGGGGAATTTCTGCCTTTTTGCCCGAAAATAAGAAGAATGCATACCTTTTTTACATAAAAAAAAAAATTTCTGCAATTTTGCTCCAAATTAAGAGAAATTTCTGCTTTTTTGCCTCTAAATAAGTGGAATTTCTGTCTTTTCCCCCAAAACAAAGGGAATTTCTGTCTTTTTGCCCCTAAATAAAAAAAATTTCTGACTTATTACCCTGAAATAAGTGAAATTTCTGCAATTTTGCCCCAACAGAAGAGAAATTTCTGCCTATTCGCCCCCAAATAAGGGTAATTTCAGCCTTTTTACCTCAAAATAAGGGGAATTTTTGCATTTTTGCCCCAAAATATGGAAAATTTCTGCCTTTTTGCCCAAAATAAGAAAAATTTCTGCAATTTTGTACCAAAATAAACAAAATTTCTGCCTTTTTGCCACAAAATAAGAAAATTTCTGCTTATTTTCCATGAAATAAGTGAAATTTCTGCAATTTTGCCCCAAAATAAGTGAAATTTCTGCAATTTTGCCCCAAAATAAGGGAAATTTCTGGAATTTTGCCCAAAAATAAGTGGAAATTCTGAGTTTTGCCACAAAATAAGGAGGATTTCTGTCTTTTTGCCCCAACATATAGGAAATTTCTGCCTTTTTGCCCCACAATTAGGGGAATTTCTGCAATTTTGCTCCAAAATACGGGGAATTTCTGCCTTTTTGCTCAAAAATAAGTAGAATGCATACCTTTTTGCCATAAAAATGGAAAATTTCTTCATTTTTGCTCCAAAATAAGGGGAATTTCTGCTTTTATGCCTCTAAATATGTGGAATTTCTGTCTTTGTCCCCAAAAACAAAGGGAATTTCTGTCCTTTTTGCCCCAAAATAAGGGAAATTTGTGACTTATTACCCTGAAATAAGTGAAATTTCTGCAATTTTGACCCAAAATAAGGGAAATTTCTGCCTTTTTGCCCCCAAATAAAGGGAATTTCAGCCTTTTTACCTCAAAATAAGGGGAATTTCTGCATTTTTGCCACAAAATATTAGGAATTTCTGCCTTTTTGCCCCAAAATAAGGAAAATTTCTGCCTTTTTTCCCTGAAATAAGTGAAATTTCTGCAATTTTGCCCCAAAATAAGTGAAATTTCTGCAATTTTGCCCCAAAATAAGGAAAATTTCTGCAATTTTGTACCAAAATAAAAGAAATTTCTGCCTTTTTGCTTCCAAATAAGAAAATTTCTGCTTTTTTTTCTGAAATAAGTGAAATTTCTGAAATTTTGCCTCAAAATAAGTGAAATTTCTACAATTTTGACTTAAAATAAGTGAAATTTCTTGAATTTAGCCCCAAAATAAGTGGAATTTCTGAGTTTTGACCCAAAATAAGGAGAATTTCTGTCTTTTTGCCTCAACATATAGGGAATTTCTGCCTTTTTGCCCCACAATTAGGGGAATTTCTGCAATTTTGCTCCAAAATACGGGGAATTTCTGCCTTTTTGCCCGAAAATAATAAGAATGCATACCTTTTTGCCATAAAAAAGGGAAATTTCTTCATTTTTGCTCTAAAATAAGGGGAATTTCTGCCTTTTTGACTCTAAATAAGTGGAATTTCTGTCTTTTCCCCCAAAACAAAGGGAATTTCTGTCTTTATTGTTTCAAAATAAGGAAAATTTCTGAATTATTACCCTGAAGTAAGTGAAATTTCTTCCTTTTTGCCCCCAAAAAAGGAAGAATTTCAGCCTTTTTACCCCAAAATAAGGGGAATTTCTGCATTTTTGCCACAAAATATTAGGAATTTCTGTTTTTTGCCCCAAAATAAGGAAAATTTCTGCCTTTTTCCCTGAAATAAATGAAATTTTTGCAATTTTGCCCCAAAATAAGTGAAATTTCTGCAATTTTGCCCCAAAATAACGGAAATTTCTGCAATTTTGTACCAAAATAAGTGATATTTCTGCCTTTTTGCTTCCAAATAAGAAAATTTCTGTTTTTTTTTCAGAAATAAGTGAAATTTCTGAAATTTTGCCACAAAATAAGTGAAATTTCTACAATTTTGCCCCAAAATAAGTGAAATTTCTGAAAATTTGCCCCAAATTAAGTGGAATTTCTGAGTTTTGACCCACAATAAGAAAAATTTCTGTCTTTTTGCCCCAACATATAGAGAATTTCTGCCTTTTTGCCCCACAATTAGGGGAATTTCTGCAATTTTGCTCCAAAATACAGGGAATTTCTGCCTTTTTGCCCGAAAATAAAAAGAATGCATACCTTTTTGCCATAAAAAAAGGTAAATTTCTTCATTTTTGCTCCAAAATAATGGGAATTTCTGCTTTTTTGCCTCTAAATTAGTAGAATTTCTGTCTTTTTTCCCCAAAACAAAGGGAATTTCTGTCTTTTTTTCACCAAAATAAAAAAAATTCTGACTTATTACCCTGAAATAATTGAAATTTCTGCAATTTTGACACAAAATAAGGGAAATTTCTGCCTTTTTGTCCCCAAATAAGGGGAATTTCAGCCTTTTTACCTCAAAATATGGGGAATTTCTGCATTTTTGCCACAAAATATTAAAAATTTCTGCCTTTTTGCCCCAAAATAAGGAAAATTTCTGCATTTTTCCCTGAAATAAATGAAAGTTCTGCATTTTTGCCCCAAAATATGGGAAATTTCTGCAATTTTGTTCCAAAATAAGAAAAATTTCAGCAATTTTGTACCAAAATATCAGAAAAATCAGACTTTTTGCCCCAAAATAAAAAATTTCTGCTTTTTTTCTGAAATAAGTGAAATTTCTGCAATTTTGCCCCAAAATAAGTGAAATTTCTGAGTTTTGCCCCTAAATAAGAAGAATTTCTGTCTTTTTGCCCCAACATATAGGGAATTTTTGCCTTTTTGCCCCTCATTTAGGGGAATTTCTGCAATTTTGCTCCAAAATACGGGGAATTTCTGCCTTTTTGCCCCCAAATAAGGGAAATTTCAGCCTTTTTACCTCAAAATAAGGGGAATTTTTGCATTTTTGCCGCATAATATGGAAAATTTCTGCCTTTTTGCCACAAAATAAGAAAATTTCTGCTTTTTTCCCCTGAAATAAGTGAAATTTCTGAAATTTTGCCCCAAAATAAGTAAAATTTCTACAATTTTGCCCCAAAATAAGTGAAATTTCTTGAATTTTGCCCCAAATTAAGTGGAATTTCTGAGTTTTGACCCACAATAAGGAGAATTTCTGTCTTTTTGCCCCAACATATACGAAATTTCTGCCTTTTTGCCCCACAATTAGGGGAATTTCTGCAATTTTGGTCCAAAATACGGGGAATTTCTGCCTTTTTGCCCGAAAATAAGAAGAATGCATACCTTTTTTACATAAAAAAAAAATTTCTGCAATTTTGCTCCAAATTAAGAGAAATTTCTGCTTTTTTGCCTCTAAATAAGTGGAATTTCTGTCTTTTCCCCCAAAACAAAGGGAATTTCTGTCTTTTTGCCCCTAAATAAAAAAAATTTCTGACTTATTACCCTGAAATAAGTGAAATTTCTGCAATTTTGCCCCAACAGAAGAGAAATTTCTGCCTATTCGCCCCCAAATAAGGGTAATTTCAGCCTTTTTACCTCAAAATAAGGGGAATTTTTGCATTTTTGCCCCAAAATATGGAAAATTTCTGCCTTTTTGCCCAAAATAAGAAAAATTTCTGCAATTTTGTACCAAAATAAACAAAATTTCTGCCTTTTTGCCACAAAATAAGAAAATTTCTGCTTTTTTTCCATGAAATAAGTGAAATTTCTGCAATTTTGCCCCAAAATAAGTGAAATTTCTGCAATTTTGCCCCAAAATAAGGGAAATTTCTGGAATTTTGCCCAAAAATAAGTGGAAATTCTGAGTTTTGCCACAAAATAAGGAGGATTTCTGTCTTTTTGCCCCAACATATAGGAAATTTCTGCCTTTTTGCCCCACAATTAGGGGAATTTCTGCAATTTTGCTCCAAAATACGGGGAATTTCTGCCTTTTTGCTCAAAAATAAGTAGAATGCATACCTTTTTGCCATAAAAATGGAAAATTTCTTCATTTTTGCTCCAAAATAAGGGGAATTTCTGCTTTTATGCCTCTAAATATGTGGAATTTCTGTCTTTGTCCCCAAAAACAAAGGGAATTTCTGTCCTTTTTGCCCCAAAATAAGGGAAATTTGTGACTTATTACCCTGAAATAAGTGAAATTTCTGCAATTTTGACCCAAAATAAGGGAAATTTCTGCCTTTTTGCCCCCAAATAAAGGGAATTTCAGCCTTTTTACCTCAAAATAAGGGGAATTTCTGCATTTTTGCCACAAAATATTAGGAATTTCTGCCTTTTTGCCCCAAAATAAGGAAAATTTCTGCCTTTTTTCCCTGAAATAAGTGAAATTTCTGCAATTTTGCCCCAAAATAAGTGAAATTTCTGCAATTTTGCCCCAAAATAAGGAAAATTTCTGCAATTTTGTACCAAAATAAAAGAAATTTCTGCCTTTTTGCTTCCAAATAAGAAAATTTCTGCTTTTTTTTCTGAAATAAGTGAAATTTCTGAAATTTTGCCTCAAAATAAGTGAAATTTCTACAATTTTGACTTAAAATAAGTGAAATTTCTTGAATTTAGCCCCAAAATAAGTGGAATTTCTGAGTTTTGACCCAAAATAAGGAGAATTTCTGTCTTTTTGCCTCAACATATAGGGAATTTCTGCCTTTTTGCCCCACAATTAGGGGAATTTCTGCAATTTTGCTCCAAAATACGGGGAATTTCTGCCTTTTTGCCCGAAAATAATAAGAATGCATACCTTTTTGCCATAAAAAAGGGAAATTTCTTCATTTTTGCTCTAAAATAAGGGGAATTTCTGCCTTTTTGACTCTAAATAAGTGGAATTTCTGTCTTTTCCCCCAAAACAAAGGGAATTTCTGTCTTTATTGTTTCAAAATAAGGAAAATTTCTGAATTATTACCCTGAAGTAAGTGAAATTTCTTCCTTTTTGCCCCCAAAAAAGGAAGAATTTCAGCCTTTTTACCCCAAAATAAGGGGAATTTCTGCATTTTTGCCACAAAATATTAGGAATTTCTGTTTTGTGCCCCAAAATAAGGAAAATTTCTGCCTTTTTCCCTGAAATAAATGAAATTTTTGCAATTTTGCCCCATAATAAGTGAAATTTCTGCAATTTTGCCCCAAAATAACGGAAATTTCTGCAATTTTGTACCAAAATAAGTGATATTTCTGCCTTTTTGCTTCCAAATAAGAAAATTTCTGTTTTTTTTTCAGAAATAAGTGAAATTTCTGAAATTTTGCCACAAAATAAGTGAAATTTCTACAATTTTGCCCCAAAATAAGTGAAATTTCTGAAAATTTGCCCCAAATTAAGTGGAATTTCTGAGTTTTGACCCACAATAAGAAAAATTTCTGTCTTTTTGCCCCAACATATAGAGAATTTCTGCCTTTTTGCCCCACAATTAGGGGAATTTCTGCAATTTTGCTCCAAAATACAGGGAATTTCTGCCTTTTTGCCCGAAAATAAAAAGAATGCATACCTTTTTGCCATAAAAAAAGGTAAATTTCTTCATTTTTGCTCCAAAATAATGGGAATTTCTGCTTTTTTGCCTCTAAATTAGTAGAATTTCTGTCTTTTTTCCCCAAAACAAAGGGAATTTCTGTCTTTTTTTCACCAAAATAAAAAAAATTCTGACTTATTACCCTGAAATAATTGAAATTTCTGCAATTTTGACACAAAATAAGGGAAATTTCTGCCTTTTTGTCCCCAAATAAGGGGAATTTCAGCCTTTTTACCTCAAAATATGGGGAATTTCTGCATTTTTGCCACAAAATATTAAAAATTTCTGCCTTTTTGCCCCAAAATAAGGAAAATTTCTGCATTTTTCCCTGAAATAAATGAAAGTTCTGCATTTTTGCCCCAAAATATGGGAAATTTCTGCAATTTTGTTCCAAAATAAGAAAAATTTCAGCAATTTTGTACCAAAATATCAGAAAAATCAGACTTTTTGCCCCAAAATAAAAAATTTCTGCTTTTTTTCTGAAATAAGTGAAATTTCTGCAATTTTGCCCCAAAATAAGTGAAATTTCTGAGTTTTGCCCCTAAATAAGAAGAATTTCTGTCTTTTTGCCCCAACATATAGGGAATTTTTGCCTTTTTGCCCCTCATTTAGGGGAATTTCTGCAATTTTGCTCCAAAATACGGGGAATTTCTGTCTTTTTGCCCCCAAATAAGGGAAATTTCAGCCTTTTTACCTCAAAATAAGGGGAATTTTTGCATTTTTGCCGCATAATATGGAAAATTTCTGCCTTTTTGCCACAAAATAAGAAAATTTCTGCTTTTTTTCCCTGAAATAAGTGAAATTTCTGAAATTTTGCCCCAAAATAAGTAAAATTTCTACAATTTTGCCCCAAAATAAGTGAAATTTCTTGAATTTTGCCCCAAATTAAGTGGAATTTCTGAGTTTTGACCCACAATAAGGAGAATTTCTGTCTTTTTGCCCCAACATATACGAAATTTCTGCCTTTTTGCCCCACAATTAGGGGAATGTCTGCAATTTTGGTCCAAAATACGGGGAATTTCTGCCTTTTTGCCCGAAAATAAGAAGAATGCATACCTTTTTTTACATAAAAAAGAAAAATTTCTGCAATTTTGCTCTAAATTAAAAGAAATTTCTGCTTTTTTGCCTCTAAATAAGTGGAATTTCTGTCTTTTCCCCCAAAACAAAGGGAATTTCTGTCATTTTGCCCCTAAATAAAAAAAATTTCTGACTTATTACCCTGAAATAAGTGAAATTTCTGCAATTTTGCCCCAACAGAAGAGAAATTTCTGCCTATTCGCCCCCAAATAAGGGTAATTTCAGCCTTTTTACCTCAAAATAAGGGGAATTTTTGCATTTTTGCCCCAAAATATGGAAAATTTCTGCCTTTTTGCCCAAAATAAGAAAAATTTCTGCAATTTTGTACCAAAATAAACAAAATTTCTGCCTTTTTGCCACAAAATAAGAAAATTTCTGCTTTTTTTCCATGAAATAAGTGAAATTTCTGCAATTTTGCCCCAAAATAAGTGAAATTTCTGCAATTTTGCCCCAAAATAAGGGAAATTTCTGGAATTTTGCCTAAAAATAAGTGGAAATTCTGAGTTTTGCCACAAAATGAGGAGGATTTCTGTCTTTTTGCCCCAACATATAGGAAATTTCTGCCTTTTTGCCCCACAATTAGGGGAATTTCTGCAATTTTGCTCCAAAATACGGGGAATTTCTGCCTTTTTGCTCAAAAATAAGTAGAATGCATACCTTTTTGCCATAAAAATGAAAAATTTCTTCATTTTTGCTCCAAAATAAGGGGAATTTCTGCTTTTATGCCTCTAAATATGTGGAATTTCTGTCTTTGTCCCCCAAAACAAAGGGAATTTCTGTCTTAATTGTTTCAAAATAAGGAAAATTTCTGAATTATTACCCTGAAGTAAGTGAAATTTCTGCCTTTTTGCCCCCAAAAAAGGGGGAATTTCAGCCTTTTTATCCCAAAATAAGGGGAATTTCTGCATTTTTGCCACAAAATATTAGGAATTTCTGTTTTTTGCCCCAAAATAAGGAAAATTTCTGCCTTTTTCCCTGAAATAAATGAAATTTTTGCAATTTTGCCCCAAAATAAGTGAAATTTCTGCAATTTTGCCCCAAAATAACGGAAATTTCTGCAATTTTGTACCAAAATAAGTGATATTTCTGCCTTTTTGCTTCCAAATAAGAAAATTTCTGTTTTTTTTCAGAAATAAGTGAAATTTCTGAAATTTTGCCACAAAATAAGTGAAATTTCTACAATTTTGCCCCAAAATAAGAAAATTTCTGAAAATTTGCCCCAAATTAAGTGGAATTTCTGAGTTTTGACCCACAATAAGAAAAATTTCTGTCTTTTTGCCCCAACATATAGAGAATTTCTGCCTTTTTGCCCCACAATTAGGGGAATTTCTGCAATTTTGCTCCAAAATACAGGGAATTTCTGCCTTTTTGCCCGAAAATAAAAAGAATGCATACCTTTTTGCCATAAAAAAAGGTAAATTTCTTCATTTTTGCTCCAAAATAATGGGAATTTCTGCTTTTTTGCCTCTAAATTAGTAGAATTTCTGTCTTTTTTCCCCAAAACAAAGGGAATTTCTGTCTTTTTTTCACCAAAATAAAAAAAATTCTGACTTATTACCCTGAAATAATTGAAATTTCTGCAATTTTGACACAAAATAAGGGAAATTTCTGCCTTTTTGTCCCCAAATAAGGGGAATTTCAGCCTTTTTACCTCAAAATATGGGGAATTTCTGCATTTTTGCCACAAAATATTAAAAATTTCTGCCTTTTTGCCCCAAAATAAGGAAAATTTCTGCATTTTTCCCTGAAATAAATGAAAGTTCTGCATTTTTGCCCCAAAATATGGGAAATTTCTGCAATTTTGTTCCAAAATAAGAAAAATTTCAGCAATTTTGTACCAAAATATCAGAAAAATCAGACTTTTTGCCCCAAAATAAAAAATTTCTGCTTTTTTTCTGAAATAAGTGAAATTTCTGCAATTTTGCCCCAAAATAAGTGAAATTTCTGAGTTTTGCCCCTAAATAAGAAGAATTTCTGTCTTTTTGCCCCAACATATAGGGAATTTTTGCCTTTTTGCCCCTCATTTAGGGGAATTTCTGCAATTTTGCTCCAAAATACGGGGAATTTCTGTCTTTTTGCCCCCAAATAAGGGAAATTTCAGCCTTTTTACCTCAAAATAAGGGGAATTTTTGCATTTTTGCCGCATAATATGGAAAATTTCTGCCTTTTTGCCACAAAATAAGAAAATTTCTGCTTTTTTTCCCTGAAATAAGTGAAATTTCTGAAATTTTGCCCCAAAATAAGTAAAATTTCTACAATTTTGCCCCAAAATAAGTGAAATTTCTTGAATTTTGCCCCAAATTAAGTGGAATTTCTGAGTTTTGACCCACAATAAGGAGAATTTCTGTCTTTTTGCCCCAACATATACGAAATTTCTGCCTTTTTGCCCCACAATTAGGGGAATGTCTGCAATTTTGGTCCAAAATACGGGGAATTTCTGCCTTTTTGCCCGAAAATAAGAAGAATGCATACCTTTTTTACATAAAAAAAAAAAATTCTGCAATTTTGCTCCAAATTAAGAGAAATTTCTGCTTTTTTGCCTCTAAATAAGTTGAATTTCTGTCTTTTTCCCCCAAAACAAAGGGAATTTCTGTCTTTTTGCCCCTAAATAAAAAAAATTTCTGACTTATTACCCTGAAATAAGTGAAATTTCTGCAATTTTGCCCCAACATAATAGAAATTTCTGCCTATTCGCCACCAAATAAGGGTAATTTCAGCCTTTTTACCTCAAAATAAGGGGAATTTTTGCATTTTTGCCCCAAAATATGGAAAATTTCTGCATTTTTACCCAAAATAAGAAAAATTTCTGCAATTTTGTACCAAAATAAACAAAATTTCTGCCTTTTTGCCACAAAATAAGAAAATTTCTGCTTTTTTCCATGAAATAAGTGAAATTTCTGCAATTTTGCCCCAAAATAAGTGAAATTTCTGCAATTTTGCCCCAAAATAAGAAAAATTTCAGCAATTTTGCCCAAATATAAGTGGAAATTCTGAGTTTTGCCACAAAATAAGTAGGACTTCTGTCTTTTTACCCCAACATATAGGAAATTTCTGCCTTTTTGCCCCACAATTAGGGGAATTTCTGCAATTTTGCTCCAAAATACAAGGAATTTCTGCCTTTTTGCTCAAAAATAAGTAGAATGCATACCTTTTTGCCATAAAAATGGAAAATTTCTTCATTTTTACTCCAAAATAAGGGGAATTTCTGCTTTTATGCCTCTAAATATGTGGAATTTCTGTCTTTGTCCCCCAAAACAAAGGGAATTTCTGTCCTTTTTGCCCCAAAATAAGGGAAATTTGTGACTATTACCCTGAAATAAGTGAAATTTCTGCAATTTTGACCCAAAATAAGGGAAATTTCTGCCTTTTTGCCCCCAAATAAAGGGAATTTCAGCCTTTTTACCTCAAAATAAGGGGAATTTCTGCATTTTTGCCACAATATATTAGGAATTTCTGCCTTTTTGCCCCAAAATAAGGAAAATTTCTGCCTTTTTTCCCTGAAATAAGTGAAATTTCTGCAATTTTGCCCCAAAATAAGTGAAATTTCTGCAATTTTGCCCCAAAATAAGGAAAATTTCTGCAATTTTGTACCAAAATAAAAGAAATTTCTGCCTTTTTGCTTCCAAATAAGAAAATTTCTGCTTTTTTTTCTGAAATAAGTGAAATTTCTGAAATTTTGCCTCAAAATAAGTGAAATTTCTACAATTTTGACTTAAAATAAGTGAAATTTCTTGAATTTAGCCCCAAAATAAGTGGAATTTCTGAGTTTTGACCCAAAATAAGGAGAATTTCTGTCTTTTTGCCTCAACATATAGGGAATTTCTGCCTTTTTGCCCCACAATTAGGGGAATTTCTGCAATTTTGCTCCAAAATACGGGGAATTTCTGCCTTTTTGCCCGAAAATAATAAGAATGCATACCTTTTTGCCATAAAAAAGGGAAATTTCTTCATTTTTGCTCTAAAATAAGGGGAATTTCGGCCTTTTTGACTCTAAATAAGTGGAATTTCTGTCTTTTTCCCCAAAACAAAGGGAATTTCTGTCTTAATTGTTTCAAAATAAGGAAAATTTCTGAATTATTACCCTGAAGTAAGTGAAATTTCTGCCTTTTTGCCCCCAAAAAAGGGGGAATTTCAGCCTTTTTATCCCAAAATAAGGGGAATTTCTGCATTTTTGCCACAAAATATTAGGAATTTCTGTTTTTTGCCCCAAAATAAGGAAAATTTCTGCCTTTTTCCCTGAAATAAATGAAATTTTTGCAATTTTGCCCCAAAATAAGTGAAATTTCTGCAATTTTGCCCCAAAATAACGGAAATTTCTTCAATTTTGTACCAAAATAAAAGATATTTCTGCTTTTTTGCTTCCAAATAAGAAAATTTCTGTTTTTTTTTCAGAAATAAGTGAAATTTCTGAAATTTTGCCACAAATTAACTGAAATTTCTACAATTTTGCCCCAAAATAAATGAAATTTCTGGAAATTTGCCCCAAATTAAGTGGAATTTCTGAGTTTTGACCCACAATAAGAAAAATTTCTGTCTTTTTGCCCCAACATATAGAGATTTTCTGCCTTTTTGCCCCACAATTAGGGGAATTTCTGCAATTTTGCTCCAAAATACAGGGAATTTCTGCCTTTTTGCCCGAAAATAAAAAGAATGCATACCTTTTTGCCATAAAAAAAGGTAAATTTCTTCATTTTTGCTCCAAAATAAGGGAAATTTCTGCTTTTTTGCCTCTAAATAAGTAGAATTTCTGTCTTTTTTCCCCAAAACAAAGGGAATTTCTGTCTTTTTTGCCCCAAAATAAAAAAAATTCTGACTTTTTACCCTGAAATAAGTGAAATTTCTGCAATTTTGACACAAAATAAGGGAAATTTCTGCCTTTTTGTCCCAAAATAAGGGGAATTTCAGCCTTTTTACCTCAAAATATGGGGAATTTCTGCATTTTTGCCACAAAATATTAGGAATTTCTGCCTTTTTGCCCCAAAATAAGGAAAATTTCTGCATTTTTCCCTGAAATAAATGAAAGTTCTGCATTTTTGCTTCAAAATATGGGAAATTTCTGCAATTTTGCCCCAAAATAAGAAAAATTTCAGCAATTTTGTACCAAAATATCAGAAAAATCAGACTTTTTGCCCCAAAATAAAAAATTTCTGCTTTTTTTCTGAAATAAGTGAAATTTCTGCAATTTTGCCCCAAAATAAGTGAAATTTCTGAGTTTGCCCCTAAATAAGAAGAATTTCTGTCTTTTTGCCCCAACATATAGGGAATTTCTGCCTTTTTGCCCCTCATTAAGGGGAATTTCTGCAATTTTGCTCCTAACTACGGGGAATTTCTGCCTTTTTGCCCCCAAATAAGGGAAATTTCAGCCTTTTTACCTCAAAATAAGGGGAATTTTTGCATTTTTGCCGCATAATATGGAAAATTTCATCCTTTTTGCGACAAAATAAGAAAATTTCTGCTTTTTATCCCTGAAATAAGTGAAATTTCTGAAATTTTGCCCCAAAATAAGTAAAATTTCTACAATTTTGCCCCAAAATAAGTGAAATTTCTTGAATTTTGCCCCAAATTAAGTGGAATTTCTGAGTTTTGACCCACAATAAGGAGAATTTCTGTCTTTTTGCCCCAACATATACGAAATTTCTGCCTTTTTGCCCCACAATTAGGGGAATTTCTGCCTTTTTGCCCGAAAATAAGAAGAATGCATACCTTTTTTTACATAAAAAAGAAAAATTTCTGCAATTTTGCTCTAAATTAAAAGAAATTTCTGCTTTTTTGCCTCTAAATAAGTGGAATTTCTGTCTTTTCCCCCAAAACAAAGGGAATTTCTGTCATTTTGCCCCTAAATAAAAAAAATTTCTGACTTATTACCCTGAAATAAGTGAAATTTCTGCAATTTTGCCCCAACAGAAGAGAAATTTCTGCCTATTCGCCCCCAAATAAGGGTAATTTCAGCCTTTTTACCTCAAAATAAGGGGAATTTTTGCATTTTTGCCCCAAAATATGGAAAATTTCTGCCTTTTTGCCCAAAATAAGAAAAATTTCTGCAATTTTGTACCAAAATAAACAAAATTTCTGCCTTTTTGCCACAAAATAAGAAAATTTCTGCTTTTTTTCCATGAAATAAGTGAAATTTCTGCAATTTTGCCCCAAAATAAGTGAAATTTCTGCAATTTTGCCCCAAAATAAGGGAAATTTCTGGAATTTTGCCTAAAAATAAGTGGAAATTCTGAGTTTTGCCACAAAATGAGGAGGATTTCTGTGTTTTTGCCCCAACATATAGGAAATTTCTGCCTTTTTGCCCCACAATTAGGGGAATTTCTGCAATTTTGCTCCAAAATACGGGGAATTTCTGCCTTTTTGCTCAAAAATAAGTAGAATGCATACCTTTTTGCCATAAAAATGGAAAATTTCTTCATTTTTGCTCCAAAATAAGGGGAATTTCTGCTTTTATGCCTCTAAATATGTGGAATTTCTGTCTTTGTCCCCCAAAACAAAGGGAATTTCTGTCCTTTTTGCCCCAAAATAAGGGAAATTTGTGACTTATTACCCTGAAATAAGTGAAATTTCTGCAATTTTGACCCAAAATAAGGGACATTTCTGCCTTTTTCCCCCAAATAAAGGGTATTTCAGCGTTTTTACCTCAAAATAAGGGGAATTTCTGCATTTTTGCCACAAAATATTAGGAATTTCTGCCTTTTTACCCCAAAATAAGGAAAATTTCTGCCTTTTTTCCCTGAAATAAGTGAAATTTTGCAATTTTGCCCCAAAGTAAGTGAAATTTATGCAATTTTGCCCCAAAATAAGTTAAATTTCTGCAATTTTGTACCAAAATAAAAGAAATTTCTGCCTTTTTGCTTCCAAATAAAAAAATTTCTGCTTTTTTTTCTGAAATAAGTGAAATTTCTGAAATTTTGCCTCAAAATAAGTGAAATTTCTACAATTTTGACTTAAAATAAGTGAAATTTCTTGAATTTAGCCCCAAAATAAGTGGAATTCCTAGTTTTGACCCAAAATAAGGAGAATTTCTGTCTTTTTGCCTCAACATATAGGGAATTTCTGCCTTTTTGCCCCACAATTAGGGGAATTTCTGCAATTTTGCTCCAAAATACGGGGAATTTCTGCCTTTTTGCCCGAAAATAATAAGAATGCATACCTTTTTGCCATAAAAAAGGGAAATTTCTTCATTTTTGCTCCAAAATAAGGGGAATTTCTGCCTTTTTGACTCTAAATAAGTGGAATTTCTGTCTTTTTCCCCCAAAACAAAGGGAATTTCTGTCTTTTTTGTTTCAAAATAAGGAAAATTGCTGAATTATTACCCTGAAGTAAGTGAAATTTCTGCCTTTTTGCCCCCAAATAAGGGGAATTTCAACCTTTTTACCTCAAAATAAGGGGAATTTCTGCATTTTTGCCACAAAATATTAGGAATTTCTGCCTTTTTGCCCCATAATAAAGAAAATTTCTGCCTTTTTCCCTGATATAAATGAAAATTTTTGCAATTTTGCCCCAAAATAACTGAAATTTCTGCAATTTTGACCCAAAATAAAAGAAATTTCTGCAATTTTGTACCAAAATAAAAGATATTTCCGCCTTTTTGCTTCCAAATAAAAAAAATTTCTGCTTTTTTTTCTTAAATAAGTGAAATTTCTGAAATTTTGCCACAAAATAATTGAAATTTCTACAATTTTGCCCCAAAATAAGTGAAATTTCTGGAATTTTGCCCCAAATTAAGTGGAATTTCTGAGTTTTGACCCACAATAAGAAAAATTTCTGTCTTTTTGCCCCAACATATAGAGAATTTCTGCCTTTTTGCCCCACAATTAGGGAAATTTCTGCAATTTTGCTCCAAAATACAGGGAATTTCTGCCTTTTTGCCCGAAAATAAAAAGAATGCATACCTTTTTGCCATAAAAAAGGGAAATTTCTTCATTTTTGCTCCAAAATAAGGGGAATTTCTGCTTTTTTGCCTCTAAATAAGTTGAATTTCTGTCTTTTTTCCCCAAAACAAAGGGAATTTCTGTCTTTTTTGCCCCAAAATAAAAAAAATTCTGACTTATTACCCTGAAATAAGTGAAATTTCTGCAATTTTGACACAAAATAAGGGAAATTTCTGCCTTTTTGTCCCAAAATAAGGGGAATTTCAGCCTTTTTACCTCAAAATATGGGGAATTTCTGCATTTTTGCCACAAAATATTAGGAATTTCTGCCTTTTTGCCCCAAAATAAGGAAAATTTCTGCATTTTTCCCTGAAATAAATGAAAGTTCTGCATTTTTGCCCCAAAATATGGGAAATTTCTGCAATTTTGCCCCAAAATAAGAAAAATTTCAGCAATTTTGTACCAAAATATCAGAAAAATCAGACTTTTTGCCCCAAAATAAAAAATTTCTGCTTTTTTTCTGAAATAAGTGAAATTTCTGCAATTTTGCCCCAAAATAAGTGAAATTTCTGAGTTTGCCCCTAAATAAGAAGAATTTCTGTCTTTTTGCCCCAACATATAGGGAATTTCTGCCTTTTTGCCCCTCATTTAGGGGAATTTCTGCAATTTTGCTCCAAAATACGGGGAATTTCTGCCTTATTGCCCCCAAATAAGGGAAATTTCAGCCTTTTTACCTCAAAATAAGAGGAATTTTTGCATTTTTGCCGCATAATATGGAAAATTTCTGCCTTTTTGCCACAAAATAAGAAAATTTCTGCTTTTTTTCCCTGAAATAAGTGAAATTTCTGAAATTTTGCCCCAAAATAAGTAAAATTTCTACAATTTTGCCCCAAAATAAGTGAAATTTCTTGAATTTTGCCCCAAATTAAGTGGAATTTCTGAGTTTTGACCCACAATAAGGAGAATTTCTGTCTTTTTTCCCCAACATATACGAAATTTCTGCCTTTTTGCCCCACAATTAGGGGAATTTCTGCAATTTTGGTCCAAAATACGGGGAATTTCTGCCTTTTTGCCCGAAAATAAGAAGAATGCATACTTTTTTTACATAAAAAAGGAAAATTTCTGCAATTTTGCTCCAAATTAAGAGAAATTTCTGCTTTTTTGCCTCTAAATAAGTGGAATTTCTGTCTTTTCCCCCAAAACAAAGGGAATTTCTGTCTTTTTGCCCCTAAATAAAAAAAATTTCTGACTTATTACCCTGAAAGTAGTGAAATTTCTGCAATTTTGCCCCAACAGAAGAGAAATTTCTGCCTATTCGCCCCCAAATAAGGGTAATTTCAGCCTTTTTACCTCAAAATAAGGGGAATTTTTGCATTTTTGCCACAAAATATGGAAAATTTCTGCCTTTTTGCCCAAAATAAGAAAAATTTCTGCAATTTTGTACCAAAATAAAAAAAATTTCTGCCTTTTTGCCACGAAATAAGAAAATTTCTGCTTTTTTTCCATGAAATAAGTGAAATTTCTGCAATTTTGCCCCAAAATAAGTGAAATTTCTGCAATTTTGCCCCAAAATAAGGGAAATTTCTGGAATTTTGCCCAAAAATAAGTGGAAATTCTGAGTTTTGCCACAAAATAAGGAGGATTTCTGTCTTTTTGCCCCAACATATAGGAAATTTCTGCCTTTTTGCCCCACAATTAGGGGAATTTCTGCAATTTTGCTCCAAAATACAAGGAATTTCTGCCTTTTTGCTCAAAAATAAGTAGAATGCATACCTTTTTGCCATAAAAATGGAAAATTTCTTCATTTTTGCTCCAAAATAAGGGGAATTTCTGCTTTTATGCCTCTAAATATGTGGAATTTCTGTCTTTGTCCCCCAAAACAAAGGGAATTTCTGTTCTTTTTGCCCCAAAATAAGGGAAATTTGTGACTTATTACCCTGAAATAAGTGAAATTTCTGCAATTTTGACCCAAAATAAGGGAAATTTCTGCCTTTTTGCCCCCAAATAAAGGGAATTTCAGCCTTTTTACCTCAAAATAAGGGGAATTTCTGCATTTTGCCACAAAATATTAGGAATTTCTGCCTTTTTGCCCCAAAATAAGGAAAATTTCTGCCTTTTTTCCCTGAAATAAGTGAAATTTCTGCAATTTTGCCCCAAAATAAGTGAAATTTCTGCAATTTTGCCCCAAAATAAGGAAAATTTCTGCAATTTTGTACCAAAATAAAAGAAATTTCTGCCTTTTTGCTTCCAAATAAGAAAATTTCTGCTTTTTTTTCTGAAATAAGTGAAATTTCTGAAATTTTGCCTCAAAATAAGTGAAGTTTCTACAATTTTGACTTAAAATAAGTGAAATTTCTTGAATTTAGCCCCAAAATAAGTGGAATTTCTGAGTTTTGACCCAAAATAAGGAGAATTTCTGTCTTTTTGCCTCAACATATAGGGAATTTCTGCCTTTTTGCCCCAAAATTAGGGGAATTTCTGCAATTTTGCTCCAAAATACTGGGAATTTCTGCCTTTTTGCCCGAAAATAATAAGAATGCATACCTTTTTGCCATAAAAAAGGGAAATTTCTTCGTTTTTGCTCCAAAATAAGGGGAATTTCTGCCTTTTTGACTCTAAATAAGTGGAATTTCTGTCTTTTTCCCCCAAAACAAAGGGAATTTCTGTCTTTTTTGTTTCAAAATAAGGAAAATTTCTGAATTATTACCCTGAAGTAAGTGAAATTTCTGCCTTTTTGCCCCCAAATAAGGGGAATTTCAACCTTTTTACCTCAAAATAAGGGGAATTTCTGCATTTTTGCCACAAAATATTATGAATTTCTGCCTTTTTGCCCCATAATAAAGAAAATTTCTGCCTTTTTCCCTGATATAAATGAAATTTTTGCAATTTTGCCCCAAAATAACTGAAATTTCTGCAATTTTGCCCCAAAATAAAAGAAATTTCTGCAATTTTGTACCAAAATAAAAGATATTTCCGCCTTTTTGCTTCCAAATAAAAAAATTTCTGCTTTTTTTCTGAAATAAGTGAAATTTCTGAAATTTTGCCACAAAATAAGTAAAATTTTACAATTTTGCCCCAAAATAAGTGAAATTTCTGGAATTTTGCCCCAAATTAAGTGGAATTTCTGAGTTTTGACCCACAATAAGAAAAATTTCTGTCTTTTTGACCCAACATATAGAGAATTTCTGCCTTTTTGCCCCACAATTAGGGGAATTTCTGCAATTTTGCTCCAAAATACAGGGAATTTCTGCCTTTTTGCCCGAAAATAAAAAGAATGCATACCTTTTTGCCATAAAAAAGGTAAATTTCTTCATTTTTGCTCCAAAATAAGGGGAATTTCTGCTTTTTTGCCTCTAAATAAGTTGAATTTCTGTCTTTTTTCCCCAAAACAAAGGGAATTTCTGTCTTTTTTGCCCCAAAATAAAAAAAAATTCTGACTTATTACCCTGAAATAAGTGAAATTTCTGCAATTTTGACACAAAATAAGGAAATTTCTGCCTTTTTGTCCCCAAATAAGGGGAATTTCAGCCTTTTTACCTCAAAATATGGGGAATTTCTGCATTTTTGCCATAAAATATTAGGATTTTCTGCCTTATTGCCCCAAAATAAAGAAAATTTCTGCATTTTTCCCTGAAATAAATGAAAGTTCTGCATTTTTGCCCCAAAATATTAGAAATTTTTGCAATTTTGCCCCAAAATAAGAAAAATTTCAGCAATTTTGTACCAAAATATAAGAAAAATCAGACTTTTTGCTCCAAAATAAAAAATTTCTGCTTTTTTTCTGAAATAAGTGAAATTTCTTCAATTTTGCCCCAAAATAAGTGAAATTTGTGAGTTTTGCCCCTAAATAAGAAGAATTTCTGTCTTTTTGCCCCAACATATAGGGAATTTCTGCATTTTTGCCCCTCATTTAGGGGAATTTCTGCAATTTTGTTCCAAAATACGGGGAATTTCTGCCTTTTTGCCCCCAAATAAGGAAAATTTCAGCCTTTTTACCTCAAAATAAGGGGAATATTTGCATTTTTGCCCCAAAATATGGAAAATTTCTGCCTTTTTGCCCAAAATAATGAAAATTTCTGCAATTTTGTACCAAAATAAACAAAATTTCTGCCTTTTTGCCACAAAATAAGAAAATTTCTGCTTTTTTTCCATGAAATAAGTGAAATTTCTGCATTTTTGCCCCAAAATAAGTGAAATTTCTGCAATTTTGCCCCAAAATAAGGGATATTTCTGGAATTTTGCCCAAAAATAAGTGGAAATTCTGAGTTTTGCCACAAAATAAGGAGGATTTCTGTCTTTTTGCCCCAACATATAGGAAATTTTTGCCTTTTTGCCCCACAATTAGGGGAATTTCTGCAATTTTGCTCCAAAATACGGGGAATTTCTGCCTTTTTGCTCAAAAATAAGTAGAATGCATACCTTTTTGCCATAAAAATGGAAAATTTCTTCATTTTTGCTCCAAAATAAGGGGAATTTCTGCTTTTATGCCTCTAAATATGTGGAATTTCTGTCTTTGTCCCCCAAAACAATAGGGAATTTCTGTCCTTTTTGCCCCAAAATAAGGGAAATTTGTGACTTATTACCCTGAAATAAGTGAAATTTCTGCAATTTTGACCCAAAATAAGGGAAATTTCTGCCTTTTTGCCCCCAAATAAAGGGAATTTCAGCCTTTTTACCTAAAAATAAGGGGAATTTCTGCATTTTGCCACAAAATATTAGGAATTTCTGCCTTTTTGACCCAAAATAAGGAAAATTTCTGCCTTTTTTCCCTGAAATAAGTGAAATTTCTGCAATTTTGCCCCAAAATATGTGAAATTTATGCAATTTTGCCCCAAAATAAGGAAAATTTCTGCAATTTTGTACCAAAATAAAAGAAATTTCTGCCTTTTTGCTTCCAAATAAGAAAATTTCTGCTTTTTTTTCTGAAATAAGTGAAATTTCTGAAATTTTGCCTCAAAATAAGTGAAATTTCTACAATTTTGACTTAAAATACGTGGAAATCCTTGAATTTAGCCCCAAAATAAGTGGAATTTCTGAGTTTTGACCCACAATAAGGAGAATTTCTGTCTTTTTGCCTCAACATATAGGGAATTTCTGCCTTTTTGCTCCACAATTAGGGGAATTTCTGCAATTTTGCTCCAAAATACGAGGAATTTCGGCCTTTTTGCCCGAAAATAATAAGAATGCATACCTTTTTGCCATAAAAAAGGGAAATTTCTTAGTTTTTGCTCCAAAATAAGGGGAATTTCTGCCTTTTTGACTCTAAATAAGTGGAATTTCTGTCTTTTTCCCCCAAAACAAAGGGAATTTCTGTCTTAATTGTTTCAAAATAAGGAAAATTTCTGAATTATTACCCTGAAGTAAGTGAAATTTCTGCCTTTTTGCCCCCAAATAAGGGGAATTTCAACTTTTTACCTCAAAATAAGGGGAATTTCTGCATTTTTGCCCCATAATAAAGAAAATTTCTGCCTTTTTCCCTGATATAAATGAAATTTTTGCAATTTTGCCCCAAAATAACTGAATTTTCTGCAATTTTGCCCCAAAATAAAAGAAATTTCTGCAATTTTGTACCAAAATAAAAGATATTTCCGCCTTTTTGCTTCCAAATAAAAAAAATTTCTGCTTTTTTTTCTGAAATAAGTGAAATTTCTGAAATTTTGCCACAAAATAATTGAAATTTCTACAATTTTGCCCCAAAATAAGTGAAATTTATGGAATTTTGCCCCAAATTAAGTGGAATTTCTGAGTTTTGACCCACAATAAGAAAAATTTCTGTCTTTTTGCCCCAACATATAGAGAATTTCTGCCTTTTTGCCCCACAATTAGGGGAATTTCTGCAATTTTGCTCCAAAATACAGGGAATTTCTGCCTTTTTGCCCGAAAATAAAAAGAATGCATACCTTTTTGCCATAAAAAAGGGAAATTTCTTCATTTTTGCTCCAAAATAAGGGGAATTTCTGCTTTTTTGCCTCTAAATAAGTTGAATTTCTGTCTTTTTTCCCCAAAACAAAGGGAATTTCTGTCTTTTTTGCCCCAAAATAAAAAAAATTCTGACTTATTACCCTGAAATAAGTGAAATTTCTGCAATTTTGACACAAAATAAGGGAAATTTCTGCCTTTTTGTCCCCAAATAAGGGGAATTTCAGCCTTTTTACCTCAAAATATAGGGAATTTCTGCGTTTTTGCCATAAAATATTAGGAATTTCTGCCTTTTTGCCCCAAAATAAGGAAAATTTCTGCATTTTTCCCTGAAATAAATGAAAGTTCTGCATTTTTGCCCCAAAATATGTGAAATTTCTGCAATTTTGCCCCAAAATAAGAAAAATTTCAGCAATTTTGTACCAAAATATCAGAAAAATCAGACTTTTTGCCCCAAAATAAAAAATTTCTGCTTTTTTTCTGAAATAAGTGAAATTTCTGCAATTTTGCCCCAAATTAAGTGAAATTTCTGAGTTTTGCCCCTAAATAAGAAGAATTTCTGTCTTTTTGCCCCAACATATAGGGAATTTCTGCATTTTTGCCCCTCATTTAGGGGAATTTCTGCAATTTTGCTCCAAAATACGGGGAATTTCTGCCTTTTTGCCCCCAAATAAGGGAAATTTCAGCCTTTTTACCTCAAAATAAGGGGAATTTTTGCATTTTTGCCGCATAATATGGAAAATTTCTGCCTTTTTGCCACAAAATAAGAAAATTTCTGCTTTTTTTCCCTGAAATAAGTGAAATTTCTGAAATTTTGCCCCAAAATAAGTAAAATTTCTACAATTTTGCCCCAAAATAAGTGAAATTTCTTGAATTTTGCCCCAAATTAAGTGGAATTTCTGAGTTTTGACCCACAATAAGGAGAATTTCTGTCTTTTTGCCCCAACATATACGAAATTTCTGCCTTTTTGCCCCACCATTAGGGGAATTTCTGCAATTTTGGTCCAAAATACGGGGAATTTCTGCCTTTTTCCCCCAAATAAGGAAAATTTCAGCCTTTTTACCTCAAAATAAGGGGAATATTTGCATTTTTGCCCCAAAATATGGAAAATTTCTGCCTTTTTGCCCAAAATAATGAAAATTTCAGCAATTTTGTACCAAAATAAACAAAATTTCTGCCTTTTTGCCACAAAATAAGAAAATTTCTGCTTTTTTTCCATGAAATAAGTGAAATTTCTGCATTTTTGCCCCAAAATAAGTGAAATTTCTGCAATTTTGCACCAAAATAAGGGATATTTCTGGAATTTTGCCCAAAAATAAGTGGAAATTCTGAGTTTTGCCACAAAATAAGGAGGATTTCTGTCTTTTTGCCCCAACATATAGGAAATTTTTGCCTTTTTGCCCCACAATTAGGGGAATTTCTGCAATTTTGCTCCAAAATACGGGGAATTTCTGCCTTTTTGCTCAAAAATAAGTAGAATGCATACCTTTTTGCCATAAAAATGGAAAATTTCTTCATTTTTGCTCCAAAATAAGGGGAATTTCTGCTTTTATGCCTCTAAATATGTGGAATTTCTGTCTTTGTCCCCCAAAACAATAGGGAATTTCTGTCCTTTTTGCCCCAAAATAAGGGAAATTTGTGACTTATTACCATGAAATAAGTGAAATTTCTGCAATTTTGACCCAAAATAAGGGAAATTTCTGCTTTTTTGCCCCCAAATAAAGGGAATTTCAGCCTTTTTACCTCAAAATAAGGGGAATTTCTGCATTTTGCCACAAAATATTAGGAATTTCTGACTTTTTGACCCAAAATAAGGAAAATTTCTGCCTTTTTTCCCTGAAATAAGTGAAATTTCTGCAATTTTGCCCCAAAATAAGTGAAATTTATGCAATTTTGCCCCAAAATAAGGAAAATTTCTGCAATTTTGTACCAAAATAAAAGAAATTTCTGCCTTTTTGCTTCCAAATAAGAAAATTTCTGCTTTTTTTCTGAAATAAGTGAAATTTCTGAAATTTTGCCTCAAAATAAGTGAAATTTCTACAATTTTGACTTAAAATACGTGAAAATCCTTGAATTTAGCCCCAAAATAAGTGGAATTTCTGAGTTTTGACCCACAATAAGGAGAATTTCTGTCTTTTTGCCTCAACATATAGGGAATTTCTGCCTTTTTGCTCCACAATTAGGGGAATTTCTGCAATTTTGCTCCAAAATACGAGGAATTTCGGCCTTTTTGCCCGAAAATAATAAGAATGCATACCTTTTTGCCATAAAAAAGGGAAATTTCTTCATTTTTGCTCCAAAATAAGGGGAATTTCTGCCTTTTTGACACTAAATAAGTGGAATTTCTGTCTTTTTCCCCCAAAACAAAGGGAATTTCTGTCTTTTTTGTTTCAAAATAAGGAAAATTTCTGAATTATTACCCTGAAGTAAGTGAAATTTCTGCCTTTTTGCCCCCAAATAAGGGGAATTTCAAATTTTTACCTCAAAATAAGTGGAATTTCTGCATTTTTGCCACAAAATATTAGGAATTTCTGCCTTTTTGCCCCATAATAAAGAAAATTTCTGCCTTTTACCCTGATATAAATGAAATTTTTGCAATTTTGCCCCAAAATAACTGAATTTTCTGCAATTTTGCCCCAAAATAAAAGAAATTTCTGCAATTTTGTACCAAAATAAAAGATATTTCCGCCTTTTTGCTTCCAAATAAAAAAAATTTCTGCCTTTTTTTCTGAAATAAGTGAAATTTCTGAAATTTTGCCACAAAATAATTGAAATTTCTACAATTTTGCCCCAAAATAAGTGAAATTTATGGAATTTTGCCCCAAATTAAGTGGAATTTCTGAGTTTTGACCCACAATAAGAAAAATTTCTGTCTTTTTGCCCCAACATATAGAGAATTTCTGCCTTTTTGCCCCACAATTAGGGGAATTTCTGCAATTTTGCTCCAAAATACAGGGAATTTCTGCCTTTTTGCCCGAAAATAAAAAGAATGCATACCTTTTTGCCATAAAAAAGGGAAATTTCTTCATTTTTGCTCCAAAATAAGGGGAATTTCTGCTTTTTTGCCTCTAAATAAGTTGAATTTCTGTCTTTTTTCCCCAAAACAAAGGGAATTTCTGTCTTTTTTGCCCCAAAATAAAAAAAATTCTGACTTATTACCCTGAAATAAGTGAAATTTCTGCAATTTTGACACAAAATAAGGGAAATTTCTGCCTTTTTGTCCCCAAATAAGGGGAATTTCAGCCTTTTTACCTCAAAATATAGGGAATTTCTGCGTTTTTGCCATAAAATATTAGGAATTTCTGCCTTTTTGCCCCAAAATAAAGAAAATTTCTGCATTTTCCCTGAAATAAATGAAAGTTCTGCATTTTTGCCCCAAAATATGCAAAATTTCTGCAATTTTGCCCCAAAATAAGAAAAATTTCAGCAATTTTGTACCAAAATATAAGAAAAATCAGACTTTTTGCCCCAAAATAAAAAATTTCTGCTTTTTTTCTGAAATAAGTGAAATTTCTGCAATTTTGCCCCAAAATAAGTGAAATTTCTGAGTTTTGCCCCTAAATAAGAAGAATTTCTGTCTTTTTGCCCCAACATATAGGGAATTTCTGCATTTTTGCCCCTCATTTAGGGGAATTTCTGCAATTTTGCTCCAAAATACGGGGAATTTCTGCCTTTTTGCCCCCAAATAAGGGAAATTTCAGCCTTTTTACCTCAAAATAAGGGGAATTTTTGCATTTTTGCCGCATAATATGGAAAATTTCTGCCTTTTTGCCACAAAATAAGAAAATTTCTGCTTTTTTTCCCTGAAATAAGTGAAATTTCTGAAATTTTGCCCCAAAATAAGTAAAATTTCTACAATTTTGCCCCAAAATAAGTGAAATTTCTTGAATTTTGCCCCAAATTAAGTGGAATTTCTGAGTTTTGACCCACAATAAGGAGAATTTCTGTCTTTTTGCCCCAACATATACGAAATTTCTGCCTTTTTGCCCCACAATTAGGGGAATTTCTGCAATTTTGGTCCAAAATACGGGGAATTTCTGCCTTTTTGCCCCCAAATAAGGAAAATTTCAGCCTTTTTACCTCAAAATAAGGGGAATATTTGCATTTTTGCCCCAAAATATGGAAAATTTCTGCCTTTTTGCCCAAAATAATGAAAATTTCTGCAATTTTGTACCAAAATAAACAAAATTTCTGCCTTTTTGCCACAAAATAAGAAAATTTCTGCTTTTTTTCCATGAAATAAGTGAAATTTCTGCATTTTTGCCCCAAAATAAGTGAAATTTCTGCAATTTTGCCCCAAAATAAGGGATATTTCTGGAATTTTGCCCAAAAATAAGTGGAAATTCTGAGTTTTGCCACAAAATAAGGAGGATTTCTGTCTTTTTGCCCCAACATATAGGAAATTTTTGCCTTTTTGCCCCACAATTAGGGGAATTTCTGCAATTTTGCTCCAAAATACGGGGAATTTCTGCCTTTTTGCTCAAAAATAAGTAGAATGCATACCTTTTTGCCATAAAAATGGAAAATTTCTTCATTTTTGCTCCAAAATAAGGGGAATTTCTGCTTTTATGCCTCTAAATATGTGGAATTTCTGTCTTTGTCCCCCAAAACAATAGGGAATTTCTGTCCTTTTTGCCCCAAAATAAGGGAAATTTGTGACTTATTACCCTGAAATAAGTGAAATTTCTGCAATTTTGACCCAAAATAAGGGAAATTTCTGCTTTTTTGCCCCCAAATTAAGGGAATTTCAGCCTTTTTACCTCAAAATAAGGGGAATTTCTGCATTTTGCCACAAAATATTAGGAATTTCTGCTTTTTGACCCAAAATAAGGAAAATTTCTGCCTTTTTTCCCTGAAATAAGTGAAATTTCTGCAATTTTGCCCCAAAATAAGTGAAATTTATGCAATTTTGCCCCAAAATAAGGAAAATTTCTGCAATTTTGTACCAAAATAAAAGAAATTTCTGCCTTTTTGCTTCCAAATAAGAAAATTTCTGCTTTTTTTTCTGAAATAAGTGAAATTTCTGAAATTTTGCCTCAAAATAAGTGAAATTTCTACAATTTTGACTTAAAATACGTGAAAATCCTTGAATTTAGCCCCAAAATAAGTGGAATTTCTGAGTTTTGACCCACAATAAGGAGAATTTCTGTCTTTTTGCCTCAACATATAGGGAATTTCTGCCTTTTTGCCCCACAATTAGGGGAATTTCTGCAATTTTGCCCCAAAATAAGAAAAATTTCAGCAATTTTGTACCAAAATATAAGAAAAATCAGACTTTTTGCCCCAAAATAAAAAATTTCTGCTTTTTTTCTGAAATAAGTGAAATTTCTGCAATTTTGCCCCAAAATAAGTGAAATTTCTGAGTTTTGCCCCTAAATAAGAAGAATTTCTGTCTTTTTGCCCCAACATATAGGGAATTTCTGCATTTTTGCCCCTCATTTAGGGGAATTTCTGCAATTTTGCTCCAAAATACGGGGAATTTCTGCCTTTTTGCCCCCAAATAAGGGAAATTTCAGCCTTTTTACCTCAAAATAAGGGGAATTTTTGCATTTTTGCCGCATAATATGGAAAATTTCTGCCTTTTTGCCACAAAATAAGAAAATTTCTGCTTTTTTTCCCTGAAATAAGTGAAATTTCTGAAATTTTGCCCCAAAATAAGTAAAATTTCTACAATTTTGCCCCAAAATAAGTGAAATTTCTTGAATTTTGCCCCAAATTAAGTGGAATTTCTGAGTTTTGACCCACAATAAGGAGAATTTCTGTCTTTTTGCCCCAACATATACGAAATTTCTGCCTTTTTGCCCCACAATTAGGGGAATTTCTGCAATTTTGGTCCAAAATACGGGGAATTTCTGCCTTTTTGCCCGAAAATAAGAAGAATGCATACCTTTTTTACATAAAAAGGAAAAATTTCTGCAATTTTGCTCCAAATTAAGAGAAATTTCTGCATTTTTGCCTCTAAATAAGTGGAATTTCTGTCTTTTCCCCCAAAACAAAGGGAATTTCTGTCTTTTTGCCCCTAAATAAAAAAAATTTCTGACTTATTACCCTGAAAAAAGTGAAATTTCTGCAATTTTGCCCCAACAGAAGAGAAATTTCTGCCTATTCGCCCCCAAATATGGGTAATTTCAGCCTTTTTACCTCAAAATAAGGGGAATTTTTGCATTTTTGCCCCAAAATATGGAAAATTTCTGCCTTTTTGCCCAAAATAAGAAAAATTTCTGCAATTTTGTACCAAAATAAACAAAATTTCTGCCTTTTTGCCACAAAATAAGAAAATTTCTGCTTTTTTTCCATGAAATAAGTGATATTTCTGCAATTTTGCCCCAAAATAAGTGAAATTTCTGCAATTTTGCCCCAAAATAAGGGAAATTTCTGGAATTTTGCCCAAAAATAAGTGGAAATTCTGAGTTTTGCCACAAAATAAGGAGGATTTCTGTCTTTTTGCCCCAACATATAGGAAATTTCTGCCTTTTTGCCCCACAATTAGGGGAATTTCTGCAATTTTGCTCCAAAACACGGGGCATTTCTGCCTTTTTGCCCAAAAATAATAAGAATGCATACCTTTTTGCCATAAAAAAGGGAAATTTCTTCGTTTTTGCTCCAAAATAAGGGGAATTTCTGCCTTTTTGACTCTAAATAAGTGGAATTTCTGTCTTTTTCCCCCAAAACAAAGGGAATTTCTGTCTTTTTTGTTTCAAAATAAGGAAAATTTCTGAATTATTACCCTGAAGTAAGTGAAATTTCTGCCTTTTTGCCCCCAAATAAGGGGAATTTCAACCTTTTTACCTCAAAATAAGGGGAATTTCTGCATTTTTGCCACAAAATATTAGGAATTTCTGCCTTTTTGCCCCATAATAAAGAAAATTTTTGCCTTTTTCCCTGATATAAATGAAATTTTTGCAATTTTGCCCCAAAATAACTGAAATTTCTGCAATTTTGCCCCAAAATAAAAGAAATTTCTGCAATTTTGTACCAAAATAAAAGATATTTCCGCCTTTTTGCTTCCAAATAAAAAAATTTCTGCTTTTTTTTCTGAAATAAGTGAAATTTCTGAAATTTTGCCACAAAATAAGTGAAATTTCTACAATTTTGCCCCAAAATAAGTGAAATTTCTGGAATTTTGCCCCAATTTAAGTGGAATTTCTGAGTTTTGACCCACAATAAGAAAAATTTCTGTCTTTTTGCCCCAACATATAGAGAATTTCTGCCTTTTTGCCCCACAATTAGGGGAATTTCTGCAATTTTGCTCCAAAATACAGGGAATTTCTGCCTTTTTGCCCGAAAATATAAAGAATGCATACCTTTTTGCCATAAAAAAGGGAAATTTCTTCATTTTTGCTCCAAAATAAGGGGAATTTCTGCTTTTTTGCCTCTAAATAAGTTGAATTTCTGTCTTTTTTCCCCAAAACAAAGGGAATTTCTGTCTTTTTTGCCCCAAAATAAAAAAAAATTCTGACTTATTACCCTGAAATAAGTGAAATTTCTGCAATTTTGACACAAAATAAGGGAAATTTCTGCCTTTTTGTCCCCAAATAAGGGGAATTTCAGCCTTTTTACCTCAAAATATGGGGAATTTCTGCATTTTTGCCACAAAATATTAGGAATTTCTGCCTTTTTGCCCCAAAATAAGGAAAATTTCTGCATTTTTCCCTGAAATAAATGAAAGTTCTGCATTTTTGCCCCAAAATAAGTGAAATTTCTGCAATTTTGCCCCAAAATAAGAAAAATTTCAGCAATTTTGTACCAAAACATAAGAAAAATCAGACTTTTTGCCCCCAAATAAAAAATTTCTGCTTTTTTTCTGAAATAAGTGAAATTTCTGCAATTTTGCCCCAAAATAAGTGAAATTTCTGAGTTTTGCCCCTAAATAAGAAGAATTTCTGTCTTTTTGCCCCAACATATAGGGAATTTCTGCTTTTTTGCCCCTCATTTAGGGGAATTTCTGCAATTTTGCTCCAAAATACGGGGAATTTCTGCCTTTTTGCACCCAAATAAGGAAATTTCAGCCGTTTTACCTCAAAATAAGGGGAATTTTTGCATTTTTGCCCCAAAATATGGAAAATTTCTTTCTTTTTGCCCAAAATAAGGAAAATTTCTGCAATTTTGTACCAAAATAAAAAAAAATTTCTGCCTTTTTGCCACAAAATAAGAAAATTTCTGCTTTTTTTCCATGAAATAAGTGAAATTTCTGCATTTTTGCCCCAAAATAAGTGAAATTTCTGCAATTTTGCCCCAAAAAAAGGAAAATTTCTGGAATTTTGCCCAAAAATAAGTGGAAATTCTGAGTTTTGCCACAAAATAAGGAGGATTTCTGTCTTTTTGCCCCAACATATAGGAAATTTTTGCCTTTTTGCCCCACAATTAGGGGAATTTCTGCAATTTTGCTCCAAAATACGGGGAATTTCTGCCTTTTTGCTCAAAAATAAGTAGAATGCATACCTTTTTGCCATAAAAATGGAAAATTTCTTCATTTTTGCTCCAAAATAAGGGGAATTTCTGCTTTTATGCCTCTGAATATGTGGAATTTCTGTCTTTGTCCCCCAAAACAATAGGGAATTTCTGTCCTTTTTGCCCCAAAATAAGGGAAATTTGTGACTTATTACCCTGAAATAAGTGAAATTTCTGCAATTTTGACCCAAAATAAGGGAAATTTCTGCCTTTTTGCCCCCAAATAAAGGGAATTTCAGCCTTTTTACCTCAAAATAAGGGGAATTTCTGCATTTTTGCCACAAAATATTAGGAATTTCTGCCTTTTTGCCCCATAAAGGAAAATTTCTGCCTTTTTCCCTGATATAAATGAAATTTTTGCAATTTTGCCCCAAAATAACTGAAATTTCTGCAATTTTGCCCCAAAATAAAAGAAATTTCTGCAATTTTGTACCAAAATAAAAGATATTTCCGCCTTTTTGCTTCCAAATAAAAAAAAATTTCTGCTTTTTTTTTCTGAAATAAGTGAAATTTCTGAAATTTTGCCACAAAATAATTGAAATTTCTACAATTTTGCCCCAAAATAAGTGAAATTTCTTGAATTTTGCCCCAAATTAAGTGGAATTTCTGAGTTTTGACCCACAATAAGAAAAATTTCTGTCTTTTTGCCCCAACATATAGAGAATTTCTGCCTTTTTGCCCCACAATTAGGAGAATTTCTGCAATTTTGCTCCAAAATACAGGGAATTTCTGCCTTTTTGCCCGAAAATAAAAAGAATGCATACCTTTTTGCCATAAAAAAGGGAAATTTCTTCATTTTTGCTCCAAAATAAGGGGAATTTCTGCTTTTTTGCCTCTAAATAAGTTGAATTTCTGTCTTTTTTCCCCAAAACAAAGGGAATTTCTGTCTTTTTTGCCCCAAAATAAAAAAAATTCTGACTTATTACCCTGAAATAAGTGAAATTTCTGCAATTTTGACACAAAATAAGGGAAATTTCTGCCTTTTTGTCCCCAAATAAGGGGAATTTCAGCCTTTTTACCTCAAAATATGGGGAATTTCTGCATTTTTGCCACAAAATATTAGGAATTTCTGCCTTTTTGCCCCAAAATAAAGAAAATTTCTGCATTTTTCCCTGAAATAAATGAAAGTTCTGCATTTTTGCCCCAAAATATGGGAAATTTCTGCAATTTTGCCCCAAAATAAGAAAAATTTCAGCAATTTTGTACCAAAATATAAGAAAAATCAGACTTTTAGCCCCAAAATAAAAAATTTCTGCTTTTTTCCCTGAAATAAGTGAAATTTCTGCAATTTTGCCCCAAAATAAGTGAATTTTCTGAGTTTTGCCTCAAAATAAGAAGAATTTCTGTCTTTTTGCCCCAACATATAGGGAATTTCTGCCTTTTTGCCCCTCATTTAGGGCAATTTCTGCAATTTTGCTCCAAAATACGGGGAATTTCTGCCTTTTTGCCCCCAAATAAGGGAAATTTCAGCCTTTTTACCTCAAAATAAGGGGAATTTTTGCATTTTTGCCGCATAATATGGAAAATTTCTGCCTTTTTGCCACAAAATAAGAAAATTTCTGCTTTTTTTCCCTGAAATAAGTGAAATTTCTGAAATTTTGCCCCAAAATAAGTAAAATTTCTACAATTTTGCCCCAAAATAAGTGAAATTTCTTGAATTTTGCCCCAAATTAAGTGGAATTTCTGAGTTTTGACCCACAATAAGGAGAATTTCTGTCTTTTTGCCCCAACATATAGGAAATTTCTGCCTTTTTGCCCAACAATTAGGGGAATTTCTGCAATTTTGGTCCAAAATACGGAGAAATTCTGCCTTTTTGCCCCAAAATAAGAAGAATGCATACCTTTTTTACATAAAAAAGAAAAATTTCTGCAATTTTGCTCCAAAATAAGGGAAATTTCTGCTTTTTTGCCTCTAAATAAGTGGAATTTCTGTCTTTTCCCCCAAAACAAAGGGAATTTCTGTCTTTTTCCCCTAAATAAAAAAAATTTCTGACTTATTACCCTGAAATAAGTGAAATTTCTGCAATTTTGCCCCAACAGAAGAGAAATTTCTGCCTATTCGCCCCCAAATAAGGGTAATTTCAGCCTTTTTACCTCAAAATAAGGGGAATTTTTGCATTTTTGCCCCAAAATAAGGAAAATTTCTGCCTTTTTGCCCAAAATAAGAAAAATTTCTGCAATTTTGTACCAAAATAAAAAAAATTTCTGCCGTTTTGCCACAAAATAAGAAAATTTCTGCTTTTTTTCCCTGAAATAAGTGAAATTTCTGAAATTTTGGCACGAAATAAGTGAAATTTCTGCAATTATGCCCCAAAATAAGGGAAATTTCTGGTATTTTGCCCCAAAATAAGAGGAAATTCTGAGTTTTGCCACAAAATAAGGAGGATTTCTGTCTTTTTGCCCCAACATATAGGAAATTTCTGCCATTTTGCCCCACAATTAGGGGAATTTCTGCAATTTTGCTCCAAAATACGGAGAATTTCTGCCTTTTTGCTCAAAAATAAGAAGAATGCATACCTTTTTGCCATAAAAAAGGAAAATTTCTTCATTTTTGCTCCAAAATAAGGGGAATTTCTGCTTTTATGCCTCTAAATATGTGGAATTTCTGTCTTTGTCCCCCAAAACAAAGGGAATTTCTGTCCTTTTTGCCCCAAAATAAGGGAAATTTGTGACTTATTACCCTGAAATAAGTGAAATTTCTGCAATTTTGACCCAAAATAAGGGAAATTTCTGCCTTTTTGCCCCCAAATTAAGGGAATTTCAGCCTTTTTACCTCAAGATAAGGGGAAATTCTGCATTTTTGCCACAAAATATTAGGAATTTCTGCCTTTTTGCTCCAAAATAAGGAAAATTTCTGCCTTTTTTCCCTGAAATAAGTGAAATTTCTGCAATTTTGCCCCAAAATAAGGAAAATTTCTGCAATTTTGTACCAAAATAAAAGAAATTTCTGCCTTTTTGCTTCCAAATAAGAAAATTTCTGCTTTTTTTTCTGAAATAAGTGAAATTTCTGAAATTTTGCCTCAAAATAAGTGAAATTTCTACAATTTTGACTTAAAATAAGTGAAATTTCTTGAATTTAGCCCCAAAATAAGTGGAATTTCTGAGTTTTGACCAAAAATAAGGAGAATTTCTGTCTTTTTGCCTCAACATATAGGGAATTTCTGCCTTTTTGCCCCACAATTAGGGGAATTTCTGCAATTTTGCTCCAAAATACGGGGAATTTCTGCCTTTTTGCCCGAAAATATAAAGAATGCATACCTTTTTGCCATAAAAAAGGTAAATTTCTTCATTTTTGCTCCAAAATAAGGGGGATTTCTGCTTTTTTGCCTCTAAATAAGTTGAATTTCTGTCTTTTTTCCCCAAAACAAAGGGATTTTCTGTATTTTTTGCCCCAAAATAAAAAAAATTCTGACTTATTACCCTGAAATAAGTGAAATTTCTGCAATTTGACCCAAAATAAGGGAAATTTCTGTCTTTTTGTCCCCAAATAAGGGGAATTTCAGCCTTTTTACCTCAAAATAAGGGGAATTTCTGCATTTTTGCCACAAAATATTAGGAATTTCTGCCTTTTTGCCCCAAAATAAAGAAAATTTCTGCATTTTTCCCTGAAATAAATGAAAGTTCTGCATTTTTGCCCCAAAATATGGGAAATTTCTGCATTTTTGCCCAAAATAAGAAAAATTTCTGCAATTTTGTACCAAAATAAAAAAAAATTTCTGCCTTTTTGCTACAAAATAAGAAAATTTCTGCTTTTTTTCCCTGAAATAAGTGAAATTTCTGCAATTTTGCCACAAAATAAGTGAAATTTCTGCATTTTTGCCCCAAAATAAGGGAAATTTCTTGAATTTTGCCCCAAATTAAGTGGAATTTCTGAGTTTTGACCCACAATAAGGAGAATTTCTGTCTTTTTGCCCCAACATATAGGAAATTTCTGCCTTTTTGCCCAACAATTAGGGGAATTTCTGCAATTTTGGTCCAAAATACGGAGAAATTCTGCCTTTTTGCCCCAAAATAAGAAGAATGCATACCTTTTTTACATAAAAAAGAAAAATTTCTGCAATTTTGCTCCAAAATAAGGGAAATTTCTGCTTTTTGCCTCTAAATAAGTGGAATTTCTGTATTTTCCCCCAAAACAAAGGGAATTTCTGTCCTTTTTGCCCCAAAATAAGGGAAATTTGTGACTTATTACACTGAAATAAGTGAAATTTCTGCAATTTTGACCCAAAATAAGGGAAATTTCTGCCTTTTTGCCCCCAAATAAAGGGAATTTCAGCCTTTTTACCTCAAAATAAGGGGAATTTCTGTATTTTGCCACAAAATATTAGGAATTTCTGCCTTTTTGCCTCAAAATAAGGAAAATTTCTGCCTTTTTTCCCTGAAATAAGTGAAATTTCTGCAATTTTGCCCCAAAATAAGTGAAATTTCTGCAATTTTGCCCCAAAATAAGGAAAATTTCTGCAATTTTGTACCAAAATAAAAGAAATTTCTGCCTTTTTGCTTCCAAATAAGAAAATTTCTGCTTTTTTTTCTGAAATAAGTGAAATTTCTGAAATTTTGCCTCAAAATAAGTGAAGTTTCTACAATTTTGACTTAAAATAAGTGAAATTTCTTGAATTTAGCCCCAAAATAAGTGGAATTTCTGAGTTTTGACCCAAAATAAGGAGAATTTCTGTCTTTTTGCCTCAACATATAGGGAATTTCTGCCTTTTTGCCCCACAATTAGGGAATTTCTGCAATTTTGCTCCAAAATACGAGGAATTTCTGCCTTTTTGCCCGAAAATAATAAGAATGCATACCTTTTTGCCATAAAAAAGAGAAATTTCTTCGTTTTTGCTCCAAAATAAGGGGAATTTCTGCCTTTTTGACTCTAAATAAGTGGAATTTCTGTCTTTTTCCCCCAAAACAAAGGGAATTTCTGTCTTTTTTGTTTCAAAATAAGGAAAATTTTGAATTATTACCCTGAAGTAAGTGAAATTTCTGCCTTTTTGCCCCCAAATAAGGGGAATTTCAACCTTTTTACCTCAAAATAAGGGGAATTTCTGCATTTTTGCCACAAAATATTAGGAATTTCTGCCTTTTTGCCCCATAATAAAGAAAATTTCTGCCTTTTTCCCTGATATAAATGAAATTTTTGCAATTTTGCCCCAAAATAACTGAAATTTCTGCAATTTTGCCCCAAAATAAAAGAAATTTCTGCAATTTTGTACCAAAATAAAAGATATTTCCGCCTTTTTGCTTCCAAATAAAAAAATTTCTGCTTTTTTTTCTGAAATAAGTGAAATTTCTGAAATTTTGCCACAAAATAAGTGAAATTTCTACAATTTTGCCCCAAAATAAGTGAAATTTCTGGAATTTTGCCCCAAATTAAGTGGAATTTCTGAGTTTTGACACAAAATAAGAAAAATTTCTGTCTTTTTGCCCCAACATATAGAGAATTTCTGCCTTTTTGCCCCACAATTAGGGGAATTTCTGCACTTTTGCTCCAAAATACAGGGAATTTCTGCCTTTTTGCCCGAAAATAAAAAGAATGCATACCTTTTTGCCATAAAAAAGGTAAATTTCTTCATTTTTGCTCCAAAATAAGGGGAATTTCTGCTTTTTTGCCTCTAAATAAGTTGAATTTCTGTCTTTTTTCCCCAAAACAAAGGGAATTTCTGTCTTTTTTGCCCCAAAATAAAAAAAAATTCTGACTTATTACCCTAAAATAAGTGAAATTTCTGCAATTTTGACACAAAATAAGGGAAATTTCTGCCTTTTTGTCCCCAAATAAGGGGAATTTCAGCCTTTTTTACCTCAAAATATGGGGAATTTCTGCATTTTTGCCACAAAATATTAGGATTTTCTGCCTTTTTGCCCCAAAATAAGGAAAATTTCTGCATTTTTCCCTGAAATAATTGAAAGTTCTGCATTTTTGCCCCAAAATATGGGAAATTTCTGCAATTTTGCCCCAAAATAAGAAAAATTTCATCAATTTTGTACCAAAATATAAGAAAAATCAGAATTTTTGCCCCAAAAAAAAATTTCTGCTTTTTTTCTGAAATAAGTGAAATTTCTGCAATTTTTCCCCAAAATAAGTGAAATTTCTGAGTTTTGCCCCTAAATAAGAAGAATTTCTGTCTTTTTGCCCCAACATATAGGGAATTTCTGCTTTTTTGCCCCTCATTTAGGGGAATTTCTGCAATTTTGCTCCAAAATACGGGGAATTTCTGCCTTTTTGCACCCAAATAAGGAAATTTCAGCCGTTTTACCTCAAAATAAGGGGAATTTTTGCATTTTTGCCCCAAAATATGGAAAATTTCTTTCTTTTTCCCAAAATAAGGAAAATTTCTGCAATTTTGTACCAAAATAAAAAAAAATTTCTGCCTTTTTGCCACAAAATAAGAAAATTTCTGCTTTTTTTCCATGAAATAAGTGAAATTTCTGCATTTTTGCCCCAAAATAAGTGAAATTTCTGCAATTTTGCCCCAAAAAAAGGAAAATTTCTGGAATTTTGCCCAAAAATAAGTGGAAATTCTGAGTTTTGCCACAAAATAAGGAGGATTTCTGTCTTTTTGCCCCAACATATAGGAAATTTTTGCCTTTTTGCCCCACAATTAGGGGAATTTCTGCAATTTTGCTCCAAAATACGGGGAATTTCTGCCTTTTTGCTCAAAAATAAGTAGAATGCATACCTTTTTGCCATAAAAATGGAAAATTTCTTCATTTTTGCTCCAAAATAAGGGGAATTTCTGCTTTTATGCCTCTGAATATGTGGAATTTCTGTCTTTGTCCCCCAAAACAATAGGGAATTTCTGTCCTTTTTGCCCCAAAATAAGGGAAATTTGTGACTTATTACCCTGAAATAAGTGAAATTTCTGCAATTTTGACCCAAAATAAGGGAAATTTCTGCCTTTTTGCCCCCAAATAAAGGGAATTTCAGCCTTTTTACCTCAAAATAAGGGGAATTTCTGCATTTTTGCCACAAAATATTAGGAATTTCTGCCTTTTTGCCCCATAAAGGAAAATTTCTGCCTTTTTCCCTGATATAAATGAAATTTTTGCAATTTTGCCCCAAAATAACTGAAATTTCTGCAATTTTGCCCCAAAATAAAAGAAATTTCTGCAATTTTGTACCAAAATAAAAGATATTTCCGCCTTTTTGCTTCCAAATAAAAAAAAATTTCTGCTTTTTTTTTCTGAAATAAGTGAAATTTCTGAAATTTTGCCACAAAATAATTGAAATTTCTACAATTTTGCCCCAAAATAAGTGAAATTTCTTGAATTTTGCCCCAAATTAAGTGGAATTTCTGAGTTTTGACCCACAATAAGAAAAATTTCTGTCTTTTTGCCCCAACATATAGAGAATTTCTGCCTTTTTGCCCCACAATTAGGAGAATTTCTGCAATTTTGCTCCAAAATACAGGGAATTTCTGCCTTTTTGCCCGAAAATAAAAAGAATGCATACCTTTTTGCCATAAAAAAGGGAAATTTCTTCATTTTTGCTCCAAAATAAGGGGAATTTCTGCTTTTTTGCCTCTAAATAAGTTGAATTTCTGTCTTTTTTCCCCAAAACAAAGGGAATTTCTGTCTTTTTTGCCCCAAAATAAAAAAAATTCTGACTTATTACCCTGAAATAAGTGAAATTTCTGCAATTTTGACACAAAATAAGGGAAATTTCTGCCTTTTTGTCCCCAAATAAGGGGAATTTCAGCCTTTTTACCTCAAAATATGGGGAATTTCTGCATTTTTGCCACAAAATATTAGGAATTTCTGCCTTTTTGCCCCAAAATAAAGAAAATTTCTGCATTTTTCCCTGAAATAAATGAAAGTTCTGCATTTTTGCCCCAAAATATGGGAAATTTCTGCAATTTTGCCCCAAAATAAGAAAAATTTCAGCAATTTTGTACCAAAATATAAGAAAAATCAGACTTTTAGCCCCAAAATAAAAAATTTCTGCTTTTTTCCCTGAAATAAGTGAAATTTCTGCAATTTTGCCCCAAAATAAGTGAATTTTCTGAGTTTTGCCTCAAAATAAGAAGAATTTCTGTCTTTTTGCCCCAACATATAGGGAATTTCTGCCTTTTTGCCCCTCATTTAGGGCAATTTCTGCAATTTTGCTCCAAAATACGGGGAATTTCTGCCTTTTTGCCCCCAAATAAGGGAAATTTCAGCCTTTTTACCTCAAAATAAGGGGAATTTTTGCATTTTTGCCGCATAATATGGAAAATTTCTGCCTTTTTGCCACAAAATAAGAAAATTTCTGCTTTTTTTCCCTGAAATAAGTGAAATTTCTGAAATTTTGCCCCAAAATAAGTAAAATTTCTACAATTTTGCCCCAAAATAAGTGAAATTTCTTGAATTTTGCCCCAAATTAAGTGGAATTTCTGAGTTTTGACCCACAATAAGGAGAATTTCTGTCTTTTTGCCCCAACATATAGGAAATTTCTGCCTTTTTGCCCAACAATTAGGGGAATTTCTGCAATTTTGGTCCAAAATACGGAGAAATTCTGCCTTTTTGCCCCAAAATAAGAAGAATGCATACCTTTTTTACATAAAAAAGAAAAATTTCTGCAATTTTGCTCCAAAATAAGGGAAATTTCTGCTTTTTTGCCTCTAAATAAGTGGAATTTCTGTCTTTTCCCCCAAAACAAAGGGAATTTCTGTCTTTTTCCCCTAAATAAAAAAAATTTCTGACTTATTACCCTGAAATAAGTGAAATTTCTGCAATTTTGCCCCAACAGAAGAGAAATTTCTGCCTATTCGCCCCCAAATAAGGGTAATTTCAGCCTTTTTACCTCAAAATAAGGGGAATTTTTGCATTTTTGCCCCAAAATAAGGAAAATTTCTGCCTTTTTGCCCAAAATAAGAAAAATTTCTGCAATTTTGTACCAAAATAAAAAAAATTTCTGCCGTTTTGCCACAAAATAAGAAAATTTCTGCTTTTTTTCCCTGAAATAAGTGAAATTTCTGAAATTTTGGCACGAAATAAGTGAAATTTCTGCAATTTTGCCCCAAAATAAGGGAAATTTCTGGTATTTTGCCCCAAAATAAGAGGAAATTCTGAGTTTTGCCACAAAATAAGGAGGATTTCTGTCTTTTTGCCCCAACATATAGGAAATTTCTGCCATTTTGCCCCACAATTAGGGGAATTTCTGCAATTTTGCTCCAAAATACGGAGAATTTCTGCCTTTTTGCTCAAAAATAAGAAGAATGCATACCTTTTTGCCATAAAAAAGGAAAATTTCTTCATTTTTGCTCCAAAATAAGGGGAATTTCTGCTTTTATGCCTCTAAATATGTGGAATTTCTGTCTTTGTCCCCCAAAACAAAGGGAATTTCTGTCCTTTTTGCCCCAAAATAAGGGAAATTTGTGACTTATTACCCTGAAATAAGTGAAATTTCTGCAATTTTGACCCAAAATAAGGGAAATTTCTGCCTTTTTGCCCCCAAATTAAGGGAATTTCAGCCTTTTTACCTCAAGATAAGGGGAAATTCTGCATTTTTGCCACAAAATATTAGGAATTTCTGCCTTTTTGCTCCAAAATAAGGAAAATTTCTGCCTTTTTTCCCTGAAATAAGTGAAATTTCTGCAATTTTGCCCCAAAATAAGGAAAATTTCTGCAATTTTGTACCAAAATAAAAGAAATTTCTGCCTTTTTGCTTCCAAATAAGAAAATTTCTGCTTTTTTTCTGAAATAAGTGAAATTTCTGAAATTTTGCCTCAAAATAAGTGAAATTTCTACAATTTTGACTTAAAATAAGTGAAATTTCTTGAATTTAGCCCCAAAATAAGTGGAATTTCTGAGTTTTGACCAAAAATAAGGAGAATTTCTGTCTTTTTGCCTCAACATATAGGGAATTTCTGCCTTTTTGCCCCACAATTAGGGGAATTTCTGCAATTTTGCTCCAAAATACGGGGAATTTCTGCCTTTTTGCCCGAAAATATAAAGAATGCATACCTTTTTGCCATAAAAAAGGTAAATTTCTTCATTTTTGCTCCAAAATAAGGGGGATTTCTGCTTTTTTGCCTCTAAATAAGTTGAATTTCTGTCTTTTTTCCCCAAAACAAAGGGATTTTCTGTATTTTTTGCCCCAAAATAAAAAAAATTCTGACTTATTACCCTGAAATAAGTGAAATTTCTGCAATTTGACCCAAAATAAGGGAAATTTCTGTCTTTTTGTCCCCAAATAAGGGGAATTTCAGCCTTTTTACCTCAAAATAAGGGGAATTTCTGCATTTTTGCCACAAAATATTAGGAATTTCTGCCTTTTTGCCCCAAAATAAAGAAAATTTCTGCATTTTTCCCTGAAATAAATGAAAGTTCTGCATTTTTGCCCCAAAATATGGGAAATTTCTGCATTTTTGCCCAAAATAAGAAAAATTTCTGCAATTTTGTACCAAAATAAAAAAAAATTTCTGCCTTTTTGCTACAAAATAAGAAAATTTCTGCTTTTTTTCCCTGAAATAAGTGAAATTTCTGCAATTTTGCCACAAAATAAGTGAAATTTCTGCATTTTTGCCCCAAAATAAGGGAAATTTCTTGAATTTTGCCCCAAATTAAGTGGAATTTCTGAGTTTTGACCCACAATAAGGAGAATTTCTGTCTTTTTGCCCCAACATATAGGAAATTTCTGCCTTTTTGCCCAACAATTAGGGGAATTTCTGCAATTTTGGTCCAAAATACGGAGAAATTCTGCCTTTTTGCCCCAAAATAAGAAGAATGCATACCTTTTTTACATAAAAAAGAAAAATTTCTGCAATTTTGCTCCAAAATAAGGGAAATTTCTGCTTTTTGCCTCTAAATAAGTGGAATTTCTGTATTTTCCCCCAAAACAAAGGGAATTTCTGTCCTTTTTGCCCCAAAATAAGGGAAATTTGTGACTTATTACACTGAAATAAGTGAAATTTCTGCAATTTTGACCCAAAATAAGGGAAATTTCTGCCTTTTTGCCCCCAAATAAAGGGAATTTCAGCCTTTTTACCTCAAAATAAGGGGAATTTCTGTATTTTGCCACAAAATATTAGGAATTTCTGCCTTTTTGCCTCAAAATAAGGAAAATTTCTGCCTTTTTTCCCTGAAATAAGTGAAATTTCTGCAATTTTGCCCCAAAATAAGTGAAATTTCTGCAATTTTGCCCCAAAATAAGGAAAATTTCTGCAATTTTGTACCAAAATAAAAGAAATTTCTGCCTTTTTGCTTCCAAATAAGAAAATTTCTGCTTTTTTTTCTGAAATAAGTGAAATTTCTGAAATTTTGCCTCAAAATAAGTGAAGTTTCTACAATTTTGACTTAAAATAAGTGAAATTTCTTGAATTTAGCCCCAAAATAAGTGGAATTTCTGAGTTTTGACCCAAAATAAGGAGAATTTCTGTCTTTTTGCCTCAACATATAGGGAATTTCTGCCTTTTTGCCCCACAATTAGGGAATTTCTGCAATTTTGCTCCAAAATACGAGGAATTTCTGCCTTTTTGCCCGAAAATAATAAGAATGCATACCTTTTTGCCATAAAAAAGAGAAATTTCTTCGTTTTTGCTCCAAAATAAGGGGAATTTCTGCCTTTTTGACTCTAAATAAGTGGAATTTCTGTCTTTTTCCCCCAAAACAAAGGGAATTTCTGTCTTTTTTGTTTCAAAATAAGGAAAATTTTGAATTATTACCCTGAAGTAAGTGAAATTTCTGCCTTTTTGCCCCCAAATAAGGGGAATTTCAACCTTTTTACCTCAAAATAAGGGGAATTTCTGCATTTTTGCCACAAAATATTAGGAATTTCTGCCTTTTTGCCCCATAATAAAGAAAATTTCTGCCTTTTTCCCTGATATAAATGAAATTTTTGCAATTTTGCCCCAAAATAACTGAAATTTCTGCAATTTTGCCCCAAAATAAAAGAAATTTCTGCAATTTTGTACCAAAATAAAAGATATTTCCGCCTTTTTGCTTCCAAATAAAAAAATTTCTGCTTTTTTTTCTGAAATAAGTGAAATTTCTGAAATTTTGCCACAAAATAAGTGAAATTTCTACAATTTTGCCCCAAAATAAGTGAAATTTCTGGAATTTTGCCCCAAATTAAGTGGAATTTCTGAGTTTTGACCCACAATAAGAAAAATTTCTGTCTTTTTGCCCCAACATATAGAGAATTTCTGCCTTTTTGCCCCACAATTAGGGGAATTTCTGCACTTTTGCTCCAAAATACAGGGAATTTCTGCCTTTTTGCCCGAAAATAAAAAGAATGCATACCTTTTTGCCATAAAAAAGGTAAATTTCTTCATTTTTGCTCCAAAATAAGGGGAATTTCTGCTTTTTTGCCTCTAAATAAGTTGAATTTCTGTCTTTTTTCCCCAAAACAAAGGGAATTTCTGTCTTTTTTGCCCCAAAATAAAAAAAAATTCTGACTTATTACCCTAAAATAAGTGAAATTTCTGCAATTTTGACACAAAATAAGGGAAATTTCTGCCTTTTTGTCCCCAAATAAGGGGAATTTCAGCCTTTTTTACCTCAAAATATGGGGAATTTCTGCATTTTTGCCACAAAATATTAGGATTTTCTGCCTTTTTGCCCCAAAATAAGGAAAATTTCTGCATTTTTCCCTGAAATAATTGAAAGTTCTGCATTTTTGCCCCAAAATATGGGAAATTTCTGCAATTTTGCCCCAAAATAAGAAAAATTTCATCAATTTTGTACCAAAATATAAGAAAAATCAGACTTTTTGCCCCAAAAAAAAATTTCTGCTTTTTTTCTGAAATAAGTGAAATTTCTGCAATTTTTCCCCAAAATAAGTGAAATTTCTGAGTTTTGCCCCTAAATAAGAAGAATTTCTGTCTTTTTGCCCCAACATGTAGGGAATTTCTGCCTTTTTGCCCATCATTTAGGGGAATTTCTGCAATTTTGCTCCAAAATACGGGGAATTTCTGCCTTTTTGCCCCCAAATAAGGAAAATTTCAGCCTTTTTACCTCAAAATAAGGGGAATTTTTGCATTTTTGCCCCAAAATATGGAAAATATCTGCCTTTTTGCCCAAAATAAGAAAAATTTCTGCAATTTTGTACCAAAATAAAAAAAATTTCTGCCTTTTTGCCACAAAATAAGAAAATTTCTGCTTTTTTTCCATGAAATAAGTGAAATTTCTGCAATTTTGCCCCAAAATAAGGAAAATTTCTGGAATTTTGCCCAAAAATAAGTGGAAATTCTGAGTTTTGCCACAAAATAAGGAGGATTTCTGTCTTTTTGCCCCAACATATAGGAAATTTTTGCCTTTTTGCCCCACAATTAGGGGAATTTCTGCAATTTTGCTCCAAAATACGGGGAATTTCTGCCTTTTTGCTCAAAAATAAGTTGAATGCATACCTTTTTGCCATAAAAATGGAAAATTTCTTCATTTTTGCTCCAAAATAAGGGGAATTTCTGCTTTTATGCCTCTAAATATGTGGAATTTCTGTCTTTGTCCCCCAAAACAATAGGGAATTTCTGTCCTTTTTGCCCCAAAATAAGGGAAATTTGTGACTTATTACCCTGAAATAAGTGAAATTTCTGCAATTTTGACCCAAAATAAGGGAAATTTCTGCCTTTTTGCCCCCAAATAAAGGGAATTTCAGCATTTTTACCTCAAAATAAGGGGAATTTCTGCATTTTGCCACAAAATATTAGGAATTTCTGCATTTTTGCCCCAAAATAAGGAAAATTTCTGCCTTTTTTCCCTGAAATAAGTGAAATTTCTGCAATTTTGCCCCAAAATAAGTGAAATTTCTGCAATTTTGCCCCAAAATAAGGAAAATTTCTGCAATTTTGTACCAAAATAAAAGAAATTTCTGCCTTTTTGCTTCCAAATAAGAAAATTTCTGCTTTTGTTTCTGAAATAAGTGAAATTTCTGAAATTTTGCCTCAAAATAAGTGAAATTTCTACAATTTTGACTTAAAATAAGTGAAATTTCTTGAATTTAGCCCCAAAATAAGTGGAATTTCTGCCTTTTTGCCCGAAAATAATAAGAATGCATACCTTTTTGCCATAAAAAAGGGAAATTTCTTCGTTTTTGCTCCAAAATAAGGGGAATTTCTGCCTTTTTGACTCTAAATAAGTGGAATTTCTGTCTTTTTCCCCCAAAACAAAGGGAATTTCTGTCTTTTTTGTTTCAAAATAAGGAAAATTTCTGAATTATTACCCTGAAGTAAGTGAAATTTCTGCCTTTTTGCCCCCAAATAAGGGGAATTTCAACCTTTTTACCTCAAAATAAGGGGAATTTCTGCATTTTTGCCACAAAATATTAGGAATTTCTGCCTTTTTGCCCCATAATAAAGAAAATTTCTGCCTTTTTCCCTGATATAAATGAAATTTTTGCAATTTTGCCCCAAAATAACTGAAATTTCTGCAATTTTGCCCCAAAATAAAAGAAATTTCTGCAATTTTGTACCAAAATAAAAGATATTTCCGCCTTTTTGCTTCCAAATAAAAAAATTTCTGCTTTTTTTTCTGAAATAAGTGAAATTTCTGAAATTTTGCCACAAAATAAGTGAAATTTCTACAATTTTGCCCCAAAATAAGTGAAATTTCTGGAATTTTGCCCCAAATTAAGTGGAATTTCTGAGTTTTGACCCACAATAAGAAAAATTTCTGTCTTTTTGCCCCAACATATAGAGAATTTCTGCCTTTTTGCCCCACAATTAGGGGAATTTCTGCAATTTTGCTCCAAAATACAGGGAATTTCTGCCTTTTTGCCAGAAAATAAAAAGAATGCATACCTTTTTGCCATAAAAAAGGTAAATTTCTTCATTTTTGCTCCAAAATAAGGGGAATTTCTGCTTTTTTGCCTCTAAATAAGTTGAATTTCTGTCTTTTTTCCCCAAAACAAAGGGAATTTCTGTCTTTTTTGCCCCAAAATAAAAAAAAATTCTGATTATTACCTTGAAATAAGTGAAATTTCTGCAATTTTGACACAAAATAAAGGAAATTTCTGCCTTTTTGTCCCCAAATAAGGGGAATTTCAGCCTTTTTACCTCAAAATATGGGGAATTTCTGCATTTTTGCCACAAAATATTAGGAATTTCTGCCTTTTTGCCCCAAAATAAGGAAAATTTCTGCATTTTTCCCTGAAATAAATGAAAGTTCTGCATTTTTGCCCCAAAATATGGGAAATTTCTGCAATTTTGCCCCAAAATAAGAAAAATTTCAGCAATTTTGTACCAAAATATAAGAAAAATCAGACTTTTTGCCCCAAAATAAAAAAAAAATTCTGACTTATTACCTTGAAATAAGTGAAATTTCTGCAATTTTGACACAAAATAAAGGAAATTTCTGCATTTTTGTCCCCAAATAAGGGGAATTTCAGCATTTTTACCTCAAAATATGGGGAATTTCTGCATTTTTGCCACAAAATATTAGGAATTTCTGCCTTTTTGCCCCAAAATAAGGAAAATTTCTGCATTTTTCCCTGAAATAAATGAAAGTTCTGCATTTTTGCCCCAAAATATGGGAAATTTCTGCAATTTTGCCCCAAAATAAGAAAAATTTCAGCAATTTTGTACCAAAATATAAGAAAAATCAGACTTTTTGCCCCAAAATAAAAAATTTCTGCTTTTTTTCTGAAATAAGTGAAATTTCTGCAATTTTGCCCCAAAATAAGTGAAATTTGTGAGTTTTGCCCCTAAATAAGAAGAATTTCTGTCTTTTTGCCCCAACATATAGGGAATTTCTGCCTTTTTGCCCCTCATTTAGGGGAATTTCTGCAACTTTGCTCCAAAATACGGGGAATTTCTGCCTTTTTGCCCCCAAATAAGGGAAATTTCAGCCTTTTTACCTCAAAATAAGGGGAATTTTTGCATTTTTGCCGCATAATATGGAAAATTTCTGCCTTTTTGCCACAAAATAAGAAAATTTCTGCTTTTTTTTCCCTGAAATAAGTGAAATTTCTGAAATTTTGCCCCAAAATAAGTAAAATTTCTACAATTTTGCCCCAAAATAAGTGAAATTTCTTGAATTTTGCCCCAAATTAAGTGGAATTTCTGAGTTTTGACCCACAATAAGGAGAATTTCTGTCTTTTTGCCCCAACATATACGAAATTTCTGCCTTTTTGCCCCACAATTAGGGGAATTTCTGCAATTTTGGTCCAAAATACGGGGAATTTCTGCCTTTTTGCTCAAAAATAAGTAGAATGCATACCTTTTTGCCATAAAAATGGAAAATTTCTTCATTTTTGCTCCAAAATAAAGGGAATTTCTGCTTTTATGCCTCTAAATATGTGGAATTTCTGTCTTTGTCCCCCAAAACAAAGGGAATTTCTGTCTTTTTGCCCCAAAATAAGGGAAATTTGTGACTTATTACCCTGAAATAAGTGAAATTTCTGCAATTTTGACCCAAAATAAGGGAAATTTCTGCCTTTTTGCCCCCAAATAAGGGTAATTTCAGCCTTTTTACCTCAAAATAAGGGGAATTTTTGCATTTTTGCCCCAAAATATAGAAAATTTCTGCCATTTTGCCCAAAATAAGAAAAATTTCTGCAATTTTGTACCAAAATAAAAAAAATTTCTGCCGTTTTGCCACAAAATAAGAAAATTTCTGCTTTTTTTCCCTGAAATAAGTGAAATTTCTGAAATTTTGCCACAAAATAAGTGAAATTTCTGCAATTTTGCCCCAAAATAAGGGAAATTTCTGGAATTTTGCCCCAAAATAAGTGGAAATTCTGAGTTTTGCCACAAAATAAGGAGGATTTCTGTCTTTTTGCCCCAACATATAGGAAATTTCTGCCTTTTTGCCCCACAATTAGGGGAATTTCTGCAATTTTGCTCCAAAATACGGGGAATTTCTGCCTTTTTGCTCAAAAGTAAGAAGAATGCATACCTTTTTGCCATAAAAAAGGAAAATTTCTTCATTTTTGTCCAAAATAAGGGGAATTTTTGCTTTTATGCCTCTAAATATGTGGAATTTCTGTCTTTGTCCCCCAAAACAAATGAAATTTCTTTCCTTTTTGCCCCAAAATAAGGGAAATTTGTGACTTATTACCCTGAAATAAGTGAAATTTCTGCAATTTTGACCCAAAATAAGGGAAATTTCTGCCTTTTTGCCCCCAAATAAAGGGAATTTCAGCCTTTTTACCTCAAAATAAGGGGAAATTCTGCATTTTTGCCACAAAATATTAGGAATTTCTGCCTTTTTGCCCCAAAATAAGGAAAATTTCTGCCTTTTTTCCCTGAAATAAGTGAAATTTCTGCAATTTTGCCCCAAAATAAGTGAAATTTCTGCAATTTTGCCCCCAAATAAGGAAAATTTCTGCAATTTTGTACCAAAATAAAAGAAATTTTTGCCTTTTTGCTTCCAAATATGAAAATTTCTTCTTTTTTTTCTGAAATAAGTGAAATTTCTGAAATTTTGCCTCAAAATAAGTGAAATTTCTACAATTTTGACTTAAAATAAGTGAAATTTCTTGAATTTAGCCCCAAAATAAGTGGAATTTCTGAGTTTGGACCCAAAATAAGGAGAATTTCTGTCTTTTTGCCTCAACATATAGGGAATTTCTGCCTTTTTGCCCCACAATTAGGGGAATTTCTGCAATTTTGCTCCAAAATACGGGGAATTTCTGCCTTTTTGCCCGAAAATAATAAGAATGCATACCTTTTTGCCATAAAAAAGGGAAATTTCTTCATTTTTGCTCCAAAATAAGGGGAATTTCTGCATTATTGACTCTAAAGAAGTGGAATTTCTGTCTTTTTCCCCCAAAACAAAGGGAATTTCTGTCTTTTTTGTTTCAAAATAAAGAAAATTTCTGAATTATTACCCTGAAGTAAGTTAAATTTCTGCCTTTTTGCCCCCAAATAAGGGGAATTTCAGCCTTTTTACCTCAAAATAAGGGGAATTTTGCATTTTTGCCACAAAATATTAGGAATTTCTGCCTTTTTGCCCCATAATAAAGAAAATTTCTGCCTTTTTCCCTGATATAAATGAAATTTTTGCAATTTTGCCCCAAAATAACTGAAATTTCTGCAATTTTGCCCTAAATAAAAGAAATTTCTGCAATTTTGTACCAAAATAAAAGATATTTCTGCCTTTTTGCTTCCAAATAAGAAAATTTCTGCTTTTTTTTCTGAAATAAGTGAAATTTCTGAAATTTTGCCACAAAATAAGTGAAATTTCTACAATTTTGCGCCAAAATAAGTGAAATTTCTGGAATTTTGCCCCAAATTAAGTGGAATTTCTGAGTTTTGACCCACAATAAGAAAAATTTCTCTCTTTTTGCCCCAACATATAGAGAATTTCTGCCTTTTTGCCCCAGAATTAGGGGAATTTCTGCAATTTTGCTCCAAAATACAGGGAATTTCTGCCTTTTTGCCCGAAAATAAATAGAATGCATACCTTTTTGCCATAAAAAAGGTAAATTTCTTCATTTTTGCTCCAAAATAAGGGGGATTTCTGCTTTTTTGCCTATAAATAAGTTGAATTTCTGTCTTTTTTCCCCAAAACAAAGGGAATTTCTGTCTTTTTTGCCCCAAAATAAAAAAAATTCTGACTTATTACCCTGAAATAAGTGAAATTTCTGCAATTTGACCCAAAATAAGGGAAATTTCTGTCTTTTTGTCCCCTAATAAGGGGAATTTCAGCCTTTTTACCTCAAAATAAGGGGAATTTCTGCATTTTTGCCACAAAATATTAGGAATTTCTGCCTTTTTGCCCCAAAATAAAGAAAATTTCTGCATTTTTCCCTGAAATAAATGAAAGTTCTGCATTTTTGCCCCAAAATATGGGAAATTTCTGCCTTTTTGCCCAAAATAAGAAAAATTTCTGCAATTTTGTACCAAAATAAAAAAAAATTTCTGCCTTTTTGCTACAAAATAAGAAAATTTCTGCTTTTTTTCCCTGAAATAAGTGAAATTTCTGCAATTTTGCCACAAAATAAGTGAAATTTCTGCAATTTTGCCCCAAAATAAGGGAAATTTCTGGAATTTTGCCCCAAAATAAGTGGAAATTCTGAGTTTTGCCACAAAATAAGGAGGATTTCTGTTTTTTGCCCCAACATATAGGAAATTTCTGCCTTTTTGCCCCACAATTAGGGGAATTTCTGCAATTTTGCTCCAAAATATGGGGAATTTCTGCCTTTTTGCTCAAAAATAAGAAGAATGCATAACTTTTTGCCATAAAAAAGGAAAATTTCTTTATTTTTGCTCCAAAATAAGGGGAATTTCTGCTTTTATGCCTCTAAATATGTGGAATTTGTCTTTGTCCCCCAAAACAAAGGGAATTTCTGTCCTTTTTGCCCCAAAATAATTGGAAATTTGTGACTTATTACCTTGAAATAAGTGAAATTTCTGCAATTTTGACCCAAAATAAGGGAAATTTCTGCCTTTTTGCCCACAAATAAAGGGAATTTCAGCCTTTTTACCTCAAAATAAGGGGAAATTCTGCATTTTTGCCACAAAATATTAGGAATTTCTGCCTTTTTGCCCCAAAATAAGGAAAATTTCTGCCTTTTTTCCCTGAAATAAGTGAAATTTCTGCAATTTTGCCCCAAAATAAGTGAAATATCTGCAATTTTGCCCCAAAATAAGGAAAATTTCTGCAATTTTGTACCAAAATAAAAGAAATTTCTGCCTTTTTGCTTCCAAATAAGAAAATTTCTGCTTTTTTTTCTGAAATAAGTGAAATTTCTGAAATTTTGCCTCAAAATAAGTGAAATTTCTACAATTTTTACTTAAAATAAGTGAAATTTCTTGAATTTAGCCCCAAAATAAGTGGAATTTCTGAGTTTTGACCCAAAATAAGGAGAATTTCTGTCTTTTTGCCTCAACATATAGGGAATTTCTGCAATTTTGCCCCACAATTAGGGGAATTTCTGCAATTTTGCTCCAAAATACGGGGAATTTCTGCCTTTTTGCCCGAAAATAATAAGAATGCATACCTTTTTGCCATAAAAAAGGGAAATTTCTTCATTTTTGCTCCAAAATAAGGGGAATTTCTGCATTTTTGACTCTAAATAAGTGGAATTTCTGTCTTTTTCCCCCAAAACAAAGGGAATTTCTGTCTTTTTTGTTTCAAAATAAGGAAAATTTCTGAATTATTACCCTGAAGTAAGTGAAATTTCTGCCTTTTTGCCCCCAAATAAGGGGAATTTCAGCCATTTTACCTCAAAATAAGGGGAATTTCTGCATTTTTGCCACAAAATATTAGGAATTTCTGCCTTTTTGCAACATAATAAAGAAAATTTCTGCCTTTTTCCCTGATATAAATGAAATTTTTGCAATTTTGCCAAAAATAACTGAAATTTCTGCAATTTTGCCCCAAATAAAAGAAATTTCTATAATTTTGTACCAAAGTAAAAGATATTTCCGCCTTTTTGCTTCCAAATAAGAAAATTTCTGCTTTTTTTTCTAAAATAAGTGAAATTTCTGAAATTATGCCACAAAATAAGTGAAATTTCTACAATTTTGCCCCAAAATAAGTGAAATTTCTGGAATTTTGCCCCAAATTAAGTGGAATTTCTGAGTTTTGACCCACAATAAGAAAAATTTCTGTCTTTTTGCCCCAACATATAGAGAATTTCTGCCTTTTTGCCCCACAATTAGGGGAATTTCTGCAATTTTGCTCCAAAATACAGGGAATTTCTGCCTTTTTGCCCGAAAATAAAAAGAATGCATACCTTTTTGCCATAAAAAAGGTAAATTTCTTCATTTTTGCTCCAAAATAAGGGGGATTTCTGCTTTTTTGCCTCTAAATAAGTTGAATTTCTGTTTTTTTTCCCCAAAACAAAGGGAATTTCCGTCTTTTTTGCCCCAAAATAAAAAAAATTCTGACTTATTACCCTGAAATAAGTGAAATTTCTGCAATTTGACCCAAAATAAGGGAAATTTCTGTCTTTTTGTCCCCTAATAAGGGGAATTTCAGCCTTTTTACCTCAAAATAAGGGGAATTTCTGCATTTTTGCCACAAAATATTAGGAATTTCTGCCTTTTTGCCCCAAAATAAAGAAAATTTCTGCATTTTTCCCTGAAATAAATGAAAGTTCTGCATTTTTGCCCCAAAATATGGGAAATTTCTGCCTTTTTGCCCAAAATAAGAAAAATTTCTGCAATTTTGTACCAAAATAAAAAAAAATTTCTGCCTTTTTGCTACAAAATAAGAAAATTTCTGCTTTTTTTCCCTGAAATAAGTGAAATTTCTGCAATTTTGCCACAAAATAAGTGAAATTTCTGCAATTTTGCCCCAAAATAAGGGAAATTTCTGGAATTTTGCCCCAAAATAAGTGGAAATTCTGAGTTTTGCCACAAAATAAGGAGGATTTCTGTCTTTTTGCCCCAACATATAGGAAATTTCTGCCTTTTTGCCCCACAATTAGGGGAATTTCTGCAATTTTGCTCCAAAATATGGGGAATTTCTGCCTTTTTGCTCAAAAATAAGAAGAATGCATAACTTTTTGCCATAAAAAAGGAAAATTTCTTTATTTTTGCTCCAAAATAAGGGGAATTTCTGCTTTTATACCTCTAAATATGTGGAATTTCTGTCTTTGTCCCCCAAAACAAAGGGAATTTCTGTCCTTTTTGCCCCAAAATAAGGGAAATTTGTGACTTATTACCTTGAAATAAGTGAAATTTCTGCAATTTTGACCCAAAATAAGGGAAATTTCTGCCTTTTTGCCCACAAATAAAGGGAATTTCAGCCTTTTTACCTCAAAATAAGGGGAAATTCTGCATTTTTGCCACAAAATATTAGGAATTTCTGCCTTTTTGCCCCAAAATAAGGAAAATTTCTGCCTTTTTTCCCTGAAATAAGTGAAATTTCTGCAATTTTGCCCCAAAATAAGTGAAATATCTGCAATTTTGCCCCAAAATAAGGAAAATTTCTGCAATTTTGTACCAAAATAAAAGAAATTTCTGCCTTTTTGCTTCCAAATAAGAAAATTTCTGCTTTTTTTTCTGAAATAAGTGAAATTTCTGAAATTTTGCCTCACAATAAGTGAAATTTCTACAATTTTTACTTAAAATAAGTGAAATTTCTTGAATTTAGCCCCAAAATAAGTGGAATTTCTGAGTTTTGACCCAAAATAAGGAGAATTTCTGTCTTTTTGCCTCAACATATAGGGAATTTCTGCATTTTTGCCCCACAATTAGGGGAATTTCTGCAATTTTGCTCCAAAATACGGGGAATTTCTGCCTTTTTGCCCGAAAATAATAAGAATGCATACCTTTTTGCCATAAAAAAGGGAAATTTCTTCATTTTTGCTCCAAAATAAGGGGAATTTCTGCATTTTTGACTCTAAATAAGTGGAATTTCTGTCTTTTTCCCCCAAAACAAAGGGAATTTCTGTCTTTTTTGTTTCAAAATAAGGAAAATTTCTGAATTATTACCCTGAAGTAAGTGAAATTTCTGCCTTTTTGCCCCCAAATAAGGGGAATTTCAGCCATTTTACCTCAAAATAAGGGGAATTTCTGCATTTTTGCCACAAAATATTAGGAATTTCTGCCTTTTTGCAACATAATAAAGAAAATTTCTGCCTTTTTCCCTGATATAAATGAAATTTTTGCAATTTTGCCAAAAATAACTGAAATTTCTGCAATTTTGCCCCAAATAAAAGAAATTTCTATAATTTTGTACCAAAGTAAAAGATATTTCCGCCTTTTTGCTTCCAAATAAGAAAATTTCTGCTTTTTTTTCTAAAATAAGTGAAATTTCTGAAATTATGCCACAAAATAAGTGAAATTTCTACAATTTTGCCCCAAAATAAGTGAAATTTCTGGAATTTTGCCCCAAATTAAGTGGAATTTCTGAGTTTTGACCCACAATAAGAAAAATTTCTGTCTTTTTGCCCCAACATATAGAGAATTTCTGCCTTTTTGCCCCACAATTAGGGGAATTTCTGCAATTTTGCTCCAAAATACAGGGAATTTCTGCCTTTTTGCCCGAAAATAAAAAGAATGCATACCTTTTTGCCATAAAAAAGGTAAATTTCTTCATTTTTGCTCCAAAATAAGGGGGATTTCTGCTTTTTTGCCTCTAAATAAGTTGAATTTCTGTTTTTTTTCCCCAAAACAAAGGGAATTTCCGTCTTTTTTGCCCCAAAATAAAAAAAATTCTGACTTATTACCCTGAAATAAGTGAAATTTCTGCAATTTGACCCAAAATAAGGGAAATTTCTGTCTTTTTGTCCCCTAATAAGGGGAATTTCAGCCTTTTTACCTCAAAATAAGGGGAATTTCTGCATTTTTGCCACAAAATATTAGGAATTTCTGCCTTTTTGCCCCAAAATAAAGAAAATTTCTGCATTTTTCCCTGAAATAAATGAAAGTTCTGCATTTTTGCCCCAAAATATGGGAAATTTCTGCCTTTTTGCCCAAAATAAGAAAAATTTCTGCAATTTTGTACCAAAATAAAAAAAAATTTCTGCCTTTTTGCTACAAAATAAGAAAATTTCTGCTTTTTTTCCCTGAAATAAGTGAAATTTCTGCAATTTTGCCACAAAATAAGTGAAATTTCTGCAATTTTGCCCCAAAATAAGGGAAATTTCTGGAATTTTGCCCCAAAATAAGTGGAAATTCTGAGTTTTGCCACAAAATAAGGAGGATTTCTGTCTTTTTGCCCCAACATATAGGAAATTTCTGCCTTTTTGCCCCACAATTAGGGGAATTTCTGCAATTTTGCTCCAAAATATGGGGAATTTCTGCCTTTTTGCTCAAAAATAAGAAGAATGCATAACTTTTTGCCATAAAAAAGGAAAATTTCTTTATTTTTGCTCCAAAATAAGGGGAATTTCTGCTTTTATACCTCTAAATATGTGGAATTTCTGTCTTTGTCCCCCAAAACAAAGGGAATTTCTGTCCTTTTTGCCCCAAAATAAGGGAAATTTGTGACTTATTACCTTGAAATAAGTGAAATTTCTGCAATTTTGACCCAAAATAAGGGAAATTTCTGCCTTTTTGCCCACAAATAAAGGGAATTTCAGCCTTTTTACCTCAAAATAAGGGGAAATTCTGCATTTTTGCCACAAAATATTAGGAATTTCTGCCTTTTTGCCCCAAAATAAGGAAAATTTCTGCCTTTTTTCCCTGAAATAAGTGAAATTTCTGCAATTTTGCCCCAAAATAAGTGAAATTTCTGCAATTTTGCCCCAAAATAAGGAAAATTTCTGCAATTTTGTACCAAAATAAAAGAAATTTCTGCCTTTTTGCTTCCAAATAAAAAATTTCTGCTTTTTTTTCTGAAATAAGTGAAATTTCTGAAATTTTGCCTCAAAATAAGTGAAATTTCTACAATTTTTACTTAAAATAAGTGAAATTTCTTGAATTTAGCCCCAAAATAAGTGGAATTTCTGAGTTTTGACCCAAAATAAGGAGAATTTCTGTCTTTTTGCCTCAACATATAGGGAATTTCTGCATTTTTGCCCCACAATTAGGGGAATTTCTGCAATTTTGCTCCAAAATACGGGGAATTTCTGCCTTTTTGCCCGAAAATAATAAGAATGCATACCTTTTTGCCATAAAAAAGGGAAATTTCTTCATTTTTGCTCCAAAATAAGGGGAATTTCTGCATTTTTGACTCTAAATAAGTGGAATTTCTGTCTTTTTCCCCCAAAACAAAGGGAATTTCTGTCTTTTTTGTTTCAAAATAAGGAAAATTTCTGAATTATTACCCTGAAGTAAGTGAAATTTCTGCCTTTTTGCCCCCAAATAAGGGGAATTTCAGCCATTTTACCCCAAAATAAGGGGAATTTCTGGATTTTTGCCACAAAATATTAGGAATTTCTGCCTTTTTGCAACATAATAAAGAAAATTTCTCCCTTTTTCCCTGATATAAATGAAATTTTTGCAATTTTGCCAAAAATAACTGAAATTTCTGCAATTTTGCCCCAAATAAAAGAAATTTCTATAATTTTGTACCAAAATAAAAGATATTTCCGCCTTTTTGCTTCCAAATAAGAAAATTTCTGCTTTTTTTTCTAAAATAAGTGAAATTTCTGAAATTATGCCACAAAATAAGTGAAATTTCTACAATTTTGCCCCAAAATAAGTGAAATTTCTGGAATTTTGCCCCAAATTAAGTGGAATTTCTGAGTTTTGACCCACAATAAGAAAAATTTCTGTCTTTTTGCCCCAACATATAGAGAATTTCTGCCTTTTTGCCCCACAATTAGGGGAATTTCTGCAATTTTGCTCCAAAATACAGGGAATTTCTGCCTTTTTGCCCGAAAATAAAAAGAATGCATACCTTTTTGCCATAAAAAAGGTAAATTTCTTCATTTTTGCTCCAAAATAAGGGGGATTTCTGCTTTTTTGCCTCTAAATAAGTTGAATTTCTGTTTTTTTTCCCCAAAACAAAGGGAATTTCCGTCTTTTTTGCCCCAAAATAAAAAAAATTCTGACTTATTACCCTGAAATAAGTGAAATTTCTGCAATTTGACCCAAAATAAGGGAAATTTCTGTCTTTTTGTCCCCTAATAAGGGGAATTTCAGCCTTTTTACCTCAAAATAAGGGGAATTTCTGCATTTTTTGCCACAAAATATTAGGAATTTCTGCCTTTTTGCCCCAAAATAAAGAAAATTTCTGCATTTTTCCCTGAAATAAATGAAAGTTCTGCATTTTTGCCCCAAAATATGGGAAATTTCTGCCTTTTTGCCCAAAATAAGAAAAATTTCTGCAATTTTGTACCAAAATAAAAAAAAATTTCTGCCTTTTTGCTACAAAATAAGAAAATTTCTGCTTTTTTTCCCTGAAATAAGTGAAATTTCTGCAATTTTGCCACAAAATAAGTGAAATTTCTGCAATTTTGCCCCAAAATAAGGGAAATTTCTGGAATTTTGCCCCAAAATAAGTGGAAATTCTGAGTTTTGCCACAAAATAAGGAGGATTTCTGTCTTTTTGCCCCAACATATAGGAAATTTCTGCCTTTTTGCCCCACAATTAGGGGAATTTCTGCAATTTTGCTCCAAAATATGGGGAATTTCTGCCTTTTTGCTCAAAAATAAGAAGAATGCATAACTTTTTGCCATAAAAAAGGAAAATTTCTTTATTTTTGCTCCAAAATAAGGGGAATTTCTGCTTTTATACCTCTAAATATGTGGAATTTCTGTCTTTGTCCCCCAAAACAAAGGGAATTTCTGTCCTTTTTGCCCCAAAATAAGGGAAATTTGTGACTTATTACCTTGAAATAAGTGAAATTTCTGCAATTTTGACCCAAAATAAGGGAAATTTCTGCCTTTTTGCCCACAAATAAAGGGAATTTCAGCCTTTTTACCTCAAAATAAGGGGAAATTCTGCATTTTTGCCACAAAATATTAGGAATTTCTGCCTTTTTGCCCCAAAATAAGGAAAATTTCTGCCTTTTTTCCCTGAAATAAGTGAAATTTCTGCAATTTTGCCCCAAAATAAGTGAAATTTCTGCAATTTTGCCCCAAAATAAGGAAAATTTCTGCAATTTTGTACCAAAATAAAAGAAATTTCTGCCTTTTTGCTTCCAAATAAAAAATTTCTGCTTTTTTTTCTGAAATAAGTGAAATTTCTGAAATTTTGCCTCAAAATAAGTGAAATTTCTACAATTTTTACTTAAAATAAGTGAAATTTCTTGAATTTAGCCCCAAAATAAGTGGAATTTCTGAGTTTTGACCCAAAATAAGGAGAATTTCTGTCTTTTTGCCTCAACATATAGGGAATTTCTGCATTTTTGCCCCACAATTAGGGGAATTTCTGCAATTTTGCTCCAAAATACGGGGAATTTCTGCCTTTTTGCCCGAAAATAATAAGAATGCATACCTTTTTGCCATAAAAAAGGGAAATTTCTTCATTTTTGCTCCAAAATAAGGGGAATTTCTGCATTTTTGACTCTAAATAAGTGGAATTTCTGTCTTTTTCCCCCAAAACAAAGGGAATTTCTGTCTTTTTTGTTTCAAAATAAGGAAAATTTCTGAATTATTACCCTGAAGTAAGTGAAATTTCTGCCTTTTTGCCCCCAAATAAGGGGAATTTCAGCCATTTTACCCCAAAATAAGGGGAATTTCTGGATTTTTGCCACAAAATATTAGGAATTTCTGCCTTTTTGCAACATAATAAAGAAAATTTCTCCCTTTTTCCCTGATATAAATGAAATTTTTGCAATTTTGCCAAAAATAACTGAAATTTCTGCAATTTTGCCCCAAATAAAAGAAATTTCTATAATTTTGTACCAAAATAAAAGATATTTCCGCCTTTTTGCTTCCAAATAAGAAAATTTCTGTTTTTTTTTCAGAAATAAGTGAAATTTCTGAAATTTTGCCACAAAATAAGTGAAATTTCTACAATTTTGCCCCAAAATAAGTGAAATTTCTGAAAATTTGCCCCAAATTAAGTGGAATTTCTGAGTTTTGACCCACAATAAGAAAAATTTCTGTCTTTTTGCCCCAACATATAGAGAATTTCTGCCTTTTTGCCCCACAATTAGGGGAATTTCTGCAATTTTGCTCCAAAATACAGGGAATTTCTGCCTTTTTGCCCGAAAATAAAAAGAATGCATACCTTTTTGCCATAAAAAAGGTAAATTTCTTCATTTTTGCTCCAAAATAAGGGGGATTTCTGCTTTTTTGCCTCTAAATAAGTAGAATTTCTGTCTTTTTTCCCCAAAACAAAGGGAATTTCTGTCTTTTTTGCCCCAAAATAAAAAAAATTCTGACTTATTACCCTGAAATAAGTGAAATTTCTGCAATTTGACCCAAAATAAGGGAAATTTCTGTCTTTTTGTCCCCAAATAAGGGGAATTTCAGCCTTTTTACCTCAAAATAAGGGGAATTTCTGCATTTTTGCCACAAAATATTAGGAATTTCTGCCTTTTTGCCCCAAAATAAAGAAAATTTCTGCATTTTTCCCTGAAATAAATGAAAGTTCTGCATTTTTGCCCCAAAATATGCGAAATTTCTGCCTTTTTGCCCAAAATAAGAAAAATTTCTGCAATTTTGTACCAAAATAAAAAAAAATTTCTGCCTTTTTGATACAAAATAAGAAAATTTCTGCTTTTTTCCCTGAAATAAGTGAAATTTCTGCAATTTTGCCACAAAATAAGTGAAATTTCTGTAATTTTGCCCCAAAATAAGAAAAATTTCTGGAATTTTGCCCCAAAATAATTGGAAATTCTGAGTTTTGCCACAAAATAAGGAGGATTTCTGTCTTTTTGCCCCAACATATAGGAAATTTCTGCCTTTTTGCCCCACAATTAGGGGAAATTCTGCAATTTTGCTCCAAAATACGGGAAATTTCTGCCTTTTTGCTCAAAAATAAGAAGAATGAATAACTTTTTGCCATAAAAAAGAAAAATTTCTTCATTTTTGCTCCAAAATAAGGGGAATTTCTGCTTTTATGCCTCTAAATATTTGGAATTTCTGTCTTTGTCCCCCAAAAGAAAGGGAATTTCTTTCCTTTTTGCCCCAAAATAAGGGAAATTTGTGACTTATTACCCTGAAATAAGTGAAATTTCTGCAATTTTGACCCAAAATAAGGGAAATTTCTGCTTTTTGCCCCCAAATTAAGGGAATTTCTGCCTTTTTGCCCCAAAATAAGGAAAATTTCTGCCTTTTTTCCCTGAAATAAGTGAAATTTCTGCAATTTTGCCCCAAAATAAGTGAAATTTCTGCAATTTTGCCCCAAAATAAGGAAAATTTCTGCAATTTTGTACCAAAATAAAAGAAATTTCTGCCTTTTTCCTTCCAAATAAGAAAATTTCTGCTTTTTTTTCTGAAATAAGTGAAATTTCTGAAATTTTGCCTCAAAATAAGTGAAATTTATACAATTTTGACGTAAAATAAGTGAAATTTCTTGAATTTAGCCCCAAAATAAGTGGAATTTCTGAGTTTTGACCCAAAATAAGGAGAATTTCTGTCTTTTTGCCTCAACATATAGGGAATTTCTGCCTTTTTGCCCCACAATTAGGGGAATTTCTGCAATTTTGCTCCAAAATACGGGGAATTTCTGCCTTTTTGCCCGAAAATAATAAGAATGCATACCTTTTTGCCATAAAAAAGGGAAATTTCTTCATTTTTGCTCCAAATTAAGGGGAATTTCTGCATTTTTTACTCTAAATAAGTGGAATTTCTGTCTTTTTCCCCCAAAACAAAGGGAATTTCTGTTTTTTTTGTTTCAAAATAAGGAAAATTTCTGAATTATTACCCTGAAGTAAGTGAAATTTCTGTCTTTTTGCCCCCAAATAAGGGGAATTTCAGCCTTTTTACCTCAAAATAAGGGGAATTTCTGCATTTTTGCCACAAAATATTAGGAATTTCTGCCTTTTTGCCCCATAATAAAGAAACTTTCTGCCTTTTTCCCTGATATAAATGAAACTTTTGCAATTTTGCCCCAAAATAACTAAAATTTCTGCAATTTTGCCCCAAATAAAAGAAATTTCTGCAATTTTGTACCAAAATAAAAGATATTTCCGCCTTTTTGCTTCCAAATAAGAAAATTTCTGCTTTTTTTTCTGAAATAAGTGAAATTTCTGAAATTTTGGCACAAAATAAGTGAAATTTCTACAATTATGCCCCAAAATAAGTGAAATTTCTGGAATTTTGCCCCAAATTAAGTAGAATTTCTGAGTTTTGACCCACAATAAGAAAAATTTCTGTCTTTTTGCCCCAACATATAGAGAATTTCTGCCTTTTTGCCCCACAATTAGGGGAATTTCTGCAATTTTGCTCCAAAATAGAGGGAATTTTTGCCTTTTTGCCCGAAAATAAAAAGAATGCATACCTTTTTGCCATAAAAAAGGTAAATTTCTTCATTTTTGGTCCAAAATAAGGGAATTTCTGCTTTTTTGCCTCTAAATAAGTTGAATTTCTGTTATTTTTCCCCAATACAAAGGGAATTTCTGTCTTTTTTGCCCCAAAATAAAAAAAAATCTGACTTATTACCCTGAAATAAGTGAAATTTCTGCAATTTTGCCCCAAAATAAGTGAAATTTCTAAGTTTTGCCTTTAAATAAGAAGAATTTCTGTCTTTTTGCCCCAACATATTGGGAATTTCTGCCTTTTTACCCCTCATTTAGGGGAATTTCTGCAATTTTGCTCCAAAATACGGGGAATTTCTGTCTTTTTGTCCGAAAATAAGAATAATGCATACCCTTTTTCCATAAAAAAGGGAAATTTCTTCATTTTTGCTCCAAAACAAGGGGAATTTCTGCATTTTTGCCTCTAAATAAGTGAAATTTATGTCTTTTTCCCCCCCAAAAAATGGAATTTCTGTCTTTTTTGATCCAAAATAAGGAAAATTTCTGACTTATTACACTGAAATAAGTGAAATTTCTGCAATTTTGCTCCAAAATAAGGGAAATTTCTGCTTTTTTGCCCCAAAATAAGGGAAATTTCAGCCTTTTTACCTCAAAATAAGGGGAATTTTTGCATTTTTGCCGCAAAATATGGATAATTTCTGCCTTTTTTCCACAAAATAAGAAAATTTCTGCTTTTTTTCTCTGAAATAAGTGGAATTTCTGAAATTTTGCCCCAAAATAACTAAAATTTCTACAATTTTGCCCCAAAATAAGTGAAATTTCTTGAATTTTGCCCCAAATTAAGTGGAATTTCTGAGTTTTGACCCACAATAAGGAGAATTTCTGTCTTTTTGCCCCAACATATAGGAAATTTCTGCCTTTTTGCCCCACAATTAGGGGAATTTTTGCAATTTTGGTCCAAAATACAGGGAATTTCTGCCTTTTTGCCTGAAAATAAGAAGAATGCATACCTTTTTTACATAAGAAAGAAAAATTTCTGCAATTTTGCTCCAAAAAAAGGGAAATTTCTGCTTTTTTGCCTCTAAATAAGTGGAATTTCTGTCTTTTCCCCGAAAACAAAGGGAATTTCTGTCTTTTTGCCCCTAAATAAAGAAAATTTCTGACTTATTACCCTGAAATAAGTGAAATTTCTGCAATTTTGCCCCAACAGAAGAGAAATTTCTGCCTATTTGCCCCAAAATAAGGGTAATTTCAGCCTTTTTACCTCAAAATAAGGGGAATTTTCGCATTTTTGCCCCAAAATATGGAAAATTTCTGCCTTTTTGCCCAAAATAAGAAAAATTTCTGCAATTTTGTACAAAAATAAAAAAAAAATTTCTGCCTTTTTGCCACAAAATAAGAAAATTTCTGCTTTTTTTCCCTGAAATAAGTGAAATTTCTGCAATTTTGCCCCAAAATAAGTGAAATTTCTGCAATTTTGCCCCAAAATAAGGGAAATTTCTGGAATTTTGCCCCAAAATAAGTGGAAATTCTGAGTTTTGCCACAAAATAAGGAGGATTTCTGTCTTTTTGCCCCAACATATAGGAAATTTCTGCCTTTTTGCCCCACAATTAGGGGAATTTCTGCAATTTTGCTCCAAAATACGGGGAATTTCTGCCTTTTTGCTCAAAAATAAGAAGAATGCATACCTTTTTGCCATAAAAAAGAAAAATTTCTTCATTTTTGCTCCAAAATAAGGGGAATTTCAGCTTTTATGCCTCTAAATATGTTGAATTTCTGTCTTTGTCCCCCAAAACAAAGGGAATTTCTGTCCTTTTTGCCCCAAAATAAGGGAAATTTCTGACTTATTACCCTGAAATAAGTGAAATTTCTGCAATTTTGACCCAAAATAAGGGAAATTTCTGCCTTTTTGCCCCCAAATAAGGGGAATTTCAACCTTTTTACCTCAAAATAAGGGGAATTTCTGCATTTTTGCCACAAAATATTAGGAATTTCTGCCTTTTTGCCCCAAAATAAGGAAAATTTCTGCCTTTTTTCCCTGAAATAAGTGAAATTTCTGCAATTTTGCCCCAAAATAAGGAAAATTTCTGCAATTTTGTACCAAAATAAAAGAAATTTCTGCCTTTTTGCTTCCAAATAAGAAAATTTCTGCTTTTTTTTTTCTGAAATAAGTGAAATTTCTGAAATTTTGCCTCAAAATAAGTGAAATTTTACAATTTTGACATAAAATAAGTGAAATTTCTTGAATTTTGCCCCGAAATAACTGGAATTTTTGAGTTTTGACCAAAAATAAGGAGAATTTCTGTCTTTTTGCCTCAACATATATGGAATTTCTGCCTTTTTGCCCCACAATTAGGGGAATTTCTGCAATTTTGCTCCAAAATACGGGGAATTTATGCCTTTTAGCCCGAAAGTAATAAGAATGCATACCTTTTTGCCATAAAAAAGGGAAATTTCTTCATTTTTGCTCCAAAACAAGGGGAATTTTTGCATTTTTGCCTTTAAATAAGTGAAATTTATGTCTTTTTCCCCCCCAAAAATGGAATTTCTGTCTTTTTTGATCCAAAATAAGGAAAATTTCTGACTTATTACACTGAAATAAGTGAAATTTCTGCAATTTTGCTCCAAAATAAGGGAAATTTCTGCTTTTTTGCCCCCAAAAAAGGGAAATTTCAGCCTTTTTACCTCAAAATAAGGGGAATTTTTGCATTTTTGCCGCATAATATGGATAATTTCTGCCTTTATTCCACAAAATAAGAAAATTTCTGCTTTTTTTCCCTGAAATAAGTGAAATTTCTGAAATTTTGCCCCAAAATAAGTAAAATTTCTACAATTTTGCCCCAAAATAAGTGAAATTTCTTGAATTTTGCCCCAAATTAAGTGGAATTTCTGAGTTTTGACCCACAATAAGGAGAATTTCTGTCTTTTTGCCCCAACATATAGGAAATTTCTGCCTTTTTGCCCCACAAATAGGGGAATTTTTGCAATTTTGGTCCAAAATACGGGGAATTTCTGCCTTTTTGCCTGAAAATAAGAAGAATGCATACCTTTTTTACATAAGAAAGAAAAATTTCTGCAATTTTGCTCCAAAAAAAGGGAAATTTCTGCTTTTTTCCCTCTAAATAAGTGGAATTTCTGTCTTTTCCCCGAAAACAAAGGGAATTTCTGTCTTTTTGCCCCTAAATAAAGAAAATTTCTGACTTATTACCCTGAAATAAGTGAAATTTCTGCAATTTTGCCCCAACAGAAGAGAAATTTCTGCCTATTTGCCCCAAAATAAGGGTAATTTCAGCCTTTTTACCTCAAAATAAGGGGAATTTTCGCATTTTTGCCCCAAAATATGGAAAATTTCTGCCTTTTTGCCCAAAATAAGAAAAATTTCTGCAATTTTGTACAAAAATAAAAAAAAATTTCTGCCTTTTTGCCACAAAATAAGAAAATTTCTGCTTTTTTTCCCTGAAATAAGTGAAATTTCTGCAATTTTGCCCCAAAATAAGTGAAATTTCTGCAATTTTGCCCCAAAATAAGGGAAATTTCTGGAATTTTGCCCCAAAATAAGTGGAAATTCTGAGTTTTGCCACAAAATAAGGAGGATTTCTGTCTTTTTGCCCCAACATATAGGAAATTTCTGCCTTTTTGCCCCACAATTAGGGGAATTTCTGCAATTTTGCTCCAAAATAAGAAGAATGCATACCTTTTTGCCATAAAAAAGAAAAATTTCTTCATTTTTGCTCCAAAATAAGGGGAATTTCAGCTTTTATGCCTCTAAATATGTTGAATTTCTGTCTTTGTCCCCCAAAACAAAGGGAATTTCTGTCCTTTTTGCCCCAAAATAAGGGAAATTTCTGACTTATTACCCTGAAATAAGTGAAATTTCTGCAATTTTGACCCAAAATAAGGGAAATTTCTGCCTTTTTGCTCCCAAATAAGGGGAATTTCAACCTTTTTACCTCAAAATAAGGGGAATTTCTGCATTTTTGCCACAAAATATTAGGAATTTCTGCCTTTTTGCCCCAAAATAAGGAAAATTTCTGCCTTTTTTCCCTGAAATAAGTGAAATTTCTGCAATTTTGCCCCAAAATAAGTGAAATTTCTGCAATTTTGCCCCAAAATAAGGAAAATTTCTGCAATTTTGTACCAAAATAAAAGAAATTTCTGCCTTTTTGCTTCCAAATAAGAAAATTTCTGCTTTTTTTTTCTGAAATAAGTGAAATTTCTGAAATTTTGCCTCAAAATAAGTGAAATTTTACAATTTTGACATAAAATAAGTGAAATTTCTTGAATTTTGCCCCAAAATAACTGGAATTTTTGAGTTTTGACCAAAAATAAGGAGAATTTCTGTCTTTTTGCCTCAACATATATGGAATTTCTGCCTTTTTGCCCCACAATTAGGGGAATTTCTGCAATTTTGCTCCAAAATACGGGGAATTTCTGCCTTTTAGCCCGAAAGTAATAAGAATGCATACCTTTTTGCCATAAAAAAGGGAAATTTCTTCATTTTTGCTCCAAAACAAGGGGAATTTTTGCATTTTTGCCTTTAAATAAGTGAAATTTATGTCTTTTTCCCCCCCAAAAAATGGAATTTCTGTCTTTTTTGATCCAAAATAAGGAAAATTTCTGACTTATTACACTGAAATAAGTGAAATTTCTGCAATTTTGCTCCAAAATAAGGGAAATTTCTGCTTTTTTGCCCCCAAAAAAGGGAAATTTCAGCCTTTTTACCTCAAAATAAGGGGAATTTTTGCATTTTTGCCGCATAATATGGATAATTTCTGCCTTTATTCCACAAAATAAGAAAATTTCTGCTTTTTTTCCCTGAAATAAGTGAAATTTATGAAATTTTGCCCCAAAATAAGTAAAATTTCTACAATTTTGCCCCAAAATAAGTGAAATTTCTTGAATTTTGCCCCAAATTAAGTGGAATTTCTGAGTTTTGACCCACAATAAGGAGAATTTCTGTCTTTTTGCCCCAACATATAGGAAATTTCTGCCTTTTTGCCCCACAAATATGGGAATTTTTGCAATTTTGGTCCAAAATACGGGGAATTTCTGCCTTTTTGCCTGAAAATAAGAAGAATGCATACCTTTTTTACATAAGAAAGAAAAATTTCTGCAATTTTGCTCCAAAAAAAAGGGAAATTTCTGCTTTTTTGCCTCTAAATAAGTGGAATTTCTGTCTTTTCCCCGAAAACAAAGGGAATTTCTGTCTTTTTGCCCCTAAATAAAGAAAATTTCTGACTTATTACCCTGAAATAAGTGAAATTTCTGCAATTTTGCCCCAACAGAAGAGAAATTTCTGCCTATTTGCCCCAAAATAAGGGTAATTTCAGCCTTTTTACCTCAAAATAAGGGGAATTTTCGCATGTTTGCCCCAAAATATGGAAAATTTCTGCCTTTTTGCCCAAAATAAGAAAAATTTCTGCAATTTTGTACAAAAATAAAAAGAAAATTTCTGCCTTTTTGCCACAAAATAAGAAAATTTCTGCTTTTTTTCCCTGAAATAAGTGAAATTTCTGCAATTTTGCCCCAAAATAAGTGAAATTTCTGCAATTTTGCCCCAAAATAAGGGAAATTTCTGGAATTTTGCCCCAAAATAAGTGGAAATTCTGAGTTTTGCCACAAAATAAGGAGGATTTCTGTCTTTTTGCCCCAACATATAGGAAATTTCTGCCTTTTTGCCCCACAATTAGGGGAATTTCTGCAATTTTGCTCCAAAATACGGGGAATTTCTGCCTTTTTGCTCAAAAATAAGAAGAATGCATACCTTTTTGCCATAAAAAAGGAAAATTTCTTCATTTTTGCTCCAAAATAAGGGGAATTTCAGCTTTTATGCCTCTAAATATGTTGAATTTCTGTCTTTGTCCCCCAAAACAAAGGGAATTTCGGTCCTTTTTGCCCCAAAATAAGGGAAATTTCTGACTTATTACCCTGAAATAAGTGAAATTTCTGCAATTTTGACCCAAAATAAGGGAAATTTCTGCCTTTTTGCCCCCAAATAAGGGGAATTTCAACCTTTTTACCTCAAAATAAGGGGAATTTCTGCATTTTTGCCACAAAATATTAGGAATTTCTGCCTTTTTGCCCCAAAATAAGGAAAATTTCTGCCTTTTTTACCTGAAATAAGTGAAATTTCTGCAATTTTGCCCCAAAATAAGTGAAATTTCTGCAATTTTGCCCCAAAATAAGGAAAATTTCTGCAATTTTGTACCAAAATAAAAGAAATTTCTGCCTTTTTGCTTCCAAATAAGAAAATTTCTGCTTTTTTTTCTGAAATAAGTGAAATTTCTGAAATTTTGCCTCAAAATAAGTGAAATTTTACAATTTTGACATAAAATAAGTGAAATTTCTTGAATTTTGCCCCAAAATAAGTGGAATTTTTGAGTTTTGACCCAAAATAAGGAGAATTTCTGTCTTTTTGCCTCAACATATATGGAATTTCTGCCTTTTTGCCCCACAATTAGGGGAATTTCTGCAATTTTGCTCCAAAATACGGGGAATTTCTGCCTTTTAGCCCGAAAGTAATAAGAATGCATACCTTTTTGCCATAAAAAATGGAAATTTCTTCATTTTTGCTCCAAAATAAGGGGAATTTCTGCCTTTTTGACTCTAAATAAGTGGAATTTCTGTCTTTTTTCCCCAAAACAAAAGGAATTTCTGTCTTTTTTGTTTCAAAATAAAGACAATTTCTGAATTATTACCCTGAAGTAAGTGAAATTTCTGCCTTTTTGCCCCCAAATAAAGGGAATTTCAGCCTTTTTACCTCAAAATAAGAGTAAATTCTGCATTTTTGCCACAAAATATTAGGAATTTCTGCCTTTTTGCCCCAAAATAAGGAAAATTTCTGCCTTTTTCCCTGAAATAAATGAAATTTTTGCTATTTTGCCCCAAAATAAGTGAAATTTCTGCAATTTTGCCCCAAATAAGGGAAATTTCTGCAATTTTGTACCAAAATAAAAGATATTTCTGCCTTTTTGCTTCCAAATAGAAAAATTTCTGCTTTTTTTTTCTGAAATAAGTGAAATTTCTGAAAATTTGCCACAAAATAAGTGAAATTTCTACAATTTTGCCCCAAAATAAGTGAAATTTCTGGAATTTTGCCCCAAATTAAGTGGAATTTCTGAGTTTTGACCCACAATAAGAAGAATTTTTGTCTTTTTGCCCCAACATATAGGGAATTTCTGCATTTTTGCCCCACAATTAGAGGAATTTCTGCAATTTTGCTATAAAATACGGGGAATTTCTGCCTTTTTGCTCAAAAATAAGAAGAATGCATACCTTTTTGCCATAAAAAAGGGAAATTTCTTCATTTTTGCTCCAAAATAAGAGGAATTTCTGCTTTTTTGCCTCTAAATAAGTTGAATTTCTGTCTTTTTTCCCCCAAACAAAGGGAATTTCTGTCTTTTTTGCCCCAAAATAAAAAAAAATTTCTGACTTATTACCCTGAAATAAGTGAAAATTCTGCAATTTTGACCCAAAATAAAAGAAATTTCTGCCGTTTTGCCCCCAAATAAGGGGAATTTCAGCCTTTTTACCTCAAAATAATGGGAATTTCTGCATTTTTGCCACAAAATATTTGGAATTTCTGTTTTTTTGCCCCAAAATAAGGAAAATTTCTGCATTTTTCCCTGAAATAAATGAAATTTATGCATTTTTGCCCCAAAATATGGGAAATTTCTGACTTTTTGCCACAAAATAAGAAAAATTTCAGCAATTTTGTACCAAAATATAAGAAAAATCAGCCTTTTTGCACCAAAATAAGAAAATTTCTGCTTTTTTTCTGAAATTAGTGAAATTTCTGCAATTTTGCCCCAAAATAAGTGAAATTTCTGAGTTTTGCCCCTAAATAAGAAGAATTTCTGTCTTTTTGCCCCAACATATAGGGAATTTCTGCCTTTTTGCACCTAATTTAGGGGAATTTTTGCAATTTTGCTCCAAAATACGGGGAATTTCTGCTTTTTTGTCCAAAAATAAGAAGAATGCATACCTTTTTTCCATAAAAAAAAGAAATTTCTTCATTTTTGCTCCAAAATAATGGGAATTTCTGCATTTTTGCCTCTAAATAATTGAAATTTCTGTCTTTTTCCCCCCCAAAAAGAGAATTTCTGTCTTTTTTGCCCAAAAATAAAAAAATTTTCTGACTTATTACACTGAAATAAGTGAAATTTCTGCAATTTTGCCCCAAAATAAGAAAAATTTCTGCCTTTTTGCCCCCAAATAAGGGGAATTTCAGCCTTTTTACCTCAAAATAAGGGGAATTTCTGCATTTTTGCCGCAAAATATCGAAAATTTCTGCCATTTTGCCCAAAATAAAAAAAATTTCTGTAATTTTCTACAAAAATAAAAGGAATTTCTGCTTTTTTGCAACAAAATAAGAAAATTTCTGATTTTTTTCCCTGAAATAAGTGAAATTTCTGAAATTTTGCCCGAAAATAAGTAAAATTTCTACAATTTTGCCCCAAAATAAGTGAAATTTCTGGAATTTTGCCCCAAATTAAGTGGAATTTCTGAGTTTTGACCCACAATAAGGAGAATTTCTGTCTTTTTGCCCCAACATATGGGAAATTTCTGCCTTTTTGCCCCACAATTAGGGGAATTTCTGCAATTTTGGTCCAAAATACGGGGAATTTCTGCCTTTTTGCCCGAAAATAAGAAGAATGCATACCTTTTTGCCATAAAAAAAGGAAATTTCTTTATTTTTTGCTCCAAATTAAGGGAAATTTCTGTTTTTTGCCTCTAAATAAGTGGAATTTCTGTTTTTTCCCCCAAAACAAAGGGAATTTCTGTCTTTTTGCAACAAAATAAAGAAAATTTCTGACTTATTACCCTGAAGTAAGTGAAATTTCTGCAGTTTTGCCCCAACATAAGAGAAATTTCTGCCTATTTGCCCCCAAATAAGGGTAATTTCAGCCTTTTTACCTCAAAATAAGGGGAATTTTTGCATTTTTGCCCCTAAATATAGAAAATTTCTGCCTTTTTGCCCAAAATAAGAAAACTTTCTGCAATTTTGTACCAAAATAAAAAAAATTTCTGCCTTTTTGCCACAAAATAAGAAAATTTCTGCTTTTTTTCTTTGAAATAAGTGAAATTTCTGAAATTTTGCCCCAAAATAAGTAAAATTTCTACAATTTTGCCCCAAAATAAGTGAAATTTCTGCAATTTTGCCCCAAAATAAGGGAAATTTCTAAAATTTTGCCCCAAATTAAGAGAAATTTCTGCCTTTTTGACCACAAATAAGGGAAATTTCAGCCTTTTTACCTCAAAATATGGAGAATTTCTGAATTTTTGCCCAAAAATATGGGAAATTTCTGCCTTTTTGCCCCAAATTAAGAAAAATTTCTGCAATTTTGTACCAAAATAAATTTCTGCCTCTTTGCCCCAAAATAAGAAAATTTCTGCCTTTTTTCTGAAATAAATGAAATTTCTGCAATTTTGCCTCAAAATAAGTTAAATTTTTGAATTTTTCCCTAAAATAAGAAGAATTTCTGTCTTTTTGCCCCAACATATAGGGAATTTCTGCGTTTTTTCCCCACAATTAGGGGAATTTCTGTAATTTTGCTCCAAAATACGGGGAATTTCTGCCTTTTTGTCCGAAAATAACAAGAATGCATACCTTTTTGCCATAAAAATGAAATTTCTTCATTTTTGCTCCAAAATAAGGGGAATTTCTGGTTTTTGCCTCTAAATATGTGGAATTTCTGTCTTTCACCCCCAAACAAAGGGAATTTCTGTATTTTTTGCCTCAAAATAAGGAAAATTTCTGACTTATTACCCTGAAATAAGTGAAATTTCTGCAATTTTGCCCCAAAATAAGGGAAATTTCTGCCTTTTTGGCCTTAAATAAGGGGAATTTCAGCCTTTTTACCTCAAAATCAGGGGAAATTCTGCCTTTTTGCCCAAAATAAGAAAAATTTCTGCAATTTTATACCAAAATAAAAGAAATTTCTGCCTTATTGCCACAAAATATGAAAATTTCTGTTTTTTTCCCTGAAATAAGTGAAATTTCTGCAAATTTGCCCCAAAATAAGTGAAATTTCTGCAATTTTTCCTCAAAATAAAGGTAATTTCTGGAACTTTGCCCTAAATAAGTGGAATTTCTGAGTTTTGCCCCAAAATAAGAAGGATTTTTGTCTTTTTGCCCCAACATATAGGAAATTTCTTCCTTTTTGCCCCACAATTAGGGGAATTTCTGCAATTTTGCTTCAAAATACGGGGAATTTCTGCCTTTTTGCCCGAAAATAAGAAGAATGCATACCTTTTTGCCATAAAAAAGGAAAATTTCTGCAATTTTGCTCCAAAATAAGGGGAATTTCTGCTTTTTTGCCTCTAAATAAGTGGAATTTCTGTCTTTTTCCCCCAAAACAAAGGGAATTTCTGTCTTTTTTGCCCTAAAATAAGGAAAATTTCTGAGTTATTACCCTGAAGTAAGTGAAATTTCTGCAATTATGCCCCAATATAAAAGAAATTTCTGCCTTTTTGCCCCCAAATAAGGGGAATTTCAGCCTTTTTACCTCAAAATAAGGGTAATTTCTGCATTTTTCCCCAAAATATGGGAAATTTCTGTCTTTTGGCCCCAAAATAAGAATAATTTCTGCAATTTTGTACCAAAATAATAAAATTTCTGCCTTTTTGCCCCAAAATAAGAAAATTTCTACTTTTTTTTCTGAAATAAATGAAATTTCTGCAATTTTGCCCCAACATAAGAGAAATTTCTGCCTTTTTGCCACGAAATAAGGGGAATTTCAGACTTTTAACCTCAAAATAAGGGGACTTTCTGCATTGTTGACCCAAAATATGGGAAATTTCTGCCTTTTTGCCCCAAAATAAGAAAAATTTCTGCAATTCTGTACCAAAATAAAAGAAATTTCAGCCTTTTTGCCCCAATATAAGAAAATTTCTGCTTTTTTTCTGAAATGAGTGAAATTTCTGCAATTTTGCCTCAAAATAAGAGAAATTTCTGCCTTTTTGCCCCCAAATCAGGGGAATTTCAGCCTTTTTACCTCAAAATATGAAGACTTTCTGCATTTTTGACCCAAAATATGGGAAATTTCTGCCTTTTTGCTCCGAAATAAGAAAAATTTCTGCAATTCTGTACCAAAATAAAATAAATTTCAGCCTTTTTGCCCCAATATAAGAAAATTTCTGCTTTTTTCTGAAATAAGTGAAATTTCTGCAATTTTGCCCCTAAATAAGTGAAATTTCTGCAATTTTGCCCCCAAATAAGGGAAATTTCTGGAATTTTGCCTGAAAATAAGTGGAATTTCTGAGTTTTGCGCAAAAATAAGGAGAATTTCTGTCTTTACGCCCCAACATATAGGGAATTTCTGCCTTTTTGCCCAACAATTAGGGGAATTTCTGCAATTTTGCTCCAAAATACGGGGTATTTCTGCCTTTTTGCCCGAATATAAGAAGAATGATTACCTTTTTGCCAGAAAAATGGGAAATTTCTCCATTTTTGCTTTAAAATAAAGGGAATTCCTGCTTTTTTGCCTCTAAATAAATGTAATTTCTGTGCTTTTCCCCCAAAACAAAGGGAATTTCTGTTTTTTGCCCCAAAATAAGGAAAATTTCTGACTTATTACCCTGAAATAAGTGAAATTTCTAAAATTTTGCACAAAATACATGGAATTTCTGAGTTTTGCCCCAAAATGAGGAGAATTTCTGTCTTTTTGCCCCAACATATAGGGAATTTCTGCCTTTTTGCCCTACAAATAGGGGAATTTCTGCTTTTGCCTCTAAATATGTGGAATTTCTGTCTTTTTCCCCCAAAACAAAGGGAATTTCTGTCTTTTTTGCCCCAAAATAAGGAAAATTTCTGACTTATTACCCTGAAATAAGTGAAATTTCTGCAATTTTGCCCCAAAATAAGGGAAATTTCTGCCTTTTTCACCAAAATAAGGGGAATTTCAGCCTTTTTACCTCAAAATAAGGGGAATTTCTGCATTTTTGCCATAGAATATTAGGAATTTCTGTTTTTTTGCCCAAAAATAAGGAAAATTTCTGCCTTTTTTCCCTGAAATAAGTGAAATTTCTGCAATTTTGCCTCAAAATAAGTGAAATTTCTGCAATTTTGCCTCAAAATAAAGGAAATTTCTAGAATTTTGCCCCAAAATAAGTGAAATTTCTGAGTTTTGCCCCAAAATAAGGAGGATTTTTGTCTTTTTGCCCCAACATATAGGAAATTTCTTCCTTTTTGCCCCACAATTAGAGGAATTGCTGCAATTTTGCTCCAAAATACGGGGAATTTCTGCCTTTTTGCCCGAAAATAAAAAGAATGCATACCTTTTTGCCATAAAAAAGGAAAATTTCTGCAATTTTGGTCCAAAATAAGAGGAATTTCTGCTTTTTTGCCTCTAAATAAGTGGAATTTCTGTCTTTTTCCCCCAAAACAAAGAGAATTTCTGTCTTTTTGCCCCAAAATAAGAAAAATTTCTGACTTATTACCCTGAAATAAGTGTAATTTTTGCAATTTTGCCCCAACATAAGAGAAATTTCTGCCTTTTTGCCCCAAAATAAGGGGAATTTTAGCCTTTTAACCTCAAAATAAGGGGACTTTCTGCATTTTTGACCCAAAATATGGGAAATTTCTGCCGTTTTGCCCCAAAATAAGAAAAATTTCTGCAATTCTGTACCAAAATAAAAGAAATTTCAGCCTTTTTGCCCCAATATAAGAACATTTCTGCTTTTTTTCTGAAATAAGTGAAATTTCTGCAATTTTGCCTCAAAATAAGTGAAATTTCTGCCTTTTTGCCTCCAAATCAGGGGAATTTCAGCCTTTTTACCTCAAAATATGAAGACTTTCTGCATTTTTGACCCAAAATATGGGAAATTTCTGCCTTTTTGCTCCGAAATAAGAAAAATTTCTGCAATTCTGTACCAAAATAAAATAAATTTCAGCCTTTTTGCCCTAATATAAGAAAATTTCTGCTTTTTTTCTGAAATAAGTGAAATTTCTGCAATTTTGCCCCAAAATAAGGGAAATTTCTGCATTTTTGCCCCCAAGTAAGGGGAATTTCAGCCTTTTTACCTCAAAATGAGAATTTCTGCATTTTTGCCCCAAAATATGGGAAATTTCTGCCTTTTCCCCCAAAATAAGAAAATTTCTGCTTTTTTCCCTGCAATAAGTTAAATTTCTGAAATTTTGCCCCAAAATAAGTGAAATTTCTGCAATTTTGCCCCAAAATAAGGGAAATTTTTGGAATTTTGCCCCAAAATAAGTGGAATTTCTGAGTTTTGTCCAAATAAGGAGAATTTCTGTATTTTTGCCCCAACTTTTAGGGAATTTTTGCCTTTTTGCCCCACAATTAAGGGAATTTCTGCAATTTTACTCCAAATTACGAGGAATTCCTGCCTTTTTGCCTGAAAATAAGAAGAATGCACACCTTTTTGCAATTAAAAAAGGAAATTTCCTCTTTTTCGCTCCAAAATAAGGGGAATTTCTGCTTTTTTGCCTCTAAATAAATAGAATTTCTGTCTTTTTCCCCAAAAAAAAGGGAATTTCTGTATTTTTTGCCTCAAAATAAGGAATATTTCTGTCTTATTACCCTGAAATAAGTGAAATTTCTGCAATTTTGCCCAAAATTAGAGAAATTTCTGCCTTTTTGCCCCCAAATATGGGGAATTTCAGGATTTTTACCCCAAAATAAGGAAAATTTCTGAATTTTGCCCCAAAATATGGGAAATTTCTGCCTTTTTGCCCCAAAATAAGAAAAATTTCTGCAATTTTGTAAAAAAATAAAAGAAATTTTTGCCTTTTTGCCCCAAAATAAGAAAATTTCTGCTTTTTTTCGCTGAAATAAGTGAAATTTCTAAAATTTTGCACAAAATACATGGAATTTCTGAGTTTTGCCCCAAAATGAGGAGAATTTCTGTCTTTTTGCCCCAACATATAGGGAATTTCTGCCTTTTTGCCCTACAAATAGGGGAATTTCTGCTTTTTTGCCTCTAAATATGTGGAATTTCTGTCTTTTTCCCCCAAAACAAAGGGAATTTCTGTCTTTTTTGCCCCAAAATAAGGAAAATTTCTGACTTATTACCCTGAAATAAGTGAAATTTCTGCAATTTTGCCCCAAAATAAGGGAAATTTCTGCCTTTTTGCCACCAAATAAGGGGAATTTCAGCCTTTTTACCTGAAAATAAGGGGAATTTCTGCATTTTTGCCATAGAATATTAGGAATTTCTGTTTTTTGCCCAAAAATAAGGAAAATTTATGCCTTTTTTCCCTGAAATAAGTGAAATTTCTGCAATTTTGCCCCAAAATAAGTGAAATTTCTGCAATTTTGCCCCAAAATAAGGGAAATTTTTAAAATTTTGCCCCAAATTAAGAGAAATTTCTGCCTTTTTGACCTCAAATAAGGGAAATTTCAGCCTTTTTACCTCAAAATATGGAGAATTTCTGATTTTTTGCCCAAAAATATGGGAAATTTCTGCCTTTTTGCCCCAAATTAAGAAAAATTTCTGCAATTTTGTACCAAAATAAAAGAAATTTCTGCCTTTTTGCCCCAAAATAAGAAAATTTCTGCTTTTTTCTGAAATAAATGAAATTTCTGCAATTTTGCCTCAAAATAAGTTAAATTTCTGAATTTTTCCCTAAAATAAGAAGAATTTCTGTCTTTTTGCCCCAACATATAGAAAATTTCTGCCTTTTTTCCCCACAATTAGGGGAATTTCTGCAATTTTGCTCCAAAATACGGGGAATTTCTGCCTTTTTGTCCGAAAATAAGAAGAATGCATACCTTTTTGCCATAAAAAAAAGAAATTTCTTCATTTTTGCTCCAAAATAAAGGGAATTTCTGGTTTTTGCCTCTAAATAAGTGGAATTTCTGTCTTTCTCCCCCAAAACAAAGGGAATTTCTGTATTTTTTGCCCCAAAATAAGGAAAATTTCTGACTTATTACCCTGAAATATGTGAAATTTCTGGTATTTTGCCCCAAAATAAGGGAAATTTCTGCCTTTTTGCCCCCAAATAAGGGGAATTTCAGCCTTATTACCTCAAAATAAGGGGAATTTCTGCCTTTTTGCCCAAAATAAGAAAAATTTCTGCAATTTTGTACCAAAATAAAAGAAATTTCTGCCTTATTGCCACAAAATATGAAAATTTCTGTTTTTTTCCCTGAAATAAGTGAAATTTCTGCAATTTTGCCCCAAAATAAGTGAAATTTCTGCAATTTTGCCTCAAAATAAAGGTAATTTCTGGAACTTTGCCCTAAATAAGTGGAATTTCTGAGTTCTGCAACAAAATAAGGAGGATTTTTGTCTTTTTGCCCCAACATATAGGAAATTTCTTACTTTTTGCCCCACAATTAGGGGAATTTCTGCAATTTTGCTTCAAAATACGGGGAATTTCTGCCTTTTTGCCCGAAAATAAAAAGAATGCATACATTTTTGCCATAAAAAAGGAAAATTTCTGCAATTTTGCTCCAAAATATGGGGAATTTCTGCTTTTTTGCCTCTAAATAAGTGGAATTTCTGTCTTTTTCCCCCAAAACAAAGGGAATTTCTGTCTTTTTTGCCCCAAAATAAGGAAAATTTCTGACTTATTACCCTGAAGTAAGTGAAATTTCTGCAATTATGCCCCAATATAAAAGAAATTTCTGCTTTTTTGCCCCCAAATAAGGGGAATTTCAGCCTTTTTACATCAAAATAAGGGTAATTTCTGCATTTTTTCCCCAAAATATGGGAAATTTCTGCCTTTTGGCCCCAAAATAAGAAAAATTTCTGCAATTTTGTACCAAAATAAAAAAATTTCTGCCTTTTTGCCCCAAAATAAGAAAATTTCTACTTTTTTTTCTGAAATAAATGAAATTTCTGCAATTTTGCCCCAACATAAAAGAAATTTCTGCCTTTTTGCCACGAAATAAGGGGAATTTCAGATTTTAACCTCAAAATATTAGGACTTTCTGCATTTTTGACCCAAAATATGGGAAATTTCTGCCTTTTTGCCCCAAAATAGGAAAAATTTCTGCAATTCTGTATCAAAATAAAAGAAATTTCAGCCCTTTTGCCCCAATATAAGAAAATTTCTGCTTTTTTTCTGAAATAAGTGAAATTTCTGCAATTTTGCCTCAAAATAAGAGAAATTTCTGCCTTTTTGCCTCCAAATCAGGGGAATTTCAGCCTTTTTACCTCAAAATATGAAGACTTTCTGCATTTTTGACCCAAAATATGGGAAATTTCTGCCTTTTTGCTCCGAAATAAGAAAAATTTCTGCAATTCTGTACCAAAATAAAATAAATTTCAGCCTTTTTGCCCCAATATAAGAAAATTTCTGCTTTTTTTCTAAAATAAGTGAAATTTCTGCAATTTTGCCCCAAAATAAGTGAAATTTCTGCAATTTTGCCCTTAAATAAGGGAAATTTCTGGAATTTTGCCTGAAAATAAGTGGAATTTCTGAGTTTTGCGCAAAAATAAGGAGAATTTCTGTCTTTACGCCCCAACATATAGGGAATTTCTGCCTTTTTGCCCCACAATTAGGGGAATTTCTGCAATTTTGCTCCAAAATACAGGGTATTTCTGCCTTTTTGCCCGAATATAAGAAGAATGATTACTTTTTTGCCAGAAAAATGGGAAATTTCTCCATTTTTGCTTTAAAATAAAGGGAATTTCTGCTTTTTTGCCTCTAAATAAGTGGAATTTCTGTCTTTTTCCCCAAAACAAAGGGAATTTCTGATTTTTGCCCCAAAATAAGGAAAATTTCTGACTTATTACCCTGAAATAAGTGAAATTTCTAAAATTTTGCACAAAATACATGGAATTTCTGAGTTTTGCCCCAAAATGAGGAGAATTTCTGTCTTTTTGCCCCAACATATAGGGAATTTCTGACTTTTTGCCCTACAATTAGGGGAATTTCTGCTTTTTTCCTCTAAATATGTGGAATTTCTGTCTTTTTCCCCCAAAACAAAGGGAATTTCTGTCTTTTTTGCCCCAAAATAAGGAGAATTTCTGACTTATTACCCTGAAATAAGTGAAATTTCTGCAATTTTGCCAAAAATAAGGGAAATTTCTGCCTTTTTGCTTCCAAATAAGGGGAATTTCAGCCTTTTTACCTCAAAATAAGGGGAATTTCTGCATTTTTGCCATAGAATATTAGGAATTTCTGTTTTTTTGCCCAAAAATAAGGAAAATTTCTGCCTTTTTTCCCTGAAATAAGTGAAATTTCTGCAATTTTGCCCCAAAATAAGTGAAATTTCTGCAATTTTGCCCCAAAATAAGGGAAAATTCTAAAATTTTGCCCCAAATTAAGAGAAATTTCTGCCTTTTTGACCTCAAATAAGGGAAATTTCAGCCTTTTTACCTCAAAATATGGAGAATTTCTGAATTTTTGCCCAAAAATATGGGAAATTTCTGCCTTTTTGCCCCAAATTAAGAATAATTTCTGCAATTTTGTACCAAAATAAAAGAAATTTCTGCCTTTTTGCCCCAAAATAAGAAAATTTCTGCTTTTTTTCTGAAATAAATGAAATTTCTGCAATTTTGCCTCAAAATAAGTTAAATTTCTGAATTTTTCCCTAAAATAAGAAGAATTTCTGTCTTTTTGCCCCAACATATAGGGAATTTCTGCCTTTTTTTCCCACAATTAGGGGAATTTCTGCAATTTTGCTCCAAAATACGGGGAATTTCTTCCTTTTTGTCTGAAAATAAGAAGAATGCATACCTTTTTGCCATAAGAAAAGAAATTTCTTCATTTTTGCTCCAAAATAAAGGGAATTTCTGGTTTTTGCCTCTAAATAAGTGGAATTTCTGTCTTTCTCCCCCAAAACAAAGGGAATTTCTGTATTTTTTGCCCCAAAATAAGGAAAATTTCTGACTTATTACCCTGAAATATGTGAAATTTCTGGTATTTTGCCCCAAAATAAGGGAAATTTCTGCCTTTTTGCCCCAAAATAAGGGGAATTTCAGCCTTTTTACCTCAAAATAAGGGGAATTTCTGCCTTTTTGCCCAAAATAAGAAAAATTTCTGCAATTTTGTACCAAAATAAAAGAAATTTATGCCTTATTGCCACAAAATATGAAAATTTCTGTTTTTTTCCCTGAAATAAGTGAAATTTCTGCAATTTTGCCCCAAAATAAGTTAAATTTCTGCAATTTTGCCTCAAAATAAAGGTAATTTCTGGAACTTTGCCCTAAATAAGTGGAATTTCTGAGTTTTGCAACAAAATAAGGAGGATTTTTGTCTTTTTGCCCCAACATATAGGAAATTTCTTTCTTTTTGCCCCACAATTAGGGGAATTTCTGCAATTTTGCTTCAAAATACGGGGAATTTCTGCCTTTTTGCCCGAAAATAAAAAGAATGCATACATTTTTGCCATAAAAAAGGAAAATTTCTGCAATTTTGCTCCAAAATAAGGAGAATTTCTGCTTTTTTGCCTCTAAATAAGTGGAATTTCTTTCTTTTTCCCCCAAAACAAAGGAAATTTCTGTCTTTTTTGTCCCAAATTAAGGAAAATTTCTGACTTATTACCCTGAAGTAAGTGAAATTTCTGCAATTATGCCCCAATATAAAAGAAATTTCTGCCTTTTTGCCCCCAAATAAGGGGAATTTCAGCTTTTTACCTCAAAATAAGGGTAATTTCTGCATTTTTTCCCCAAAATATGGGAAATTTCTGCCTTTGGGCCCCAAAATAAGAAAAATTTCTGCAATTTTGTACCAAAATAAAAAAATTTCTGCCTTTTTGCTTCAAAATAAGAAAATTTCTACTTTTTTTTCTGAAATAAATGAAATTTCTGCAATTTTGCCCCAACATAAGAGAAATTTCTGCCTTTTTGCCACGAAATAAGGGGAATTTCAGACTTTTAACCTCAAAATAAGGGGACTTTCTGCATTTTTGACCCAAAATATGGGAAAGTTCTGCCTTTTTGCCCCAAAATAAGAAAAATTTCTGCAATTCTGTACTAAAATAAAAGAAATTTCAGCCTTTTTGCCCCAATATAAGAAAATTTCTTTTTTTTTCTGAAATAAATGATATTTCTGCAATTTTGCCTCAAAATAAGGGAAATTTCTGTGTTTTTGCCCCCAAATAAGTGGAATTTCAGCATTTTTACCTCAAAATAAGGGGAATTTCTGCATTTTTGCCCCAAAATATGGGAAATTTCTGCCTTTTTGCTCCAAAATAAGAAAAATTTCTGCAATTCTGTACCAAAATAAAATAAATTTCAGCCTTTTTGCCCCAATATAAGAAAATTTCTGCTTTTTTCTGAAATAAGTGAAATTTCTGCAATTTTGCCCCTAAATAAGTGAAATTTCTGCAATTTTGCCCCCAAATAAGGGAAATTTCTGGAATTTTGCCTGAAAATAAGTGGAATTTCTGAGTTTTGCGCAAAAATAAGGAGAATTTCTGTCTTTACGCCCCAACATATAGGGAATTTCTGCCTTTTTGCCCCACAATTAGGGGAATTTCTGCAATTTTGCTCCAAAATACGGGGTATTTCTGCCTTTTTGCCCGAATATAAGAAGGATGATTACCTTTTTGCCACAAAAATGGGAAATTTCTCCATTTTTGCTTTAAAATAAAGGGAATTTCTGCTTTTTTGCCTCTAAATAAGTGGAATTTCTGTCTTTTTCCCCCAAAACAAAGGGAATTTCTGTTTTTTGCCCGAAAATAAGGAAAATTTCTGACTTATTACCCTGAAATAAGTGAAATTTCTAAAATTTTGCACAAAATACATGGAATTTCTGAGTTTTGCCCCAAAATGAGGAGAATTTCTGTCTTTTTGCCCCAACATATAGGGAATTTCTGCCTTTTTGCCCTACAAATAGGGGAATTTCTGCTTTTTTGCCTCTAAATATGTGGAATTTCTGTCTTTTTCCCCCAAAACAAAGGGAATTTCTGTCTTTTTGGCCCCAAAATAAGGAAAATTTCTGACTTATTACCCTGAAATAAGTAAAATTTCTGCAATTCTGCCCCAAAATAAGGGAAATTTCTGCCTTTTTGCCCCCAAATAAGGAAAATTTCAGCCTTTTTACCTCAAAATAAGGGGAATTTCTGCATTTTTGCCATAGAATATTAGGAATTTCTGTTTTTTTCCCAAAAATAAGGAAAATTTCTGCCTTTTTTCCCTGAAATAAGTGAAATTTCTGCAATTTTGCCCCAAAATAAGTGAAATTTCTGCAATTTTGCCCCAAAATAAGAGAAAATTCTAAAATTTTACCCCAAATTAAGAGAAATTTCTGCCTTTTTGACCTCAAATAAGGGAAATTTCAGCCTTTTTACCTCAAAATATGGAGAATTTCTGAATTTTTGCCCAAAAATATGGGAAATTTCTGCCTTTTTGCCCCAAATTAAGAAAAATTTCTGCAATTTTGTACCTAAATAAAAGAAATTTCTGCCTTTTTGCCCCAAAATAAGAAAATTTCTGCTTTTTTCTGAAATAAATGAAATTTCTGCAATTTTGCCTCAAAATAAGTTAAATTTCTGAATTTTTCCCTAAAATAAGAAGAATTTCTGTCTTTTTGCCCCAACATATAGGGAATTTCTGCCTTTTTTCCCCGCAATTAGGGGAATTTCTCCAATTTTGCTCCAATATACGGGGAATTTCTGCCTTTTTGTCCGAAAATAAGAAGAATGCATACTTTTTTGCCATAAAAAAAAGAAATTTCTTCATTTTTGCTCCAAAATAAGGGGAATTTCTGGTTTTTGCCTCTAAATAAGTGGAATTTCTGTCTTTCTCCCCCAAAACAAAGGGAATTTCTGTATTTTTTGCCCCAAAATAAGGAAAATTTCTGACTTATTACACTGAAATAAGTGAAATTTCTGCAATTTTGCCCCAAAATAAGGGAAATTTCTGCCTTTTTGCCCCCAAATAAGGGGAATTTCAGCCTTTTAACCTCAAAATAAGGGGAATTTCTGCCTTTTTGCCCAAAATAAGAAAAATTTCTGCAATTTTGTACCAAAATAAAAGCAATTTCTGCCTTATTGCCACAAAATATGAAAATTTCTGTTTTTTTCCCTGAAATAAGTGAAATTTCTGCAATTTTGCCCCAAAATAAGTGAAATTTCTGCAATTTTGCCTCAAAATAAAGGTAATTTCTGGAACTTTGCCCTAAATAAGTGGAATTTCTGAGTTTTGCCCCAAAATAAGGAGGATTTTTGTCTTTTTGCCACAACATACAGGAAATTTCTTCCTTTTTGCCCCACAATTAGGGGAATTTCTGCAATTTTGCTTCAAAATACGGGGAATTTCTGCCTTTTGCCCGAAAATAAGAAGAATGCATACCTTTTTGCCAGAAAAAAGGAAAATTTCTGCAATTTTACTCCAAAATAAGGGGAATTTCTGCTTTTTCCCTCTAAATAAGTGGAATTTCTGTCTTTTTCCCCCAAAACAAAGGGAATTTCTTTCTTTTTTGCCCCAAAATAAGGAAAATTTCTGACTTATTACCCTGAAGTAAGTGAAATTTCTGCAATTATGCTCCAATATAAAAGAAATTTCTGCCTTTTTGCCCCCAAATAAGGGGAATTTCAGCCTTTTTACCTCAAAATAAGGGTAATTTCTGCATTTTTTCTCCAAAATATGGGAAATTTCTGCCTTTGGCCCCAAAATAAGAAAAATTTCTGCAATTTTGTACCAAAATAAAAAAAAATTCTGCCTTTTTGCCCCAAAATAAGAAAATTTCTACTTTTTTTTCTGAAATAAATGAAATTTCTGCAATTTTGCCCCAACATAAGAGAAATTTCTGCCTTTTTGCCACGAAATAAGGGGAATTTGAGAATTTTAACCTCAAAATAAGGGGACTTTCTGCATTTTTGACCCAAAATATGGGAAATTTCTGTCTTTTTGCCCCCAAAATTAGAAAAATTTCTGCAATTCTGTACCAAAATAAAAGAAATTTCAGCCTTTTTGCCCCAATATAAGAAAATTTCTGCTTTTTTTTAAAATAAATGATATTTCTGCAATTTTGCCTCAAAATAAGGTAAATTTCTGTGTTTTTGCCCCCAAGTCAGGGGAATTTCAGCCTTTTTACCTCAAAATATAAAGACTTTCTGCATTTTTGACCCAAAATATGGGAAATTTCTGCCTTTTTGCCCCAAAATAAGAAAAATTTCTGCCATTTTGTACCAAAATAAGAGAAATTTCTGCCTTTTTGCCCCAAAATAAAAAAAATTTCTCATTTTTTTTCTGAAATAAGTGAAATTTCTGCAATTTTGCCCCAAAATAAGTGAAATTTCTGCAATTTTGGCCCCAAATAAGGGAAATTTCTGGAATTTTGCCTGAAAATAAGTGGAATTTCTGAGTTTTGCGCAAAAATAAGGAGAATTTCTGTCTTTATGCCCCAACATATAGGGAATTTCTGCCTTTTAGCCCCACAAATAGGGTAATTTCTGCAACTTTGCTCCAAAATACGGGGTATTTCTGCCTTTTTGCCCGAATATAAGAAGAATGATTACCTTTTTGCCACAAAAATGGGAAATTTCTCCATTTTTGCTTTAAAATAAAGGGAATTTTTGCTTTTTTGCCTCTAAATAAGTGGAATTTCTGTCTTTTCCCCCCAAAACAAAGGGAATTTCTGTTTTTTGCCCCCAAATAAGGAAAATTTCTGACTTATTACCCTGAAATAAGTGAAATTTCTAAAATTTTGCACAAATTACATGGAATTTCTGAGTTTTGCCCCAAAATGAGGAGAATTTCTGTCTTTTTGCCCCAACATATAGAGAATATCTGCCTTTTTGCCCTACAAATAGGGGAATTACTGCTTTTTTGCCTCTAAATATGGGGAATTTCTGTCTTTTTCCCCCAAAACAAAGGGAATTTCTGTCTTTTTTGCCCCAAAATGAGGAAAATTTCTGACTTATTACCCTGAAATAAGTAAAATTTCTGCAATTTTGCCCCAAAATAAGGGAAATTTCTGGCTTTTTGTCCCCAAATAATGGGAATTTCAGCCTTTTTACCTCAAAATAAGGGGAAATTCTGCATTTTTGCCATAGAATATTAGGAATTTCTGTTTTTTTGCCCAAAAATAAGGAAAATTTCTGCCTTTTTTCCCTGAAATAAGTGAAATTTCTGCAATTTTGCCCCAAAATAAGTGAAATTTCTGCAATTTTGCCCCAAAATAAGGGAAAATTCTAAAATTTTGCCCCAAATTAAGAGAAATTTCTGCCTTTTTGACCTCAAATCAGGGAAATTTCAGCCTTTTTACCTCAAAATATGGAGAATTTCTGAATTTTTGCCCAAAAATATGGGAAATTTCTGCCTTTTTTTCTGAAATAAATGAAATTTCTGCAATTTTGCCTCAAAATAAGAGAAATTTCTGCCTTTTTGCCTCCAAATCAGGGGAATTTCAGCATTTTTACCTCAAAATATGAAGACTTTCTGCATTTTTGACCCAAAATATGGGAAATTTCTGCCTTTTTGTTCCGAAATAAGAAAAATTTCTGCAATTCTGTACCTAAATAAAATAAATTTCAGCCTTTTTGCCCTAATATAAGAAAATTTCTGCTTTTTTTCTAAAATAAGTGAAATTTCTGCAATTTTGCCCCAAAATAAGTGAAATTTCTGCAATTTTGCCCCCAAATAAGGGAAATTTCTGGAATTTTGCCGGAAAATAAGTGGAATTTCGGAGTTTTGCGCAAAAATAAGGAGAATTTCTGTCTTTATGCCCCAACATATAGGGAATTTCCGCCTTTTTGCCCCAGATTAGGGGAATTTCAGCAATTTTGCTTCAAAATACAATGAATTTCTGCCTTTTTGCCCGAAAATAAGAAGAATGCATAACTTTTTGCCATAAAAAAGGAAAATTTCTGCAATTTTGCTCCAAAATAAGGGGAATTTCTGCTTTTTTGCCTCTAAATAAGTGGAATTTCTGTCTTTTTCCCCCAAAACAAAGGGAATTTCTGTCTTTTTTGCCCCAAAATAAGGAAAATTTCTGACTTATTACCATGAAGTAAGTGAAATTTCTGCAATTTGGCCCTAATATAAAAGAAATTTCTGCCTTTTTGCCCCCAAATAAGGGGAATTTCAGCCTTTTTACCTCAAAATAAGGGTAATTTCTGCATTTTTTCCCCAAAATATGGGAAATTTCTGCCTTTTGGCCCCAAAATAAAAAAAATTTCTGCAATTTTGTACCAAAATAAAAAAATTTCTGTCTTTTTGCTCCAAAATAAGAAAATTTCTACTTTTTTTTCTGAAATAAATGAAATTTCTGCAATTTTGCCTTAACATAAGAGAAATTTCTGCCTTTTTGCCACGAAATAAAGGGAATTTCAGACTTTTAACCTCAAAATAAGGGGACTTTCTGCATTTTTGACCCAAAATATGGGAAATTTCTGCCTTTTTGCCCCAAAATAAGAAAAATTTCTGCAATTCTGTACCAAAATAAAAGAAATTTCAGCCTTTTTGCCCCAATATAAGAAAATTTCTGCTTTTTTTTCTGAAATAAGTGAAATTTCTGCAATTTTGCCCCAAAATAAGTGAAATTTCTGCAATTTTGCCCTCAAATAAGGGAAATTTCTGGAATTTTGCCTGAAAATAAGTGGAATTTCTGAGTTTTGCACAAAAATAAGGAGAATTTCTGTCTTTATGCCCCAACATATAGGGAATTTCTGCCTTTTTGCCCCACAATTAGGGGAATTTCTGCAATTTTGCTCCAAAATACAGGGTATTTCTGCCTTTTTGCCCGAATATAAGAAGAATGATTACCTTTTTGCCAGAAAAATGGGAAATTTCTCCATTTTTGCTTTAAAATAAAGGGAATTTCTGCTTTTTTGCCTCTAAATAAGTGGAATTTCTGTCTTTTTCCCCCAAAACAAAGGGAATTTCTGTTTTTTGCCCCAAAATAAAGAAAATTTCTGACTTATTACCCTGAAATATGTGAAATTTCTAAAATTTTGCACAAAATACATGGAATTTCTGAGTTTTGCCCTAAAATGAGCAGAATTTCTGTCTTTTTCCCCCAACATATAGGGAATTTCTGCCTTTTTGCCCTACAAATAGGGGAATTTCTGCTTTTTTGCCTCAAAATATGTGGAATTTCTGTCTTTTTCCCCCCAAACAAAGGGAATTTCTGTCTTTTTTGCCCCAAAATAAAAAAAATTTCTGACTTATTACCCTGAAATAAGTGAAATTTCTGCAATTTTGCCACAAAATAAGGGAAATTTCTGCCTTTTTGCCCCCAAATAAGGGGAATTTCAGACTTTTTACCTCAAAATAAGGGGAATTTCTGCATTTATGCTATAGAATATTAGGAATTTCTGTTTTTTTGCCCAAAAATAAGGAAAATTTCTGCCTTTTTTCCCTGAAATAAGTGAAATTTCTGCAATTTTGCCCCAAAATAAGTGAAATTTCTGCAATTTTGCCCCAAAATAAGGGAAATTTCTAAAATTTTGCCCCAAATTAAGAGAAATTTCTGCCTTTTTGACCTCAAATAAGGGAAATCTCAGCCTTTTTACCTCAAAATATGGAGAATTTCTAAATTTTTGCCCAAAAATAGGGGAAATTTCTGCCTTTTTGCCCCAAATTAAGAATAATTTCTGCAATTTTGTACCAAAATAAAAAAAATTCTGACTTTTTACCCCAAAATAAGAAAAGTTCTACTTTTTTTTCTGAAATAAATAAAATTTCTGCAATTTTGCCCCAACATAAGAGAAATTTCTGCCTTTTTGCCACGAAATAAGGGGAATTTAAGACTTTTAACCTCAAAATAAGGGGACTTTCTGAATTTTTGACCCAAAATATGGGAAATTTCTGCCATTTTGCCACAAAATAAGAAAAATTTCTGCAATTCTGTACCAAAATAAAAGAAATTTCAGCCTTTTTGCCCCAATATAAGAAAATTTCTGCTTTTTTTCTGAAATAAATGATATTTCTGCAATTTTGCCTCAAAATAAGGGAAATTTCTGAGTTTTTGCCCACAAATAAGGGGAATTTCAGCCTTTTTACCTCAAAATAAGGGGAATTTCTGCATTTTTGCCCCAAAATATGGGAAATTTCTGCCTTTTTGCCCCAAAATAAGAAAAATTTCTGCCATTTTGTACCAAAATAAAAGAAATTTCTGCCTTTTTGCCCCAAAATAAGAAAATTTCTGCTTTTTTCCCTGAAATAAGTGAAATTTCTGCAATTTTGCCCCAAAATAAGTGAAATTTCTGCAATTTTGCCCCAAAATAAAGGAAATTTCTGGAATTTTGCCCCAAAATAGGGGAAATTTCTCGAATTTTGCCCCAAAATAGGGGAAATTTCTGAAATTTTGCCCCAAAATAAGTTTAATTTCTGAGTTCTTCCCCAAAATAAGGAAAATTTCTACATTTTTGCCCCCAAATAAGGGAAATTTCAGCCTTTTTACCACAAAATAGGGGGAATTTCTGCATTTTTGCCACAAAATATTTGGAATTTCTGCTTTTTTGCTTCAAAATAAGGAAAATTTCTGCCTTTTTTCCCTGAAATAAGTGAAATTTCTGCAATTTTGCCCCAAAATAAAGGAAATTTCTGGAATTTTGCCCCAAATTAAGTTTAATTTCTGAGTTCAGCCCCAAAATAAGGAGAATTTCTGTATTTATGCGCAAACATATAGGGAATTTCTGCCTTTTTGCCCCACAATTATGGGAATTTCTGCAATTTTGCTCCAAAATACGGGGAATTTCTGCCTTTTTGCCCGAAAATAAAAAAAAAATGCATACCTTTTTGCCATAAAAAACGGAAATTTCTTCAATTTTGCTCCAAAATAAGGGAAATTTCTGCTTTTTTGCCTCTAAATAAGTAGAATTTCTGTCTTTTTCCTTCAAAACAAAAGGAATTTCTCTCATTTTGCCCCAAAATAAGAAAAATTTTTGATTATTACTCTGAAATAAGTGAAATTTCTGCAATTTTGCCCCAAAATAAGGGAAATTTCTGCCTTTTTGCCCCCGAATAAGGGGAATTTCAGCCTTTTTACCTCAAAATAAGGGGAATTTCTGGATTTTTGCCACAAAAAATTAGGAATTTCTTCCTTTTTGCCCCAAAATAAAGAAAATTTTTGCCTATTTTCCCTGAAATAAGTGAAATTTCTGCAATTTTGCCCCAAAATAACTGAAATTTCTGCAATTTTGCCCCAAAATATGGGAAATTTCTGCATTTTTGCCACAAAATATTTAGAATTTCGGCCCTTTTGCCCAAAAATAAAGAAAATTTTTGCCCTTTTTCCGTGAAATAAGTGAAATTTCTGCAATTTTGCCCCAAAATAAAGAAAATTTCTCATTTTTTTTCTGAAATAAGTGAAATTTCTGCAATTTTGACCCAAATTAAGTGAAATTTCTGCAATTTTGCCCCCAAATAAGGAAAATTTCTGGAATTTTGCCTCAAAATAAGTGGAATTTCTGAGTTTTGCTCCAAAATAATGAGAATTTCTGTCTTTTTGCCCCAACATATAGGGAATTTCAGTCTTTTTGCCCCACAATTAGGGGAATTTCTGCAATTTTGCTACAAAATACGGGGTATTTCTGCCTTTTTGCCCGAAAATATGAAGAATGAATACCTTTTTGCCATAAAAATGGGAAATTTCTCCAATTTTGCTCCAAAATAAAGGGAATTTCTGCTTTTTTCCCTCTAAATAAGTGGAATTTCTGTCTTTTTCCCCCAAAACAAAGGGAATTTCTGTTTTTTGCCCTAAAATAAGGAAAATTTCTGACTTATTACCCTGAAATAAGTGAAATTTCTGATATTTTGCTCCAAAATAAGGGAAATTTCTGCCTTTTTGCCTCCAAATAAGGGGAATTTCAGCCTTTTTACCTCAAAATAAAAAAAATTTCTGCATTTTTGCCACAAAATATTTGGAATTTCTCCCTTTTTGCCCTAAAATAAAGAAAATTTCTCCCTATTTTCCCTGAAATAAGTAAAATTTCTGCAATTTTGCCCCAAAATAAGTGATATTTCTGCAATTTTGCCCCAAAATAAGGAATTTTCTGGAATTTTGACCTAAAGTAAGTTGAATTTATGAGTTTTACCCCCAAATAAGGAGAATTTCTGTCATTATGCCCCAACATATAGGGAATTTTTGACTTTTTGCCCCACAATTAGGGGAATCTCTGCTATTTTTCTCCAAAATACGGGGAATTTCTGCCTTTTTGCACAAAAATAAGAAGAATGCATACCTTTTTGCCATAAAAAATGAAAAATTTCTTCATTTTTGCTCCAAAATAAGGGGAATTTCTGCTTTTTTGCCTCTAAATAAGTGGAATTTCTGTCTTTTTCCACCAAAACAAAGTGAATTTCTGTCTTTTTTGCCCCAAAATAAGGAAAATTTCTGACTTATTACCGTGAAATAAGTGAAATTTCAGCAATTTTGCCCCAAAATAAGGAAAATTTCTACTTTTGCCCCCAAATAAGGAAAATTTCAGCCTTTTTACCTCAAAATAAAGGGAATTTCTGCATTTGGCCACAAAATATTAGCAATTTCTGCCTTTTGCCACAAAATAAGGAAAATTTCTGCCTATTTTCCCTGAAATAAGTGAAATTTCTGCAATTTTGCCCCAAAATAAGTGAAATTTCTGCAATTTTGCCACAAAATATGGGAAATTTCTGGAATTTTGCCCCAAAATAAGTTTAATTTCTGAATTCTGCCCCAAAATAAGGAGAATTTCTGTCTTTATGCCCCAACTTATAGGGAATTTCTCCCTTTTTGCCCCACAATTAGGGGAATTTCTGCAATTTTGCTCCAAAATTCGGGGAATTTCTGACTTTTTGCCCGAAAATAAAAAGAATGCATACGTTTTTGCTATAAAAAAGGAAAATTTCTTCATTTTTGCTCCAAAATAAGGAGAATTTCTGCTTTTTTGCCTCTAAAATGGTGGAATTTTTGTCTTTTTCCTCAAAACAGAGAGAATTTGTGTCTTTTTTGCCCCAAAATAAGGAAAATTTCTGACTTATTACCCTGAAATAAGTGAAATTTCTGCAATTTTGCCACAAAATAAAAGAAATTTCTGCCTTTTTGCCCCCAAATAAGGGGAATTTCAGCCTTTTTACCTCAAAATAAGGGGAATTTCTGCATTTTTGCCACAAAATATTAGGAATCTGCATTTTTGCCCAAAAATAAGGACAATTTCTGCCTTTTTTCCCTGAAATAAGTGTAATTTCTGCAATTTTGCCTCAAAATAAGTGAAATTTCTGCCTTTTTTCCCCGAAATAAGGGGAATTTTACTATTATGCCTCAAAATAAGGGGAATTTCTGCATTTTTGCCCCAAAATATGGGAAATTTCTGCCTTTTTGCCCTAAAATAAGAAAAATTTCTGTAATTTTGTACCAAAATAATACAAATTTCTGCCTTTTGGCCCCCAAATAAGAAAATTTCTGCTTTTTTTCTGAAATAAGTGAAATTTCTGCAATTTTGCCCCAAAATAAGTGAAATTTCTGCAATTTTGCCCCAAAATAAGGGAAATTTCTGAATATTTGCCCAAAAATAAGTGAAATTTCTACAATTTTGCCCAAAAATAAGTAAAATTTCGGCATTTTTGCCCCCAAATAAGGGGAATTTCAGCCTTTTTACCTCAAAATAAGGGGATTTCTGCATTTTTTCCCCAAAACATGGGAAATTTCTGCCTTTTTGCCCCAAAATTAGAAAAATTTCTGCAATTTTGTACCAAAATAATAGAAATTTCTGCAATTTTGCCCCAAAATAAGTGAAATTTCTGGATTTTTGCCCAAAAATAAGTAAAATTTCTGAGTTTTGTCCCAAAATAAGGATTATTTCTGTCTTTTTGCCCCAACATATAGGGAATTTCTGCCTTTTTGCCCCACATTCAGGGGAATTTCTGCAATTTTGCTCCAAAATTCGGGGAATTTCTGCCTTTTTGCCCGAAAATAAAAAGAATGCATACGTTTTTGCTATAAAAAAGGAAAATTTCTTCATTTATGCTCCAAAATAAGTGAAATTTCTGCAATTTTGCCCCAAAATATGAGAAATTTCTGGAATTTTGCCCCAAATTAAGTGGAATTTCTGAGTTCTGCCCCAAAATAAGGAGAATTTCTGTCCATATGCCCCAACATATAGGGAATTTCTGCCTTTTTGCCCCACAATTAGTAGAATTTCTGCAATTTTGCTCCAAAATACGGGGAATTTCTGCCTTTTTGCCCGAAAATAAGAAGAATGCATACCTTTTTGCCATAAAAAAGGAAAATTTCTTCATTTTTGCTCCAAAATAAGGGGAATTTCTGCCTTTTTGCCCGAAAATAAGAAGAATGCATACCTTTTTGCCATAAAAATGGAAAATTTCTTCATTTTTGCTCCAAAATAAGGAGAATTTTTGCTTTTTTGCCTCTAAAATGGTGGAATTTTTGTCTTTTTCCTCAAAACAGAGAGAATTTGTGTCTTTTTTGCCCCAAAATAAGGAAAATTTCTGACTTATTACCCTGAAATAAGTGAAATTTCTGCAATTTTGCCTCAAAATAAAAGAAATTTCTGCCTTTTTGCCCCCAAATAAGGGGATTTTCAGCCTTTTTACCTCAAAATAAGGGGAATTTCTGCATTTTTGCCACAAAATATTAGGAATTTCTGCATTTTTGCCCAAAAATAAGGACAATTTCTGCCTTTTTTCCCTGAAATAAGTGTAATTTCTGCAATTTTGCCTCAAAATAAGTGAAATTTCTGCCTTTTTGCCCCGAAATAAGGGGAATTTTACTATTATGCCTCAAAATAAGGAGAATTTCTGCATTTTTGCCCCAAAATATGGGAAATTTCTGCCTTTTTGCCCTAAAATAAGAAAAATTTCTGTAATTTTGTACCAAAATAATAGAAATTTCTGCCTTTTGGCCCCCAAATAAGAAAATTTCTGCTTTTTTTCTGAAATAAGTGAAATTTCTGCAATTTTGCCCCAAAATAAGGGAAATTTCTGAATATTTGCCCAAAAATAAGTGAAATTTCTACACTTTTGCCCAAAAATAAGTAAAATTTCTGCATTTTTGCCCCCAAATAAGGGGAATTTCAGCCTTTTTACCTCAAAATAAGGGGATTTCTGCATTTTTTCCCCAAAACATGGGAAATTTCTGCCTTTTTGCCCCAAAATTAGAAAAATTTCTGCAATTTTGTACCAAAATAATAAAAATTTCTGCCTTTTTGCCCCCAAATAAGAAAATTTCTGCTTTTTCTTTTCTGAAATAAGAGAAATTTCTGCAATTTTGCCCCAAAATAAGTTAAATTTCTGCAATTTTGCCCCAAAATAAGTGAAATTTCTGGATTTTTGCCCAAAAATAAGTAAAATTTCTGAGTTTTGTCCCAAAATAAGGATTATTTCTGTCTTTTTGCCCCAACATATAGGGAATTTCTGCCTTTTTGCCCCACATTTAGGGGAATTTCTGCAATTTTGCTCCAAAATTCGGGGAATTTCTGCCTTTTTGCCCGAAAATAAAAAGAATGCATACGTTTTTGCTATAAAAAAGGAAAATTTCTTCATTTATGCTCCAAAATAAGTGAAATTTCTGCAATTTTGCCCCAAAATATGAGAAATTTCTGGAATTTTGCCCCAAATTAAGTGGAATTTCTGAGTTCTGCCCCAAAATAAGGAGAATTTCTGTCCATATGCCCCAACATATAGGGAATTTCTGCCTTTTTGCCCCACAATTAGGGGAATTTCTGCAATTTTGCTCCAAAATACGGAAAATTTCTGCCTTTTTGCCCGAAAATAAGAAGAATGCATACCTTTTTGCCATAAAAAAGGAAAATTTCTTCATTTTTGCTCCAAAATAAGAAGAATTTCTGCTTTTTTGCCTCTAAAATGGTGGAATTTTTGTCTTTTTCCTCAAAACAGAGAGAATTTGTGTCTTTTTTTGCCCCAAAATAAGGAAAATTTCTGACTTATTACCCTGAAATAAGTGAAATTTCTGCAATTTTGCCTCAAAATAAAAGAAATTTCTGCCTTTTTGCCCCCAAATAAGGGGTATTTCAGCCTTTTTACCTCAAAATAAGGGGAATTTCTGCATTTTTGCCACAAAATATTAGGAATTTCTGCATTTTTGCCCAAAAATAAGGACAATTTCTGCCTTTTTTCCCTGAAATAAGTGTAATTTCTGCAATTTTGCCTCAAAATAAGTGAAATTTCTGCCTTTTTACCCCGAAATAAGGGGAATTTTACTATTATGCCTCAAAATAAGGGGAATTTCTGCATTTTTGCCCCAAAATATGGGAAATTTCTGCCTTTTTGCCCTAAAATAAGAAAAATTTCTGTAATTTTGTACCAAAATAATAGAAATTTCTGCCTTTTGGCCCCCAAATAAGAAAATTTCTGCTTTTTTTTTCTGAAATAAGTGAAATTTCTGCAATTTTGCCCCAAAATAAGTGAAATTTCTGCAATTTTGCCCTAAAATAATGGAAATTTCTGAATATTTGCCCAAAAATAAGTGAAATTTCTACAATTTTGCCCAAAAATAAGTAAAATTTCTGCATTTTTGCCCCCAAATAAAGGGAATTTCAGCCTTTTTACCTCAAAATAAGGGGATTTCTGCATTTTTTCCCCAAAACATGGGAAATTTCTGCCTTTTTGCCCCAAAATTAGAAAAATTTCTGCAATTTTGTACCAAAATAATAAAAATTTCTGCCTTTTTGCCCCCAAATAAGAAAATTTCTGCTTTTTCTTTTCTGAAATAAGTGAAATTTCTACAATTTTGCCCCAAAATAAGTTAAATTTCTGCAATTTTGCCCCAAAATAAGTGAAATTTCTGGATTTTTGCACAAAAATAAGTAAAATTTCTGAGTTTTGTCCCAAAATAAGGATTATTTCTGTTTTTTTGCCCCAACATATAGGGAATTTCTGCCTTTTTGCCCCACATTTAGGGGAATTTCTGCAATTTTGCTCCAAAATAAGGGGAATTTCTGCTTTTTTGCCTCTAAATAAGTGAAATTTCTGTCTTTTTCCCCCAAAACAAAGGGAATTTGTATCTTATTTGCCAAAAATAAGGAAAATTTCTGACTTATTACCCTGAAATAAGTGAAATTTCTGCAATTTTGCCCCAAAATAAGGGAAAATTCTGCATTTTTGCCCCCAAATAGGGGGAAATTCAGCCTTTTTACCTCAAAATAAGGGGAATTTCTGCATTTTTGCCACAAAATATGGGCAATTTCTTCATTTTTGCCCCAAAATTATAAAATTTCTGCTTTTTTCTGAAATAAGTGAAATTTCTGCAATTTTGCCCCAAAATAATTGAAATTTCTGAAATTTTGCCTCAAAATAAAAGAAATTTCTGGAATTTTGCCCCAAAATAAGTGGAATTTCTGTCTTTTGCCTCAAAATAAGGAGAATTTCTGTCTTTTTGCCCCACAATTAGGGGAATTTCTGCAATTTTGCTTTAAAAATACGGGGAATTTCTGCCTTTTTGCCTGAAAATAAGAAGAATGCATACCTTTTTGCCATAAAAAAGGGAAATTTCTTCATTTTTGGTCCAAAATAAGGGGAATTTCTGCTTTTTTCCCTCCAAATAAGTGGAATATCTGTCTTTTTCCCCAAAACAAAGGGAATTCCTGTTTTTTTTTTTTGCCCCAAAATAAGGAAAATTTCTGACTTATTACCCTGAAATAAGTGAAATTTCTGCAATTTTGCCCCAGAGTAAGGGAAATTTCTGCCTTTTTGTTCCCAAATAAGGGGAATTTCAGCCTTTTTACCTCAAAATAAGGGTAATTTCTGCATTTTTGCCACAAAATATTAGGAATTTCTGCCTTTTTGCCCCAAAATAAGGAAAATTTCTACCTTTTTTTCCTGAAATAAGTGAAATTTATGCAATTTTGCCCCAAAATAAGAGAAATTTCTGGAATTTTGCCCCAAAATAAGTGGAATTTCTGAGTTTTGCCCCAAAATAAGGAAAATTTCTGTATTTTGCCCTAACATATAGGGAATTCCTGCCTTTTTGCCCCACAATTAGGGGAATTTCTGCAATTTTGCTAAAAAATACGGAGAAATTCTGCCATTTTGCCCAAAAATAAGAAAAATGCCTACCATTTTGCCATAAAAAAGGGAAATTTCTTCATTTTTGCTCCAAAATAAGTGGAATTTCTGTCTTTTTCCCCCAAAACAAATGGAATTTCTGTCTTTTTTGCCCAAAAATAAGGAAAATTTCTGACTTATTACCCTGAAATAAGTGGAATTTCTGCAATTTTGCCCCAAAATAAGGGAAATTTCTGCCTTTTTGCCCCCAAATAAGGGAAAATCACCATTTTACCTCAAAATAAGGGGAATTTCTGCATTTTTGCCACAAAATATTAGGAATTTCTGCCATTTTGCCCAAAAATAAGAAAAATTTCTGCCTTTTTTTCCTGAAATAAGTGAAATTTCTGCAATTTTGCCCAAAAATAAGTGAAATTTCTGCCTTTTTGCCCCCAAATAAGGGGAATTTGCGCATTTTTACCTCAAAATAAGAGGAATTTCTGCATATTTGCCCCAAAATATGGGAAATTTCTGCCTTTGTGCCCCCAAATAAGAAAATTTCTGCTTTATATTCTGAAATAAGTGAAATTTCTGCAATTTTGCCCAAAAATAAGTTAAATTTCTGCAATTTTGCCCCAAAATAAGTGAAATTTCTGGATTTTTGCCCAAAAATAAGTGGAATTTCTGAGTTTTGCCCCAAAATAAGGATTATTTCTGTCTTTTTGCACCAATATATAGGGAATTTCTGCCTTTTTGCCCCACATTTAGGGGAATTTCTGCAATTTTGCTCCAAAATAAGGGGAATTTCTGCTTTATTGCCTCTAAATAAGTGGAATTCCTGTCTTTTTTCCCCAAAACAAAAGGAATTTCTGTCTTTTTTGCCCCAAAATAAGGAAAATTTCAGACTTATTACCATGAAATAAGTGAAAGTTCTGCAATTTTGCCCCAAAATAAGGAAAATTTCTGCCTTTTTGCCCCCAAATAAGGGAAATTTCAGCCTTTTTACCTCAAAATAAGGGTAATTTCTGCATTTTTGCCAAAAAATATTAGAAATTTCTGCCTTTTTGCCCCAAAATAAAGAAAATTTCTGCAATTTTGCCCCAAAACAAGTGAAATTTCTGCAATTTTGCCCCAAAACAAGTGAAATTTCTCCAATTTTTCCTCAAAATTAAGGAAATTTCTGGAATTTTGCCCCAAAATAAGTGGAATTTCTGAGTTTTGCCCCAAAATAAGGAGAATTTCTGTCTTTTTACCCTAACATATAGGGAATTTCTGCCTTTTTGCCACACCATTGGGAGAATTTCTGCAATTATACTACAAAATACGAGGAATTTCTGCCTTTTTGCCCAAAAATAAGAAGCATGCATACCTTTTTTCCATATAAAAGGGAAATTTCTTCATTTTTGCTCCAAAATAAGGGGAATTTCTGCTTTTTTGCCTCTAAATAAGTGGAATTTCTGTCTTTTTCCTCAAAAAGAAAGGGAATTTCTGTCTTTTTTGCCACAAAATAAGAAAAATTTCTGACTTATTACCCTGAAATAAGTGAAATTTCTGCAATTTTGCCCCAAAATAAGGGAAATTTCTGCCTTTTTGCCCCTAAATAAGGGGAATTTCACCATTTTACCTCAAAATAAAGGGAATTTCTGTATTTTTGCCACAAAATATTTGGAATTTCTGCATTTTTGCCCAAAAATATGGAAAATTTCTGCTATTTTTCCCTGAAATAAGTGAAATTTCTGCAATTTTGCCCCAAAATAAGAGAAATTTCTGCCTTTTTGCCCCCAAATAAGGGGAATTTCAGCTTTTTATCTCAAAATAAGGGGAATTTCTGCATTTTTTGCCGCAAAATATTAGATATTTCTGCCTTTTTGCCCCAAAATAAGAAAAATTTCTGCAATTTTGTACCAAAATAAAAGAAATTTCTGCCTTTTTGCCCGAAAATAAGAAAATTTCTGCTTTTATCTGAAATAAGTGAAATTTCTGCAATTTTGCCCAAAATAATAGAAATTTCTTCAATTTTGCCTCAAAATAAGGCAAATTTCTCTAATTTTGCACAAAAATAAGTGGAATTTCTGTCTTTTGCCCCAAAATAAGGAGAATTTCTGTATTTTTGCCACACAATTAGGGGAATTTCTCTAATTTTGCTTTAAAATACGGGGAATTTCTGCTTTTTTGCCTGAAAATAAGAAGAATGCATACCTTTTTACCATAAAAATAGGAAATTTCTTCATTTTTGCTCCAAAATAAAATGAATTTCTGCTTTTTTGCCTCTAAATAAGTGGAATTTCTGTCTTTTTCCCCCAAAACAAAGAGAATTCCTGTCTTTCGTGCCCCAAAATAAGGAAAATTTCTGACTTATTACCCTGAAATAAGAGAAATTTCTGCAATTTTGCCCCAAAATAAGGAAAATTTCTGCCTTCTTGCCCCGAAATAAGGGGAATTCCACCATTTTACCTCAAAATAAAGGGAATTTCTGCATTTTTGCAACAAAATATTAGGAATTTCTGCCTTTTTGCCCAAAAATAAGGAAAATTTCTGCATTTTTGCTTCCAAATAAGGGGAATTTCAGCCTTTTTACCTCAAAATAAGGGGAATTTCTGCATTTTTGCCACAAAATATTAGGAATTTCTGCATTTTTGCCCCAAAATAAAGAAAATTTCTGCCTATTTTCCCTGAAATAAGTGAAATTTTTGCAATTTTGCCCCAAAATTAAGGGAAATTTCTGCCTTTTTCCCCCAAATAAGGGGAATTTCAGCATTTTTACCTCAAAATAAGGGGAATTTCTGCATTTTTGCCCCAAAATTTAAAAAATTTCTGCCTTTTTGCCCCAAAATCAGAAAATTTTCTGCAATTTTGTACCAAAATAATAGAAATTTCTGCCTTTTTGCCCCCAAATAAAAAATTTCTGCTTTTTCTTTTCTGAAATAAGTGAAATTTCTGCAATTTTGACCCAAATTAAGTGAAATTTCTGCAATTTTGCCCCCAAATAAGGAAAATTTCTGGAATTTTGCCCCAAAATAAGTGGAATTTCTGAGTTTTGCCCCAAAATAAGGAGAATTTCTGTCTTTTTACCCCAACATATAGGGAATTTCTGCCTTTTTGCCACACAATTGGGGGAATTTCTGCAATTATGCTACAAAATACGAAGAATTTCTGCCTCTTTGCCCAAAAATAAGAAGAATGCATACGTTTTTGCCATAAAAAAGGGAAATTTCTTCATTTTTGCTCCAAAATAAGGGGAATTTCTGCTTCTTTGCCTCTAAATAAGTGGAATTTCTTTCTTTTTCCCCCAAAACAAAGGGAATTTCTGTCTTTTTTGCCCCAAAATAAGAAAAATTTCTGACTTATTACCCTGAAATAAGTAAAATTTCTGCAATTTTGCCTCAAAATAAGGGAAATTTCTGCCTTTTTGCCCCCAAATAAGGGGAATTTCAGCCTTTTAACCTCAAAATAAGGGGAATTTCTGCATTTTTTCCACAAAATATTAGGAATTTCTGCCTTTTTGCCCCCAAATAAGAAAATTTCTGCTTTTTTTTCTGAAATAAGTGAAATTTCTGCAATTTTGCCCCAAAATAAGTGAAATTTCTGCAATTTTGCCCCAAAATAAGTGAAATTTCTGAATATTTGCCCAAAAATATGTGGAATTTCTGAGTTTTGCCCCAAAATAAGGATTATTTCTGTCTTTTTGCCCCAACATATAGAAAATTTCTGCCTTTTTGCCCCACATTTAGGGGTATTTCTGCAATTTTGCTCCAAGATAAGGGGAATTTCTGCTTTTTTGCCACTAAATAAGTGGAATTTCTGTCTTTTTCCACAAAAACCAAAGGAATTTCTGTCTTTTTTGCCCCAAAATAAAAAAAATTCTGACTTATTACCATGAAATAAGTGAAATTTCTGCATTTTTGCCTGAAAATAAGGGAAAATTCTGCTTTTTTGCCCTCAAATAAGGGGAATTGCAGCCTTTTTACCGCATAATAAGGGGAATTTCTGCATTTTTGCCGCAAAATATGGGATATTTCTGCTTTTTTGCCCCAAAATAAGAAAAATTTCTGCAATTTTGTACCAAAATAAAAGAAATTTCTGCCTTTTTGCCCGAAAATAAGAAAATTTCTGCTTTTTTTCTGAAATAAGTGAAATTTCTGCAATTTTGCCCCAAAATAATAGAAATATCTGCAATTTTGCCCAAAATAAGGGAAATTTCTCGAATTTTGCCCCAAAATATGTGGAATTTCTGTCTTTTGCCCCAAAATAAGGAGAATTTCTGTCTTTTTGCCCCACAATTAGGGGAATTTCTGCAATTTTGCTTTAAAATACGGGGAATTTTGGCATTTTTGCCTGAAAATAAGAAGAATGCATACCTTTTTGCCATAAAAAAGAGAAATTTCTACATTTTTGCTCCAAAGTAAAGGGAATTTCTGCTTTTTTGCCTCTAAATAAGTGGAATTTCTGTCTTATTCCCCCAAATCAAAGGGAATTCCTGTCTTTTTTGCCCCAAAATAAAGAAAATTTCTGACTTATTACACTGAAATAAGTGAAATTTCTGTAATTTTTCCCCAAAACAAGTGAAATTTTTGCAATTTTGCCCCAAAATAAGGGAAATTTCTGTAATTTAGCCCCAAAATAAGTGGAATTTCTGAGTTTTGCCCCAAAATAAGGAGAATTTCTGTCTTTTTACCCCAACATATAGGGAATTTCTGCCTTTTTGCCCCTAAATAAGGGGAATTACAGCCTTTTTACCTCAAAATAAGGGTAACTTCAGCATTTTTGCCACAAAATATTAGAAATTTCTGCCTTTTTGCCCAAAAATAAAGAAAATTTCTGCCTTTCTTCCCTGAAATAAGTGAAATTTCTGCAATTTTGCCCCAAAATAAGGGAAATTTCTGCCTTTTTGCACCCAAATAAGGGGAATTTCAGTCTTTTTCCTCAAAATAAGGGGAATTTCTGCATTTTTGCCCCAAAATATGGGAAATTTCTGCCTTTTTTCCCCAAAATTAGAAAATTTTCTGCAATTTTGTACCAAAATAATAGAAATTTCTGCCTTTTTGCCACCAAATAAAAAAATGTCTGCTTTTTCTTTTCTGAAATAAGTGAAATTTCTGCAATTTTGCCCCAAAATAAGTTAAATTTCTGCAATTTTGCCCCAAAATAAGTGAAATTTCTGGATTTTTGCCCAAAAATAAGTGGAATTTCTGAGTTTTGCCCCAAAATAAGGATTATTTCTGTCTTTTTGCCCCAACATATAGGAAATTTTTTTTTTTTGCCCCACATTTAGGAAAATTTCTGCAATTTTGCTCCAAAATAAGTGGAATTTCTGCTTTTTGCCTCTAAATAAGTGGAATTTCTGTCTTTTTTTCCCAAAATAAAGGGAATTTCTGTCTTTTTTTGCCCCAAAATAAGGAAAATTTCTGACTTATTACCCTGAAATTAGTGAAATTTCTGCAATATTGCCCCAAAATAAGGGAAATTTCTGCCTTTTTGCCCCAAAATCAGGGGAATTTCAGCCTTTTTACCACAAAATAAGGGGAATTTCTATATTTTTGCCCTAAAATATGAGAAATTTCTGCCTTTTTGCCCCAAAATAAGAAAAATTTCTGCAATTTTGTACCAAAATAAAATTTCTGCCTTTTTGCCCCAAAATAAGAAAATTTCTCTTTTTTTTCTGAAATAAGTGAAATTTCGGCAATTCTGCCCCAAAATAAGTGAAATTTCTGCAATTTTGCCCCAAAATAAGGGAAATTTCTGCAATTTTGCCCCAATATAAGGGAAATTTCTGAGTTTTGCCCCAAAAATAGAGAATTTCTGTCTTTTTGCCCTAACATATAGGGAATTTCTGCCTTTTTGCTCCACAATTAGGGGAATTTCTGCAAATTTGATTCAAAATACAGGGAATTTTTGCTTTTCAGCCTGAATATAAGGGGAAAGAATACCTTTTGCCACAAAAAAGGGAAATTTCTTCATTTATGCTCCAAAATAAGGTGAATTTCTACTTTTGGCTTCTAAAAAAGTGTAATTTCTGTTTTTTTCCCTCAAAACAAAGGAAATTTCTGTCTTTTTTGCCCCAAAATAAGGAAAGTTTCTGACTTATTACCCTGAAATATTTGAAATTTCTGCAATTTTGCCACAAAATAAGGGAAATTTCTGCCTTTTGCCCCCAAATAACGGGAATTTCAGGCTTTTTACCTCAAAATAAGGGGAATTTCTGATTTTTGCCCCAAAATATGGGAAATTTCTGCCTTTTTGCCCCAAAATAAGAAAAATTTCTGCAATTTTGTACCAAAATACAAGAAATTTCTGTCTTTTTGCCCCAAAATAAGAAAATTTCTCTTTTTTTCCTGAAATAAGTGAAATTTCTGCAATTTTGCCCCAAAATAAGTAAAATTCTGCAATTTTGACCAAAATAAGGAAAATTTCTGAATTTTGCAAAAAATAAGTGGAATTTCTTAGTTTTGCCCCAAAATAAGGAGAATTTCTGTCTTTTTGCCCCAACAAATAGGAAATTTCTGCCTTTTTGCCCCACAATTAGGGGAATTTCAGCAATTTTGCTCCAAAATACGGGGAATTTCTGCCTTTTTGCCCGAAAATAAGAAGAATGCATACCTTTTTGCGATAAAAAAAGGGAAATTTTTTCATTTTTGCTCCAAAATAAGGGGAATTTCTGCTTTTTTGCCTCTAAACATGTGGAATTTCTGTCTTTTTTTCCCAAAATAAAGGGAATTTCTGGCTTTTTTGCCCCAAAATAAGGAAAATTTCTGACTTATTACCCTGAAATTAGTGAAATTTCTGAAATATTTCCCCAAAATAAGGGAAATTTCTGGCTTTTTGCCCCCAAATCAGGGGAATTTCAGCCTTTTTACCACAAAATAAGGGGAATTTCTTCATTTTTGCCCCAAAATATGGGAAATTTCTTCCTTTTTGCCCCAAAATAAGAAAATTTCTCTTTTTTTTCTAAAATAATTGAAATTTCTGCAATTTTGCCCCAAAATAAGTGAAATTTCTGCAATTTTGCCACAAAATAAGTGAAATTTCTGGAATTTTGCCCCAAAATAAGTGAAATTTCTGAGTTATGCCCCCAAAATAATGAGAATTTCTAGTACTTTGCCCCAACCTATAGGGAAATTCTGCCTTTTTGCCCCACAATTAGGGAAATTTCTGAAATTTTGCTCCAAAATAAGGGGAATTTCTGCTTTTTTGCCTCTAAATAAGTGGAATTTCTGCCTTTTTCTCCAAAAACAAAGGGAATTTCTGTATTTTTGGCCACAAAATAAGGAAAATTTCTGACTTATTACTCTGAAATAAGTAAAATTTCTGAAATTTTGCCCCAAAATAAAAGAAATTTCTGCGTTTTTTCCCCCTAAATAAGGGGAATTTCAGACTTTTTACCTCAAAATAAGGAGAATTTCTGAATTTTGGCACAAAATATTATGAATTTCTGCCTTTTTGCCCCAAAATAAGGAAATTTTCTTCCTTTTTCCCTGAAATAAGTGAAATTTCTGCAATTTTGCCCCAAAATAAGTGAAATTTCTGCAATTTTGCCCCAAAATAAAAAAAAATTTCTGGAATTTTGCCCCAAAATAAGTGGAATTTCTGACTTTTCCACCAAAATAAAGAGAATTTCTGCCTTTTTGCCCCACAATTATGGAAATTTCTGGAATTTTGCCCTAAATAAGGGGAATTTCTGCCTTTTGCACCAAAATATGGCGAGTTTCTGCCTCTTTTTCCGAAAATAAGAAGAATGCATACCTTTTTGCCATAAAAAAGAGAAATTTCTTCATTTTTGCTCCAAAATAAGGGGAACTTTTTCCTTTTTGCCTCTAAATAATTGGAATTTCTTTCTTTTTCCCCAAAAACTAAGGGAATTTCTGTCTTTTTTGCCTCAAAATAAAGAAAATTTCTGACTTATTACCCTGAAATAAGTGAAATTTCTGCAAATTGCTTCAAAATAAGGGAAATTTCTGCATTTTTGCCCCCAAATAAGGGGAATTTCAGCCTTTTTACCTCAAAATAAGGGAAATTTCTGCATTTTTGCAACAAGATATTAGGAGTTTCTGCATTTTTGCCACAAAATATTAGGAATTTCGGCCTTTTGCCCAAAAATAAGGAAAATTTCTGCCTTTTTTTCCCAGAAATAAGTGAAATTTCTGCAATTTAGCCCCAAAATAAGTGAAATTTCTTCAATTTTGCCCCAAAATAAAGGAAATTTCTGGAATTTTGCCCCAAAATAAATGGAATTTCTGAGTTTTGCCCCAAAATAATGAGAATTTCTGCATTTTTGCCTCACAATTGGGGGAATTTCTGCAATTTTGCTCCAAAATACGAGGAATTTCTGCCTTTTTGCCCGAAAATAAAGGGAATGCATACCTTTTTGCCATAAAAAGGGGAATTTTCTTCATTTTTGCCCCAAATTAAGGGAAATTTCTGCATTTTGGCCCTGAAATATGTGAAATTTCTGCAATTTTAGCCCAAAATAAGGTGAATTTCTGCCTTTTTGCCCCAAAATAATAAGAATTTCTTCCTTTTTGCCCCAAAATAAAAAAAATTTTTGCTTTTTTTCTCTGAAATAAGTGAAATTTCTGCAATTTTGCCCTAAAACAAGGGAAATTTCTGCAATTTTTCCCTATAATAAGGGAAATTTCTGCAATTTTGCTCTAAAATAAGGGGAATTTTTGCCTTTTGCCCCAAAGTAAGGAGAATTTCTGCCTTTTTACCCCAAAATAAAGAAAATTACTGTAGTTTTTACCCCAAAATTAGGTGAATTTCTGCAATTTTGCTCCAAAATACGGGGATTTTTTGCCTTTTTCGCCTAAAATAAAGGGAATTTCTGCCATTTTGCTGCGAAATAAGTGAAATTTCTGCTGTTTTACCCCAAAATAAAAGGAATTTCTGCCTTTTGCCCCAAAATTAGGGGAATTTTTGCAATTTTGCTCCAAAATATTTGGAATTTCTGCCTTTTTGCCCGATAATAAAGAGAATGTTTACCTTTTTGCCATAAAAAAAGGGAAATTTCTTCATTTTTGCCCCAATATAAGGGGATTTTCCGCCTTTTGACTCAAAATAAGTGCAATTTCAGTCTTTTCCCCAAAAATAAATGAAATTTCTGTCTTTTTGCACCAAAATAAGGGGGATTTCTGAATTTTTGCCCGAAAATAAGGAGAATTTCAGCCTTTTTACCTCAAAATAAAGGGAATTTCTGCCTTTTTGCCCCAAAATATGGGGAATTTCTGCCTTTTTGCCCCAAAATAAGAAAAATTTCTGCAATTTTGTACCTAAATAAAAGAAATTTCTGCCTTTTTGCCCCCAAATAAGAAAATTTCTGCCTTTTTTATGAAATAACTGAAATTTCTGCAATTTTGCTCCAAAATAAGGGAAATTTCTGCAATTTTGCCCCAAAATAAGTAGAATTTCTGAGTTTTGCCCCAAAATAATGAGAATTTCTGCCTTTTTGCACCAACATATAGGGAATTTCTGCCTTTCTGCCCCACAATTAGGGGAATTTCTGCAATTTTGCTCCAAAATACGGGAAATTTCTGCCTTTTTGCCCGAAAATAAGAAGAATGCATAACTTTTTGCCATAAAAAAAGAAATTTCTTGATTTTTGCTCCAAAATAAGGGGAATTTCTGCCTTTTTTCCCTGAAATAAGTGAAATTTCTGCAATTTTGCCCCAAAATAAATGAAATTTCTGCAATTTTGCCCCAAAATAAAAGAAATTTCTGGAATTTTGCTCTAAAATAAGTGGAATTTCTGAGTTTTGCCCCAAAATAAAGAGAATTTCTGTCTGTTTGCCCTAACATATAGGCAATTTCTGCTTTTTTGCTCCACAATTAGGGGAATTTCTGCAATTTTGCTCCAAAATACGGGGAATTTCTGCTTTTTAGCCTGAATATAAGGGGAATGAATACCTTTTGCCACAAAAAAAGGGAAATTTCTTCATTTTTGCTCCAAAATAAGGAGAATTTCTGCTTTTTTGCCTCTAAAAAAGTGGAATTTCTGTATTTTTCCCCCCAAAAAAGGGAATTTCTGTATTTTTGCCCCAAAATAAAAAAAATTTCTGATTTATTACCCAGAAATATTTGAAATTTCTGCAATTTTGCCCCAAAATGAAGGAAATTTCTGCATTTTTGCCCCCAAATAAGGGGAATTTCAGCCTTTTTACCTCAAAATAAGGGGAATTTCTGCATTTTTGCCCCAAAATATGGGAATTTCTGCCTTTTTGCCTCAAAATAAGAAAAATTTCTGCAATTTTGTACGAAAATAAAAGAAATTTTAACCTTTTTGCCCCAAAATAAGAAAATTTCTCTTTTTTTCTTGAAATAAGTGATATTTCTGCAATTTTGCCCCAAAATAAGTAAAATTTCTGCAATTTTGCCCCAAAATAAGGGAATTTTCTGAATTTTGCCGCAAAATAAGTTGAATTTCCTAGTTTTGCCCTAAAATAATGAGAATTTCTTTCTTTTTGCCCCAACATATAGGGAATTTCTGCCTTTTTGCCCCACAATTAGTGGAATTTCTGCAATTTTGCTCCAAAATACGGGGAATTTCTGCCTTTTTGCCCGAAAATAAGAAGAATGCATACGTTTTTGCTATAAAAAAGGGAAATTTCTTCATTTTTGCTCCAAAATAAGGGAAATTTCTGCTTTTTTGCCTCTAAACAAGTGGAATTTCTGTCTTTTTCCCCCAAAACAAAGGGAATTTCTATCTTTTTTGCCGCAAAATAAGGAAAATTTCTTACTTTTTGTCCCCAAATAAGGGGAATTTCAGCCTTTTTACCTCAAAATAAGGGGAATTTATGCATTTTTGCCCCAAAATATGGGAAATTTCTGCCTTTTTTTCCGCAAAATAAGAAAAATTTCTGCAATTTTGTAACAAAATAATACAAATTTCTGCCTTTTAGCCCCCAAATAAGAAAATTTCTGCTTTTTTTCTGAAATAAGTGAAATTTCTGCAATTTTGCCCCAAAATAAATGAAATTTCTGGAATTTTGCCCCAAAATAAGTGGAATTTTTGAGTTTTGCCACAAAATAAAGAGAATTTCTGCCTTTTTGCCCCACAATTGGTGAAATTTCTGCAATTTTGCCCTAAAATAAGGGAAATTTCTGCATTTTTCCCCATATTAAGGGAAATTTCTGCAACTTTGCCCCAAAATAAGTGGAATTTCAGTTTTTTGCCCCACAATTAGGGAAATTTCTGCAATTTTGCCCTAAATAAAAGGAATTTCTGCCTTTTGCCCCAAAATATGGGGAATTTCTGCCTTTTTGTCTGAAAATAAAAAGAATGCCTACCTATTTGCCATAAAAAAGAGAAATTTCTTCATTTTTGCTCAAAATTAAGGGGAACTTTTTCCTTTTTGCCGCTAAATAAGTGGAATTTCTGTCTTTTTCCCCCAAAACAAAAGGAACTTCTGTTTTTTTGCCCCAAAATAAGAAAAATTTCTGACTTTTTACCCTGAAATAAGTAAAATTTCTGCAAATTGCCCCAAAATAAGTGAAATTTCTGCATTTTTGCCCCCAAATAAGGGGAATTTCAGACTTTTTACCTCAAAATAAGGGAAATTTCTGCATTTTTGCAACAAAATATTAGGAATTTCTGCATTTTTGCCACAAAATATTCGGAATTTCTGCGTTTTTGCCCCAAAATAAGAAAATTTCTTCTTCTTTTTTGAAATAAGGGAAATTTCTGCAATTTTGCCCCAAAATAAGTGAATTTTATGCAATTTTGCCCCAAAATAAGTGAAATTTCTGGAATTTTGCCCCAAAGTAAGTGGAATTTATGCGTTTTACCCCAAAATAAGGAGAATTTCTGTCTTTCTGCCCCAACATATAGGGAATTTCTGCCTTTTTGCCACACAATTAGGGGAATTTCTGCAATTTTGCTCCAAAATACGGGGAATTTCTGCCTTTCTGCCCGAAAATAAGAAGAATGCATAGCTTTTTGTCATAAAAAAGGAAATTTCTTCATTTTTGCTCCAAAATAAGGGGAATTTCTGCTTTTTGGCCTCTAAATAAGTGGAATTTCTGTGTTTTTCCCCAATAACAAAGGGAATTTCTGTATTTTTTGCCCCAAAATGAGGAAAATTTCTGACTTATTATTCTGAAATAAGTGAAATTTCTTCAATTTTGCCCCAAAATAAGGGAAATTTCTGCCTTTTTGCCCTTAAATAAGGGGAATTTCAGCCTTTTTACCTCAAAATAAAAGGAATTTCTGCATTTTTGCCCCAAAATATGGAAATTTTCTGCTTTTTTTGCCCAAAAATAAGAAAAATTTCTGAAATTTTGTACCAAAATAAAAGAAATTTCTGCCTTTTTGCCCCAAAATAAGATAATTTCTACTTTCTTTTTGGAAATAAGTGAAATATCTGCAATTTTGCCCCAAAATAAGTGAAATTTCTGCAATTTTACCCCAAAATAAGAGAAATTTCTGGAATTTTGCCCCAAAGAAAGTGGAATTTATGAGTTTTACCTCAAAATAAGGATAATTTCTGTCTTTCTGCCCCAACATATAGGGAATTTCTGACTTTTTGCCCCACAATTAGGGGAATTTCTGCAATTTTGCTTCAAATTACGGAGAATTTCTGTCTTTTTGCCCGAAAATAAGAAGAATGCATACCTTTTTGCCATAATAAAGGGAAATTTCTTCATTTTTGCTCCAAAATATGGGAATTTCTGCTTTTTTGCCTCTAAATAAGTGGAATTTCTGTCTTTTTTCCCCAAAACAAAGGGAATTTCTGTCTTTTTTGCCCCAAAATATGGAAAATTTCTGCCTATTTCCCCTAAAATAAGTGAAATATCTGCAATTTTGCCCAAAAATAGTGAAATTTCTGCAATTTGGCCCCAAAATATAAAAAATTTCTGAAATTTTCACCCAAAATAAGTAGAATTTCTGAGTTCTGCCCCAAAATAAGGAGAATTTCTGTCTTTATGCCTTAACATATAGGGAATTTCTTCCTTTTTGCCTGACAATTAGGGGAATTTCTGCAATTTTGCTTTAAAATACGGGGAATTTCTGCTTTTTGCCCGAAAATAAGAAGAATGCATACCTTTTTGCCATAAAAAAGGAAAATTTCTTTTTGCTCCAAAATAAAGGGAATTTCTGCTTTTTTGCCTCTAAATAAATGGAATTTCTGTCTTTTTCCCCCAAAACAAAGGGAATTTCTGTTTTTTGCCCCAAAATAAGGAAAATATCTGACTTATTGCCCTGAAATAATTGAAATTTCTGCAATTTTGCTCCAAAATAAGGGAAATTTCTGCGTTTTTGAACCCAAATAAGGGGAATTTCAGCCTTTTTACCTCAAAATAAGGGAAATTTCTGCATTTTTGCCACAATATTTGGAATTTCTGCATTTTTGCCCCATAATAAGAAAAATTTCTGCCTATTTTCCCTGAAACAAGTGAAATTTCTGCAATTTTTCCCCAAAATAAGTGAAATTTCTGCTATTTTGCCCCAAAATAAGGGAAATTTCTGGAATTTTGCCCAAAAATAAGTGGAATTTCTGAGTTCTGCCGCAAAATCAGGAGAATTTCTGTCTCTATGCGCAAACATATAGGGAATTTCTGCCTTTTTGCCCCACAATTATGCGAAATTCTGCAATTTTGCTCCAAAATACGGGGAATTTCTGCCTTTTTGCCCGAAAATTAGAAGAATGCATACCTTTTTACCATAAAAAAGGGAAATTTCTTCATTTTTGCTCAATAATAAGAAGAATTTCTGTTTTTTGCCTCTAAATAAGTAGAATTTCTGTGTTTTTCCCCCAAAACAAAGGGAATTTCTGTCTTTTTTGCTTCAAAATAAGGAAAATTTCTGACTAATTACCCTGAAATAAGTGAAATTTTTGCAATTTTGCCCCAAAATAAGGGAAATTTCTTACTTTTTGCCCCCAAATAAGGGGAATTTCAGGCTTTTTACCTCAAAATTAGGGGAATTTCTGCATTTTTGCCCCAAAATATGGGAAATTTCTGCCTTTTATCCCCAAAATAAAAAAAAATTTCTGCGATTTTTTACCAAAATAAAAGAAATTTCTGCCTTTTTGCCCCAAAATAAGAAAATTTCTTTTTTTTTCTGAAATAAGTGAAATATCTGCAATTTTGCCCCAAAATAAGTGAAATATCTGCATTTTTGCCCAAAAATAAGGGAAATTTCTGGAATTTTGCCTCAAAGTAAGTGGAATTTATGAGTTTTACCCCAAAATAAGGAGAATTTCTGTCTTTTTGCCCCACAATTAGGGGAATGTCTGCAATTTTGCTCCAAAATACGGGGAATTTCTGCCTTTTTGTCCGAAAATAAGAAGAATGCATACCTTTTTGCCATAAAAAAGGAAAATTTCTTTATTTTTGCTCCAAAATAAAAAGAATTTCTGCTTTTTTGCCTCTAATTAAGTGGAATTTCTGTCTTTTTCCCCCAAAACAAAGGGAATTTCTCTTTTTTTTGCCCCAAAATAAGGAAAGTTTCTGACTTATTACCCTGAAATAAGTGAAATTTCTGCAATTTTGCCACAAAATAAGGGAAATTTCTGCATTTGCCCACAAATAAGGAGAATTTCAGCCATTTTACCTCAAAATAAGGGGAATTTCTGCATTTTTGCCAAAAAATATTAGGAATTTCTGCTTTTGCCCGAAAATAAGGGAAATTTCTGCCTATTTTCCCTGAAATAAGTGAAATTTCTGCAATTTTGCCCCAAAATAAGTTAAATTTCTGCAATTTTGCCCCAAAATATGGGAAATTTATGGAATTTTGCCCCAAAATAAGTGAAATTTCTGAGTTCTGCCCCAAAATAAGGAGAATTTCTGTTTTTATGCCCCAACATATAGGGAGTTTCTGCCTTTTTGCCCCACAATTAGGGGAATTTATGCAATTTTGCACCAAAATACGGGGAATTTCTGCCTTTTTGCCTGAAAATAAGAAGAATGCATACCTTTTTGCCATAAAAAAAGAAAATTTCTTCATTTTTGCTCCAAAATAAGGGGAATTTCTGTGTTTTTCCCCCAAAACAAAGGGAATTTCTGTCTTTTTGCCCTAAAATAAAAAAAATTTCTGACTTAATACCCTGAAATAAGTGAAATTTCTTCCATTTTTCCCCAAAATAAGGGAAATTTCTGCTTTTTTGCCCACAAATAAAAGAAATTTCAGCATTTTTACCTCAAAATAAGGGGAATTTCTATATTTTTGCCACAAAATATTTAGAATTTCTCCCTTTTTGCCCAAAAATAAGGAAAATTTCTGCCCTTTTTCCCTGAAATAAGTGAAATTTCTGCAATTTTGCCCCAAAATATTGGAAATTTCTGCCTTTTTGCCCCCAAATAATGGGAATTTCAGCCTTTTTACCTCAAAATAAGAGGAATTTCTGAATTTTTGCCACAAAATATTAGGAATTTCTGCCTTTTTGCCCAAAAATAAGAAAAATTTCTGACTATTTTCTTTGAAATAAGTGAAATTTCTGCAATTTTGCCCCTAAATAAGGGAAATTTCTGGAATTTTGCGCAAAAATAAGTGGAATTTCTGAGTTTTTCCCAAAAAAAGGGAATTTCTGTCTTTTTTGCCCCAAAATAAGGAAAATTTCTGACTTAATACGATGAAATAAGTGAAATTTCAGCAATTTTGCCCCAAAATATGAGACATTTCTGCCTTTTTGCCCCCAAATAAGGGGAATTTCAGCCTTTTACCTCAAAATAAGGGGAATTTCTGCATTTTCCCCAAAATATGGGAAATTTCTGCCTTTATGCCCCAAAATAAGGAAAATATCTGCAACTTTGTACCAAAATAATAGAAATTTCTGTCTTTTTGCCCCAAAATAAGAAAATTTCTCCTTTTTTTGAAATAAGTGAAATTTCTGCAATTTTGTCCCATAAAAAGTGAAATTTCTGCAATTTTGCCCCAAAATAAGAGAAATTTCTGGAATTTTGCCCAAAAATAAGTGGAATTTCTGAGTTTTGCTTCAAAATAAGGAGAATTTCTGTCTTTATGCCCCAACATATAGGGAATTTCTGCATTTTGCTTCACAAATAGTAGAATTTCTGAAATTTTGCTCCAAAATACGGGGTATTTCTGCCTTTTTGCCCGAAAATAAGAAGAATGCATACCTTTTTGCCATAAAAAAGGGAAATTTCTTCATTTTTGCTCCAAAATAAGGGGAATTTCTGCTTTTTGGCCTCTAAATAAGTGAAATTTCTGTCTTTTTTCTCCAAAAACAAAGGGAATTTCTGTCTTTTTTGCCCCAAAATAAGGAAAATTTCTGACTTATTATTCTGAAATAAGTGAAATTTCTGCAATTTTGCACCAAAATAAAAGAAATTTCTGCCTTTTTCCCCGAAATAAGTGGAATTTCAGCCTTTTACCTCAAAATAAGGGCAATTTCTGCATTTTCCCCAAAATATGGGAAATTTCTGCCTTTTTGCCCCAAAATAAGAATAATTTTTGCCTATTTTTTTGGAAATAAGTGAAATTTCTGCAATTTTGCCCCAAAATAAGTGAAATTTATGCAATTTTGCCCCAAAATAAGTGAAATTTATGCAATTTTGCCCCAAAATAAGGGAAATTTCTGGAATTTTGCCCAAAAATAAGTGGAATTTCTGAGTTCTGGCCCAAAATAAGGAGAATTTCTGTCTTTATGCCCCAACATATAGGGAATTTCTGCCTTTTTGCCCCACAATTAGGCGAAATTCTGCAATTTTGCTCCAAAATACAACGAATTTCTGCCTTTTTGCCCAAAAATAAGAAGAATGCATACCTTTTTGTCATAAAAAAGGGAAATTTCTTCATTTTTGCTCCAAAATAAAGGGAATTTCTACTTTTTTGCCTCTAAATAAGTGGAATTTTTTTTTCCAAAACAAAGGGAATTTCTGTCTTTTTTGCCCCAAAATAAAGAAAATTTCTGACTTATTACCGTGAAATAAGTGAAATTTCAGCAATTTTGCCCCAAAATAAGAGAAATTTCTGCCTTTTTGCCCCCAAATAAGTGGAATTTCAGCCTTTTACCTCAAAATAAGGGCAATTTCTGCATTTTCCCCAAAATATGGGAAATTTCTGCCTTTTTGCCCAAAAATAAGAAAAATTTCTGCAATTTTGTACCAAAATAATACAAATTTCTGCCTTTTTGCCCCCAAATAAGAAAATTTCTGCTTTTTTTCTGAAATCAGTGAAATTTCTGCAATTTTGCCCCAGAATAAGTAAAATTTCTGCAATTTTGCCCCAAAAAAAGAGAACTTTCTGGAATTTTGCCCAAAAATAAGTGGAATTTCTGAGTTTTGCCCCCAAAATAAGGAGAATTCCTGTTATGTTGCCCCAACATATAGGGAATTTCTGCCTTTTTGCCCCACAATTAGGGGAATTTCTGAAATTTTGCTCCAAAATAAGGGGAATTTCTGCACTTTTGCCTGTAATAAGTGGAATTTCTTCCTTTTTCTCCCAAAACAAAGGGAATTTCTGTCTTTTTTGCCCCAAAATAAGGAAAATTTCTGACTTATTACCCTGAAATAAGTGAAATTTCTGCAATTTTGTCCCAAAATAAGTGAAATTTCTGCAATTTTGCCCCAAAATATGGGAAATATCAAAATTTTGCCTCAAAAATAGTGGAATTTCTGAGTTTTGCCCCAAAATAAGTAGAATTTCTGTCTTTTTGCCCCAACATATAGGGAATTTCTGCCTTTTTGCCCCACAATTAGGGGAATTTCTGCAATTTTGCTCCAAAATACGGGGTATTTCTGCCTTTTTGCCTGAAAATAAGAAGAATGCATACCTTTTTGCCATAAAAAATGGAAATTTCTTCATTTTTGCTCCAAAATAAGGGGAATTTCTGCATTTTTGCCTCTAAATAAGTTAAATTTCTGTCTTTTTCCCCCTAAACAAAGGAAATTTCTATCTTTTTTGCCCCAAAATAAGGAAAATTTCTGACTTATTACCCTGAAATAAGTGAAATTTCTACAATTTTGCCCCAAAATAAGGGAAATTTCTGCCTTTTTGCCCCCAAATAAGGGGAATTTCAGCTTTTTTTCTCAAAATAAGGGGAATTTCTGCATTTTTGCCACAAAATACTAGGAATTTCTGCATTTTGCCCCAAATTAAGAAAAATTTCTGCCTATTTTCCCTGAAAAAGTGAAATTTCTGCAATTTTGCCCTAAAATAAGTGAAATTTCTGCAATTTTGCACCAAAATAAGGGAAATTTCTGGAATTTTGCCCAAAAATAAGTGGAATTTCTCAGTTCTGCCCGAAAATAAGGAGAATTTCTGTCTTTATACCACAACATATATGGAATTTCTGCCTTTTGCCTCACAATTAGGCGAAATTCTGCAATTATGCTCCATAATACGAGTAATTTCTGCCTTTTTGCCCGAAAATAAGAAGAATGCATACTTTTTGCCATAAAAAAGAGAAATTTCTTCATTTTTGCTCCAAAATAAGGGGAATTTCTGCTTTTTTGCCTCTAAATAAGTGGAATTTCTGTTTTTTCCCAAACAAAGGGAATTTCTATCTTTTTTGCCCCAAAATAAGGGAAATTTCTGACTTATTATTATGAAATAAGTGAAATTTCAGCAATTTTGCCCCAAAATAAGAGAAATTTCTGCCTTTTTGCCCCCAAATAAGGGAAATTTCAGCTTTTTTACCCCAAAATAAGGGGAATTTCTGCATTTTTGCCCCAAAATATGGGAAATTTCTGCCCTTTTGCCACAAAATAAGAAAAATTTCTGCAACTTTGTACCAAAATACAAAAATTTTTGCCTTTTTGCCCCAAAATAAGAAAATTTCTCCTTTTCTTTCTGAAATAATTGAAATTTCTGCAATTTTGACCCAAAATAAGTGAAATTTCTGCAATTTTGCCACAAAATAAGGGAAATTTCTGGAATTTTGCCCCAAAATAAGTGGAATTTCTGAGTTTTTCCCTACAATAAGGAGAATTTCTGTCTTTATGCCCCAACATATAGGGAATTTCTGCCTTTTTGCCCCACAATTGGAGGAATTTCTGCAATTTTGCTCCAAAATACGGGGAATTTCTGACTTTTTGCCCGAAAATAAGAAGAATGCATACCTTTTTGCCATAAAAAAAGAAAATTTCTTAATTTTTGCTCCAAAATAAGGGGAATTTCTGCTTTTTTGCCTCTAAATAAGTAGAATATCTGTCTTTTTTCCCCCAAAACAAAGGGAATTTCTGTCTTTTTTGCCACAAAATAAGGAAAATTTCTGACTTATTTCCCTGAAATAAGTGAATTTTCTGCAATTTTGCCTCAAAATAAGGGAAATTTCTGCATTTTTGCTCCCAAATAAGGGAAATTTCAGCCTTTTACCTCAAAATAAGGGGAATTTCTGCATTTTTGCCACAAAATATTAGGAATTCCTGCCTTTTTGCCCCAAAATAAGGAAAATTTCTGCCTATATTCCATTAAATAAGTGAAATTTCTGCAATTTTGCTTCAAAATAAGGGAAATTTCTACCTTTCTGCCCCCAAATAAGAGGAATTTCAGCCTTTTTACCTCAAAATAAGGGGAATTTCTGCATTTTTGCCTCAAAATATGGGAAATTTCTGCCTTTTTGCCCCAAAATAAAAAAAATTTCTGCAATTTTGTACCAAAATAAAAGAAATTTCTGCCTTTTTGCCCCAAAATAAGAAAATTTCTCTTTTTTTCTGAAATAAGTTAAATTTCTGCAATTTTTCCCCAAAATAAGTGAAATTTCTGCAATTTTGCCCCAAAATAAGGGAAATTTCTGGAATTTTGCCCCAAAATAAGTGTAATTTCTGAGTTCTTTTCCAAAATAAGGTGAATTTCTGTCTTTTTGCCCCAACATATAGGGAATTTCTGCCCTTTTGCCCCACAATTAGGGGAATTTCTTCAATTTTGCTCCAAAATACGGGGAATTTCTGCCTTTTTGCACGAAAATAAGAAGAATGCAAACTTTTGTTCCAGAAAAAATGGAAATTTCTTCATTTTTGTTCAAAAATAAGGGGAATTTCTGCTTCTTGCCTTTAAATAAGTTGAATTTCTGTCTTTTTCCCACAAAACAAAGGGAATTTCTGTCTTTTTTGCCCCAAAATAAGGAAATTTTCTGACTTATTACGCTGAAGTAAGTGAAATTTCTGCAACTTACCCCAAAATAAGGGAAATTTCTGCCTTTTTGCCCCCAAATAAGGGGAATTTCAGCCTTTTTACCTCAAAACAAGGGAAATTTCTGCCTTTTTGCCACAAAATATTAGGAATTTCTGCCTTTTTTCCCCAAAATAAGAAAAATTTCTGCCTATTTTCCCTGAAACAAGTGAAATTTCTGCAATTTTTCCCCAAAATAAGTGAAATTTCTGCTATTTTGCCCCAAAATAAGGGAAATTTTTGGAATTTTGCCCAAAAATAAGTGGAATTTCTGAGTTCTGCCGCAAAAAAAGGAGAATTTCTGTCTCTATGCGCAAACATATGGGTAATTTCTGCCTGTTTGCCCCACAATTATGCGAAATTCTGCAATTTTGCTCTAAAATACGAGGAATTTCTGCCTTTTTGCCCGAAAGTAAGAAGAATGCATACCTTTTTGCCATAAAAAAGGGAAATTTCTTCATTTTTGCTCCAAAATAAGGGAAATTTCTGCTTTTTTGCCTCTAAATAAGTGGAATTTCTGTCTTTTTTTTCCCAAACAAAGGAAATTTCTGTATTTTTTGCCCCAAAATAAGGAAAATTTCTGACTTATTACCGTGAAATAAGTGAAATTTCAGCAATTTTGCCCCAAAATAAGGAAAATTTCTGCTTTTTGCCCCCAAATAAGGGTAATTATAGCCTTTTTACCACAAAATAAGGGGAATTTCTGCATTTTTGCCCCAAAATATGGGAAATTTCTGCAACTTTGTACCAAAATAAAAGAAATTTCTGCCTTTTTAGCCGAAAATAAGAAAATTTATCCTTTTTTTGAAATAAGTGAAATTTCTGCAATTTTGTCCCATAAAAATTGAAATTTCTGAAATTTTGCCCCAAAATAAGGGAAATTTCTGGAATTTTGCCCCAAAATAATTGGAATTTCTGAGTTTTGCCCCAAATTAAGGAGAATTTCTGTCTTTATGCCCCATCATATAGGGAATTTCTGCCTTTTTGCTTCACAATTAGGGGAATTTCTGCAATTTTGCTCCAAAATACGGGGAATTTCGGCCTTTTTGCCCGAAAATAAGAAGAATGCATAACTTTTTGCCATAAAAAGTGAAATTTCCTCATTTTTGCTCCAAAATAAGGGGAATTTCTGCTTTTTTGCCTCTAAATAAGTGGAATTTCTGTCTTTTCCCACAAAAACAAAGGGAATTTCTGTCTTTTTTGGCCCAAAATAAGGAAAATTTCTGACTTATTATCCTGAAATAAGTGAAATTTTTGCAATTTTGCCTTAAAATAAGGGAAATTTCTGCTTTTTGCTCCCCAATAAGGGGAATTTCAGCCTTTTAACTCAAAATAAGGGGAATTTCTGCATTTTTGCCACAAAATATTAGGAATTCCTGCCTTTTTGCCCCAAAATAAGGAAAATTTCTGCCTATTTTACCTGAAATAAGTGAAATTTCTGCAATTTTGCCCCAAAATAAGGGAAATTTCGGGAATTTTGCCTCAAAATAAGTTTAATTTCTGAGTTCTGCACCAAAATAAGGAGAATTTCTGTCTTTATGCCCCAACATATAGGGAATTTCTGCCTTTTTGCCCCACAATTAGGGGAATTTCTGCAATTTTGCCCCTAAATAAGGGACATTTCTGCCATTTTGTCCCCAAATAGGGAAATTTCAGCCTTTTTACCTCTAAATAAGAGCAATTTCTGCATTTTTGCACAAAATATTAGGAATTTCTGCCTTTTGCCCAAATATAAGAAAAATTTCTGCCTCTTTTCTCTGAAATAAGTGAAATTTCTGCAATTTTGCCCCAAAATAAGTGAAATTTCTGCTTTTTTGCCCACAAATAAAAGGAATTTCAGCCTTTTTACCTAAAAATAAGTTGAATTTCTGCATTTTTCCCCAAAATATGGAAAATTTCTGCCTTTTTGCCCGAAAATAAGAAAAATTTCTGCAATTTTGTACCAAAATAATACAAATTTCTGCCTTTTTGCCCCCAAATAAGAAAATTTCTGCTTTTTTTCTGAAATCAGTGAAATTTCTGCAATTTTGCCCCAGGATAAGTAAAATTTCTGCAATTTTGCCCCAAAAAAAGAGAACTTTCTGGAATTTTGCCCAATAATAAGTGGAATTTCTGAGTTTTGCCCCCAAAATAAGGAGAATTCCTGTTATGTTGCCCCAACATATAGGGAATTTCTGCCTTTTTGCCCCACAATTAGGGGAATTTCTGAAATTTTGCTCCAAAATAAGGGGAATTTCTGCACTTTTGCCTGTAATAAGTGGAATTTCTTCCTTTTTCTCCCAAAACAAAGGGAATTTCTGTCTTTTTTGCCCCAAAATAAGGAAAATTTCTGACTTATTACCCTGAAATAAGTGAAATTTCTGCAATTTTGTCCCAAAATAAGTGAAATTTCTGCAATTTTGCCCCAAAATATGGGAAATATCAAAATTTTGCCTCAAAAATAGTGGAATTTCTGAGTTTTGCCCCAAAATAAGTAGAATTTCTGTCTTTTTGCCCCAACATATAGGGAATTTCTGCCTTTTTGCCCCACAATTAGGGGAATTTCTGCAATTTTGCTCCAAAATACGGGGTATTTCTGCCTTTTTGCCTGAAAATAAGAAGAATAGATACCTTTTTGCCATAAAAAAGGGAAATTTCTTCATTTTTGCTCCAAAATAAGGGGAATTTCTGCATTTTTGCCTCTAAATAAGTTAAATTTCTGTCTTTTTCCCCATAAACAAAGGAAATTTCTGTCTTTTTTGCCCCAAAATAAGGAAAATTTCTGACTTATTACCCTGAAATAAGTGAAATTTCTACAATTTTGCCCCAAAATAAGGGAAATTTCTGCCTTTTTGCCCCCAAATAAGGGGAATTTCAGCTTTTTTTCTCAAAATAAGGGGAATTTCTGCATTTTTGCCACAAAATACTAGGAATTTCTGCATTTTGCCCCAAAATAAGAAAAATTTCTGCCTATTTTCCCTGAAAAAGTGAAATTTCTGCAATTTTGCCCTAAAATAAGTGAAATTTCTGCAATTTTGCACCAAAATAAGGGAAATTTCTGGAATTTTGCCCAAAAATAAGTGGAATTTCTCAGTTCTGCCCGAAAATAAGGAGAATTTCTGTCTTTATACCACAACATATATGGAATTTCTGCCTTTTGCCTCACAATTAGGCGAAATTCTGCAATTTTGCTCCATAATACGAGTAATTTCTGCCTTTTTGCCCGAAAATAAGAAGAATGCATACTTTTTGCCATAAAAAAGAGAAATTTCTTCATTTTTGCTCCAAAATAAGGGGAATTTCTGCTTTTTTGCCTCTAAATAAGTGGAATTTCTGTTTTGTTCCCAAACAAAGGGAATTTCTATCTTTTTTGCCCCAAAATAAGGGAAATTTCTGAATTATTATTATGAAATAAGTGAAATTTCAGCAATTTTGCCCCAAAATAAGAGAAATTTCTGCCTTTTTGCCCTCAAATAAGGGAAATTTCAGCTTTTTTACCCCAAAATAAGGGGAATTTCTGCATTTTTGCCCCAAAATATGGGAAATTTCTTCCCTTTTGCCACAAAATAAGAAAAATTTCTGCAACTTTGTACCAAAATAAAAAAATTTTTGCCTTTTTGCCCCAAAATAAGAAAATTTCTCCTTTTCTTTCTGAAATAATTGAAATTTCTGCAATTTTGACCCAAAATAAGTGAAATTTCTGCAATTTTGCCACAAAATAAGGGAAATTTCTGGAATTTTGCTCCAAAATAAGTGGAATTTCTGAGTTTTTCCCTACAATAAGGAGAATTTCTGACTTTATGCCCCAACATATAGGGAATTTCTGCCTTTTTGCCCCACAATTGGAGGAATTTCTGCAATTTTGCTCCAAAATACGGGGAATTTCTGCCTTTTTGCCCAAAAATAAGAAGAATGCATACCTTTTTGCCATAAAAAAGGAAAATTTCTTCATTTTTGCTCCAAAATAAGGGGAATTTCTGCTTTTTTGCCTCTAAATAAGTAGAATATCTGTCTTTTTTCCCCCAAAACAAAGGGAATTTCTGTCTTTTTTGCCACAAAATAAGGAAAATTTCTGACTTATTTCCCTGAAATAAGTGAATTTTCTGCAATTTTGCCTCAAAATAAGGGAAATTTCTGCATTTTTGCTCCCAAATAAGGGAAATTTCAGCCTTTTACCTCAAAATAAGGGGAATTTCTGCATTTTTGCCAAAAAATATTAGGAATTCCTGCCTTTTTGCCCCAAAATAAGGAAAATTTCTGCCTATATTCAATTAAATAAGTGAAATTTCTGCAATTTTGTTTCAAAATAAGGGAAATTTCTACCTTTCTTCCCCCAAATAAGGGGAATTTCAGCCTTTTTACCTCAAAATAAGGGGAATTTCTGCATTTTTGCCCCAAAGTATGGGAAATTTCTGCCTTTTTCCCCAAAATAAAAAAAATTTCTGCAATTTTGTACCAAAATAAAAGAAATTTCTGCCTTTTTGCCCCAAAATAAGAAAATTTCTCTTTTTTTCTGAAATAAGTTAAATTTCTGCAATTTTTCCCCAAAATAAGTGAAATTTCTGCAATTTTGCCCCAAAATAAGGGAAATTTCTGGAATTTTGCCCCAAAATAAGGGTAATTTCTGAGTTCTTCCCCAAAATAAGGTGAATTTCTGCCCTTTTGCCCCAACATATAGGGAATTTCTGCCCTTTTGCCCCACAATTAGGGGAATTTCTTCAATTTTGCTCCAAAATACGGGGAATTTCTGCCTTTTTGCACGAAAATAAGAAGAATGCAAACTTTTGTTCCAGAAAAAATGGAAATTTCTTCATTTTTGTTCAAAAATAAGGGGAATTTCTGCTTCTTGCCTTTAAATAAGTTGAATTTCTGTCTTTTTCCCACAAAACAAAGGGAATTTCTGTCTTTTTTGCCCCAAAATAAGGAAATTTTCTGACTTATTAAGCTGAAGTAAGTGAAATTTCTGCAACTTACCCCAAAATAAGGGAAATTTCTGCCTTTTTGCCCCCAAATAAGGGGAATTTCAGCCTTTTTACCTCAAAATAAGGGAAATTTCTGCATTTTTGCCACAAAATATTAGGAATTTCTGCCTTTTTTCCCCAAAATAAGAAAAATTTCTGCCTATTTTCCCTGAAACAAGTGAAATTTCTGCAATTTTTCCCCAAAATAAGTGAAATTTCTGCTATTTTGCTCCAAAATAAGGGAAATTTCTGGAATTTTGCCCAAAAATAAGTGGAATTTCTGAGTTCTGCCGCAAAATAAGGAGAATTTCTGTCTCTATGCGCAAACATATGGGTAATTTCTGCCTGTTTGCCTTACAATTATGCGAAATTCTGCAATTTTGCTCTAAAATACGAGGAATTTCTGCCTTTTTGCCCGAAAGTAAGAAGAATGCATACCTTTTTGCCATAAAAAAGGGAAATTTCTTCATTTTTCTCCAAAATAAGGGGAATTTCTGCTTTTTTGCCTCTAAATAAGTGGAATTTCTGTCTTTTTTTTCCCAAACAAAGGGAATTTCTGTATTTTTTGCCCCAAAATAAGAAAAATTTCTGACTTATTACCGTGAAATAAGTGAAATTTCAGCAATTTTGCCCCAAAATAAGGGAAATTTCTGCTTTTTGCCCCCAAATAAGGGTAATTATAGCTTTTTTACCACAAAATAAGGGGAATTTCTGCATTTTTGCCCCAAAATATGGGAAATTTCTGCCCTTTTGCCCCAAAATACGAAAAATTTCTGCAACTTTGTACCAAAATAAAAGAAATTTCTGCCTATTTAGCCCAAAATAAGAAAATTTATCCTTTTTTTGAAATAAGTGAAATTTCTGCAATTTTGTCCCATAAAAATTGAAATTTCTGAAATTTTGCCCCAAAATAAGGGAAATTTCTCGAATTTTGCCCCAAAATAATTGGAATTTCTGAGTTTTGCCCCAAATTAAGGAGAATTTCTGTCTTTATGCCCCATCATATAGGGAATTTCTGCCTTTTTGCTTCACAATTAGGGGAATTTCTGCAATTTTGCTCCAAAATACGGGGAATTTCGGCCTTTTTGCCCGAAAATAAGAAGAATGCATAACTTTTTGCCATAAAAAGTGAAATTTCTTCATTTTTGCTCCAAAAAAAAGGGGAATTTCTGCTTTTTTGCCTCTAAATAAGTGGAATTTCTGTCTTTTCCCACAAAAACAAAGGGAATTTCTGTCTTTTTTGGCCCAAAATAAGGAAAATTTCTGACTTATTATCCTGAAATAAGTGAAATTTTTGCAATTTTCCCTTAAATAAGGGAAATTTCTGCCTTTTTGCTCCCCAATAAAGGGAATTTCAGCCTTTTAACTCAAAATAAGGGGAATTTCTGCATTTTTGCCACAAAATATTAGGAATTCCTGCCTTTTTGCCCCAAAATAAGGAAAATTTCTGCCTATTTTACCTGAAATAAGTGAAATTTCTGCAATTTTGCCCCAAAATAAGGGAAATTTCGGGAATTTTGCCTCAAAATAAGTTTAATTTCTGAGTTCTGCACCAAAATAAGGAGAATTTCTGTCTTTATGCCCCAACATATAGGGAATTTCTGCCTTTTTGCCCCACAATTAGGAGAATTTCTGCAATTTTGCTTCAAAATACGGGGAATTTCTGCCTTTTTGCCCCAAAATAAGAAGAATGCATACCTTTTTGCCATAAGAAAAAAAAATTTCTTCATTTTTGCTCCAAAATAAGGAGAATTTCTGCTTTTTTGCCTCTAAATAAGTGGAATTTCTGCCTTTTTTCCCCCAAAACACAGGGAATTTCTGTCTTTTTTGCCCCAAAATAAAGAAAACTTCTGACTTATTTCCCTGAAATAAGTGAAATTTCTGCAATTTTGCCCCAAAATAAGGGAAATTTCTGCCTTTTTGCCCCCAAATAAGGGGAATTTCAGCCTTTTTACCTCAAAATAAGGGGAATTTCTCCATTTTTGCCCCAAAATATGGGAAATTTCTGCCTTTTTGCCCCAAAATAAGAAAAATTTCTGCAACTTTGTACCAAAATAAAAGAAATTTCTGCCTTTTTAGCCCAAAATAAGAAAATTTATCTTTTTTTTTTGAAATAAGTGAAATTTCTGCAATTTTGTCCCATAAAAATTGAAATTTCTGAAATTTTGCCCCAAAATAAGGGAAATTTCTGGAATTTTGCCCCAAAATAATTGGAATTTCTGAGTTTTGCCCCAAAATAAGGAGAATTTCTGTCTTTATGTCCCATCATATAGGGAATTTCTGCCTTTTTGCTTCACAATTAGGGAAATTTCTGCAATTTTGCACCAAAATACGGGGAATTTCTGCCTTTTTGCCCGAAAATAAGAAGAATGCATGACTTTTTGCCATAAAAAAGGGAAATTTCTTCATTTTTGCTCCAAAATAAGGGGAATTTCTGCTTTTTTGCCTCTAAATAAGTGGAATTTCTGTCTTTTCCCCCAAAAACAAAGGGAATTTCTGTCTTTTTTGCCCAAAATAAGGAAAATTTCGGACTTATTATTCTGAAATAAGTGAAATTTTTGCAATTTTGCCTCAAAATATGGGAAATTTCTCCCTTTTTGCTCCCAAATAAGGGAAATTTCAGCCTTTTACCTTTAAATAAGGGGAATTTCAGCATTTTTGCCACAAAATATTAGGAATTCCTGCCGTTTTGCCTCATAATAAGAAAAATTTCTGCCTATTTTACCTGAAATAAGTGAAATTTCTGCAATTTTGCCCCAAAATAAGGGAAATTTCTCGAATTTTGCCCCAAAATAAGTGGAATTTCTGAATTTTTCCCTAAAATAAGAAGAATTTCTGTCTTTTTGCCTTAACATATAGGGAATTTCTGCCTTTTTTCCCCACAATTAGGGGAATTTCTGCAATTTTGCTCCAAAATACGGTAAATTTCAGCCTTTTTGCCCGAAAATAAGAAGAATGCATACCTTTTTGCCATAAAAAAGGAAAATTTCTTCATTTTTGCTCCAAAATATGGAGAATTTCTGCTTTTTTGCCTCTAAATAAGTGGAATTTCTGTCTTTTTTCCCCCAAAAAACAGGGAATTTCTTTCTTTTTTGCCCAAAAATAAAGAAAATTTCTGACTTATTTCCTTGAAATAAGTGAAGTTTCTGCAATTTTGCCCCAAAATAAGGGAAATTTCTGCCTTTTTGCCCCCAAATAAGGGGAATTTCAGCCTTTTTACCTCAAAATATGGGGAATTTCTGCATTTTTGCCCCAAAATATGGGAAATTTCTGCCTTTTTGCCCCATAATAAGAAAAATTTCTGCAATTTTGTACCAAAATAAAAGAAATTTCTGCCTTTTTGCCCCAAAATAAGAAAATTTCCTTTTTTTTCTGAAATAAGTTAAATTTGCAATTTTTCCGCAAAATAAGTGAAATTTCTGCAATTTTGCCCCAAAATAAGGGAAATTTCTGAACTTTTGCCCCAAAATAAGTGGAATTTCTGAGTTTTGATCCAAAATAAGGAGAATTTCTGTCTTTTTGCCCCAACATATAGGAAATTTCTGCACTTTTGCCACACAATTAGGGGAATTTCTTCAATTTTGTTCCAAAATACGGGATATTTCTGCCTTTTTGCACGAAAATAAGAAGAATGCCAACCTTTGTGCCAGAAAAAATGGAAATTTCTTCATTTTTGCTCCAAAATAAGGGGAATTTCTGCTTTTTTGCCTCTAAATAAGTTGAATTTCTGTCTTTTTCCCACAAAACAAAGGGAATTTCTGTCTTTTTTGCCCCAAAATAAGGAAAATTTCTTAATTATTACCCTGAAATAAGTGAAATTTCTGCAATTTTGCCCCAAAATAAGGGAAATTTCGGCCTTTTTGCCCCCAAATAAGGGGAATTTCAGCTTTTTTACCTCAAAATAAGAAGAATTTCTGCATTTTTGCCACAAAATATTAGGAATTTTTGCCTTTTTGCCCCAAAATAAGGAAAATTTCTGCCTATTTTCCCTTAAACAAGTGAAATTTCTGCAATTTTTCCCCAAATAAGTAAAATTTCTGCAATTTTGCCCCAAAATAAGGGAAATTTCTGAAATTTTGCCCAAAAATAAGTGGAATTTCTGAGTTCTTCCGCAAAATAAGGAGAATTTCTGTCTCAATGCGCCAACATAAAGGGAATTTCTGCCTTTTTGCCCCACAATTATTCTAAATTCTGCAATTTTGCTCCAAAATACGAGGAATTTATGCCTTTGTGCCCGAAAATAAGAAGAATGCATACCTTTTTGCCATAAAAAAGGGAAATTTCTTCATTTTTGCTCCAAAAAAAAGGGAATTTCTGCTTTTTTGCCTCTAAATAAGTGGAATTTCTGTCTTTTTTTCCCAAACAAAGGGAATTTCTGTCTTTTTTGCCCCAAAATAAAAAAAATTTCTGACTTATTACTGTGAAATAAGTGAAATTTCAGCAATTTTGCTCGAAAATAAGGGAAATTTTTGCATTTTGCCCCCAAATAAGGGGAATTTCAGCATTTTTGGCCCAAAATATGGGAAATTTCTGCCTTTTTGCACCAAAATAAGAAAAATTTCTGCAATTTTGTACCAAAATAAAAGAAATTTCTGCCTTTTTGCCCCAAAATAAGAAAATTTCTGCAATTTTGCCCCAAAATAAAAGAAATTTCTGCAATTTTGCCCCAAAACAAGGGAAATTTCTGGAATTTCGCCCCAAAATTAGTGGAATTTCTGAGTTTTGCCCCAAAATAAGGAAAATTTCTGTCTTTTTACCTTAATATATAGGGAATTTCTGCCTTTTTGCCCCACAATTAGGGGAATTTCTGCAATTTTGCTCCAAAATAAGGGAAATTTCTGCCTTTTTGCCCCCAAATAAGGGAATTTCATTATTTTTACCACAAAATAATGGGAATTTCTGCATTTTTGCCACAAAATATTAGGAATTTCTGCCTTTTTGCCCCAAAATAAAAAAATTTCTGCTCTTTTTCCCTAAAATAATTGAAATTTCTGTAATTTTGCCCCAAAATAAGTGAAATTTCTGCAATTTTGCACCAAAAATAAGGAAATTTCTGGAATTTTGCTTCAAAATAAGTGGAATTTCTGAGTTTTGCCCCAAAATAAGGAGAATTTCTGTCTTTTTGCCCTAACATATAGGGAATTACTGCCTTTTTGCTTCACAATTAGTGGAATTTCTGCAATTTTGCTACAAAATACGGGGAATTTCTGCTTTTTAGCCTGAATATAAGGGGAATGAATACCTTTTGCCACAAAAAAAAAAAGAAATTTCTTCTTTTTTGCTCCAAAATAAGGGGAATTTCTGCTTTTTTGCCTCTAAAAATGTGGAATTTCAGTCTTTTTCCCCCAAAAGAAAGGGAATTTCTGTCTTTTTTGCCCAAAAATAAGGAAAATTTCTGACTTATTACCCTGAAATAAGTGAAATTTCTGCAATTTTGCCCCAAAATAAGGAAAATTTCTGCCTTTTTGCCCCAAAATAAGAAAAATTTCTGCAATTTTGTACCAAAATAAAAGAAATTTCTGCCTTTTTGCCCCAAAATAAGAAAATTTTCTTTTTTTCTGAAATAAGTGAAATTTCTGCAATTTTGCCCAAAAATAAGTGAAATTTCTGCAATTTTGCCCCCAAATAAGGGAAATTTCTGGAATTTTGCCCCAAAATAAATGGAATTTCTGAGTTTTGCCCAAAAATAACGAGAATTTTTGTCTTTTTGCACCAACATATAGGGAATTTCTGCCTTTATGACCAACAATAAGAGAAATTTCTGAAATTTGCCCCAAAATAAGTGGAATTTCTGAGTTTTGCCCCAAAATAAGGAGGATTCCCAATATATAGGGAATTTCTGCTTTTTTGCCCCACAATTAGGGGAATTTTTGCAATTTTGCCACAAAATATGGGGAATTTCTGACTTTTTGCCCAAAAATAAGAAGAATGCATACATTTTTGCCATAAAAAAAGGAAATTTCTTCATTATTGCTCTAAAATAAGGGGAATTTCTGCTTTTTTGCCTCTAAATAAGTGGAATTTCTTTCTTTTTTCCCAAAACAAAGGTAATTTCTGTCTTTTTTTCCCAAAGATAAGGAAAATTTCTGACTTATTACTCTGAAATAAGTGAAATTTCTGGAATTTTGCCCCAAAATAAGGAAAATTCTGCCTTTTTGCCGCCAAATAAGGGGAATTTCAGCCTTTTTACCTCAAAATAAGGGGAATTTCTGCATTTTTGCCACAAAATATTAGGAATTTCTGCGTTTTTGCCCCAAAATAAGGAAAATTTCTGGCTTTTTTCCATGAAATAAGTGAAATTTCTGAAATTTTGCCCCAAAATAAGTGAAATTTCTGCCTTTTTGCCCTCAAATAAGGGAATTTCATACTTTTTACCTCAAAATAATGGGAATTTCTGCATTTTTGCCACAAAATATTAGGAATTTCTGCCTTTTTGCCCCAAAATAAAAAAAATTTCTGCTTTTTTTCCCTGAAATAAGTGAAATTTCTGCAATTTTGCCCCAAAATAAGTGAAATTTCTGCAATTTTGCCCCAAAAATAAGGAAATTTCTGGAATTTTGCCCCAAGATAAGTGGAATTTCTGAGTTTTGCCCCAAAATAAGGAGAATTTCTGTCTTTTTGCCCTAACATATAGGGAATTACTGCCTTTTTGCTTCACAATTAGTGGAATTTCTGCAATTTTGCTGCAAAATACGGGGAATTTCTGCTTTTTAGCCTGAATATAAAAGGAATGAATACCTTTTGCCACAAAAAAAGAAATTTCTTCTTTTTTGCTCCAAAATAAAGGGAATTTCTGCTTTTTTGCCTCTAAAAATGTGGAATTTCAGTCTTTTTCCCCCAAAAGAAAGGGAATTTCTGTCTTTTTTGCCCAAAAATAAGGAAAATTTCTGACTTATTACCCTGAAATAAGTGAAATTTCTGCAATTTTGCCCCAAAATAAGGGAAATTTCTGCCTTTTTGCCCCAAAATAAGAAAAATTTCTGCAATTTTGTACCAAAATAAAAGAAATTTCTGCCTTTTTGCCCCAAAATAAGAAAATTTCTCTTTTTTTCTGAAATAAGTGAAATTTCTGCAATTTTGCCCAAAAATCAGTGAAATTTCTGCAATTTTGCCCCCAAATAAAAGAAATTTCTGGAATTTTGCCCCAAAATAAGTGGAATTTCTGAGTTTTGCGGAAAAATAACGAGAATTTCTGTCTTTTTGCCCCAACATATAGGGAATTTCTGCCTTTATGCCCAACAATTAGGGGAATTTCTGCAATTTTGCTCCAAAATATGGGGATTTTCTGGAATTTTCCCCGAAAATAAGTGGAATTTCTGAGTTTTGCCCTAAAATAAGGAGAATTTCTGTCTTTTTGCCCCAACATATAGGGAATTTCTGCCTTTTTGCCCCACAATTAGGGGAATTTCTGCAATTTTGCTCCAAAATACAAGGAATTTCTGCATTTTTGCCTGAAAATAAGAAGAATGCATACCTTTTTGCAATAAAAAAAAGAGAAATTTCTTCATTTTTACTCCAAAATAAGGGGAATTACTTCCTTTTTGCCTCTAAATAAGTGGAATTTTTTATTTTTCCCCCAAAACAAAGGGAATTTCTGTCTTTTTTGCACCAAAATAAGGAAATTTCTGACTTATTACGCTGAAGTAAGTGAAATTTCTGCAATTTTGGCCCAAAATAAGGGAAATTTCTGCCTTTTTGCCCCCAAATAAGGGGAATTTCAGCCTTTTTACCTCAAAATAAGGGGAATTTCTGCAGTTTTGCAACAAAATATAAGAAATCTACTTTTTTGCCACAAAATAAGGAAAATTTCTGCCTTTTTTCTCTGAAATAAGTGAAATTTCTGCAATTTTGCCCCAAAATAAATAAAATTTCTGAAATTTTGCCCCAAAATAAGGGAAATTTCTGGAATTTTGCCCCAAAATAAGTGGAATTTTTGAGTTTTGAACCAAAATAAGGGGAATTTCAGCTTTTTTGCCTCTAAACAAGTGGAATTTCTGTTATTTTCCTCAAAAACAAAGGGAATTTCTGTCTTTTTGGCCCCAAAATAAGGAAATTTTCTGACTTATTACCCTGAAGTAAGTGAAATTTCTGCTATTTTACCCCAAAATAAAGGAAATTTCTGCCTTTTTGCCCTCAAATAAGAGGAATTTCAGCATTTTTACCTCAAAATAAGGGGGATTTCTGTATTTTTGCCACAAAATATGAGAAATATATATTTTTTTGCCCCAAAATAAGAAAAATTTCTGCAATTTTGTACCAAAATAATAGAAATTTCTGCCTTTTTGTCCCCAAATGAGAAAATTTCTGCTTTTTTTCTGAAATAAGTGAAATTTCTGCAATTTTGCCCCAAAATAAGTGAAATTTCTGCAATTTTGCCCCAAAATAATGAAATTTCTGAAATTTTGCCCCAAAAGAAGTGGAATTTTTGAGTTTTGCCCCAAAATAAAGAGAATTTCTATCTTTTTGCCCCAACATATAGGGAATTTCTGCCTTTTTGCCCCACAATTAGGGGAATTTCTGCAATTTTGCTCCAAAATAAAGGGAATTTCTGCTTTATTGCCTCTAAATAAGTGGAATTTCTATCTTTTTCTCCCAAAACAAAGGTAATTCTTGTTTTTTGGCCCAAAATAAAAAAAATTGTGACTTATTACCCTGAAATAAGTGAAATTTCTGCAATTTTGCCCCTAAATAAGGGAAATTTCTTTTTTTGCCTCCAAATAATGGGAATTTCAGCATTTTTACCTCAAAATAAGGGGAATTATTGCATTTTTGCCCAAAATAAGGGAAATTTCTGCCTTTTTGCCCCCCCAAAAAAAAATATTTCTGCAATTTTGTACCAAAATAAAAGAAATTTCTGCCTTTTTGCCCCAAAATAATAAAATTTCTGCTTTTTTTCTGTAATAAGTGAAATTTCTGCCATTTTGCCCCAAAATAAGTGAAATTTCTGCAATTTTGCCCCAAAATATGTGAAATTTTTGGAATTTTCCCCGAAAATAAGTGGAATTTCTGAGTTTTGCTCCAAAATAAGGAGAATTTTTGTCCATTTTCCCCAACATATAGGGAATTTCTGCCTTTTTGCCCACATTTAGGGGAATTTCTGCAATTTTGCTCCAAAATAAGGGGAATTTCTGCTTTTTTGCCTCTAAATAAGTGAAATTTCTGTCTTTTTCCCCCAAAACCAAGGGAAATTCTATATTTTTTTCCGCAAAATAAGGAAAATTTCTGACTTATTACCCTGATATAAGTGAAATTTCTGCAATTTTGCCCCCAAATAATGGAAATTTCAGCCTTTTTACCTCAAAATAAGGGGAATTTCGGCATATTTGCCCCAAAATAAGGGAAATTTCTGCCTTTTTGCCCCAAAATAAGACAAATTTCTGCAATTTTGTACCAAAATAAAAGAAATTTGTGCCCTTTTGCTTCAAAATAAGAAAATTTCTGCTTTTTTTCCTGAAATTTTCCTTTTTGCCCCCAAATAATGGGAATTTCAGCCTTTTTACCTCAAAATAAGGGGAATTTCTGCAATTTTGCCCCAAAATAAGGGAAATTTCTGGAATTTTGCCCCAAAATAATTGGAATTTCTGAGTTTTGCCTTAAAATAAAAAGAATTTCTGTCTTTTTGCCCCAACATATAGGGAATTTCTGCATTTTTACCCCACAATTAGGAGAATTTCTGCAATTTTGCTCCAAAATATGGGGAATTTCTGCCTTTTTGCCCGAAAATAAGAAGAATGCATAACTTTTTGCCATAAAAAAGGGAAATTTCTTCATTTTTGCTCCATATTAAGGGGAATTTCTGCTTTTTTGCCTCTAAATAAGTGGAATTTTTATCTTTTTCACCCAAAACAAAGGGAATTTCTGTCTTTTTTGCCGCAAAATAAGGAAAATTTCTGACTTATTACCCTGAAATAAGTGAAATTTCTGCAATTTTGCCCCAAAATACTAGGAATTTCTGCCTTTTTGCCCCCAAATAAGGGGAATTTCAGCCTTTTTACCTCAAAATAAGGGGAATTTCTGCATTTTTGCCATAAAATACTAGGAATTTCTGCCTTTTTGCCCCAAAATAAGGAAAATTTCTGCCTTTTTTTCCTGAAATAAGTGAAATTTCTGCAATTTTGCCCCAAAATAGGGGAAATTTCTGCACTTTTGCCCCAAAATAAGGGGAATTTCTGGAATTTTGCCCCAAAATAAGTGGAATTTCTGAGTTTTGCCCCAAAATAAAGAGAATTTCTGTCTTTTTGCCCTAACATATTGGGAATTTCTGCCTTTTTGCCCCACAATTAGGGGAATTTCTGCAATTTTGTTCCAAAATAAGGGGAATTTCTGCTTTTTCGCCTATAAATAAGTGGAATTTCTGTCTTTTCCCCCCAAAACAAAGGGAATTTCTGTCTTTTTTTTCCACAAAATAAAGAAAATTTCTGACTTATTACTCTGAAATAAGTGAAATGTCTGCAATTTTGCCCCAAAATAAGGGAAAATTCTGACTTTTTGCCCCCAAACAAGGGGAATTTCAATCTCTTTACCTCAAAATAAGGGGAATTTCTGCATTTTTGCCACAAAATATTAGGAATTTCTGCCTTTTTGCCCCAAAATAAGGAAAATTTCTGCCTTTTTTCCCTGAAATAAGTGAAATTTCTGCAATTTTGCCCCAAAATAAGTGAAATTTCTGCAATTTTGCCCCAAAATAAGGGAAATTTCTGGAATTTTGCCCCAAAATAAGTGGAATTTCTTAGTTTTGCCCAAAAATAAGGAGAATTTCTTCGTTTTGCCCTAAAATATAGAGAATTTCTGCCTTTTTGCCCTACAATTAGGGAATTTCTGCAATTTTGCTCCAAAATATGGGGAATTTCTGCCTTTTTGCCCGAAAATAAGAAGAATGCATACCTTTTTGCCATAAAAAAAGGGTAATTTCTTCATTTTTGCTCCAAAAAAAGGGGAATTTCTGCTATTTTACCTCTAAACAAGTGGAATTTCTGCCTTTTCCCCCCAAAACAAAGGGAATTCCTGTCTTTTTTGCCCCAAAATAAGGAAAATTTCTGACTTATTACCCTGAAATAAGTGAAATTTCTGCAATTTTGCCGCAAAATAAGGGAAATTTCTGCCTTATAGCCCCCAAATAAAAGGAATATCAGCCTTTTTACCTCAATATAAGGGGAATTTCTGTATTTTTGCCACAAAATATGGTAAATTTCTGCCTTTTTGCCCAAAAATAAGAAAAATTTCTGCAATTTTTTACCAAAATAATAGAAATTTCTGCAATTTTGCCCCCAAATAAGAAAATTGCTGCTTTTTTTGTGAAATAAGTGAAATTTCTGCAATTATGCCCCTAAATATGTGAAACTTCTGCAATTTTGCCCCAAAATAAGTGAAATTTCTGTAATTTTGCCCCAAAATAAGTGGAATTTCTGAGTTTTGCCCCAAAATAAAAAGAATTTCTATCTTTTTGCTTCAACATATAGGGAATTTTTCCCTTTTTGCCCCACAATTAGGGGAATTTCTGCAATTTTGCTCCAAAATAAGGGGAATTTCTGCTTTTGCCTCTAAATAAGTGGAATTTCTGTCTTTTTCCCCCAAAACAAAAGGAATTTCTTCATTTTTGCCCCAAAATAAGGAAAATTTCTGACTTTTTTCCCTGAAATAAGTGAAATTTCTGCAATGTTGTCCCAAAATAAGGGAAATTTCTGCCTTTTGCCCCCAAATAATGGGAAATTCAGCCTTTTTACCTCAAAATAAGGGGAATTTCTGAATTTTTGCCCAAAATAAGGGAAATTTCTTCCTTTTTGCCCCAAAATAAGAAAATTTCTGCCTTTTTTCTGAAATAAGTATAATTTCTGCAATTTTGCCCCAAAATAAGAGGAATTTCTGAGTTTTGCCCAAAAATAAGGAGAATTTCTGTCTTTTTGCCCCAACATATAGGGAATTTCCGCCTTTTTGCCCCACAATTAGGGGAATTTCTGCAATTTTGTTCCAAAATACGAGGAATTTCTGCCTTTTTGCCCTAAAATAAGAAGAATGCATACCTTTTTGCGATAAAAAAAGGGAAATTTCTTCATTTTTGCTCCAAAATAAGGGGAATTTCTGCATTTTTGCCTCTAAATAAGTGGAATTTTTTCTTTTTCCCCCAAAACAAAGGGAATTTCATTCTTTTTTGCACCAAAATAAGGAAATTCCTGACTTATTAAGCTGAAGTAAGTGAAATTTCTGCAATTTTGCCCCAAAATAAGGGAAATTTCTTACTTTTTGCTCCCAAATAATGGGAATTTCAGCCTTTTTACCTCAAAATAAGGGGAATTTCTGCAGTTTTGCCACAAAATATAAGAATTTCTGCCTTTTTGCCCCAAAATAAGGAAAATTTCTGCCTTTTTCCCTTAAATAAGTGAAATTTCTGCAATTTTGCCCCAAAATAAATGAAATTTCTTCAATTTTGCCCCAAAATAAGGGAAATTTCTGGAATTTTGCCCCAAAATAAGTGGAATTTCTGAGTTTTGCACCAAAATAAGGAGAATTTCTGTCTTTTTGCCCAACATATATGGAATTTCTGCCTTTTAGCCTCACAATTAGGAAAATTTCTGCAATTTTGCTCCAATATACGGGGAATTTCTGCCTTTTTCCCCAAAAATAATAAGAATGCATACCTTTTTGCCATAAAAAAGGGAAATTTCTTCATTTTTGCTCCAAAATAAGGAGAATTTCTGCTTTTTTGCCTCTAAACAAGTGGAATTTCTGTTTTTTTCCTCCAAAACAAAGGGAATTTCTGTCTTCTTTGCCCCAAAATAAGGAAAATTTCTGACTTATTACCCTGAAATAAGTGAAATTTCTGAATTTTGCCCCAAAATAAAGGAAATTTCAGCCTTTTTGCTCCCAAATAAAAGGAATTTCAGCATTTTTACCTCAAAATAAGGGGAATTTCTGTATTTTTGCCACAAAATATGGGAAATATATTCTTTTTTCCCTCAAAATAAGAAAAATTTCTGCAATTTTGTACCAAAATAATAGAAATTTCTGCCTTTTTGCCCTCAAAAAAGAAAATTTCTGCTTTTTTTCTGAAATAAGTGAAATTTCTGCAATTTTGCCCCAAAATAAGTGAAATTTCTGGAATTTTGCCCCAAAATAAGTGGAATTTCTGAGTTTTGCCCCAAAATAAGGAGAATTTCTATCTTTTTGCCCCAACATACAGGGAATTTCTGCTTTTTTGCCCCACAATTAGGGGAATTTCTGCAATTTTGCTCCAAAATAAGGGGAATTTCTGCCTTTTTGCCTCTAAATAAGTGGAATTTCTATCTTTTCCCCCCAAAACAAAGGTAATTCCTGTTTTTTTGGCCCAAAATAAAAAAAATTTCTGACTTATTACCCTGAAATAAGTGAAATTTCTGCAATTTTGCCCCAAAATGAGGGAAATTTCTGCATTTTGCCCCCAAATAAGGGGATTTTCAGCATTTTTACCTCAAAATAAAAGGAATTTCAGCATTTTTGCCCCAAAATATGGGAAATTTCTGCCTTTTTGCACCAAAATAAGAAAAATTTCTGCAATTTTGTACCAAAATAAAAGAAATTTCTGCCTTTTTGCCCCAAAATAAGAAAATTTTTGCAATTTTGCCCCAAAATAAGGGAAATTTCTGCCTTTTTGCCCCCAAATAAGGGGAATTTTAGCGTTTTTACCTCAAAATAAGGGGAATTTCTGCCTTTTTTCCCCAAAATAAGGAAAATTTCTGCCTTTTTCCCTGAAATAAGTGAAATTTCTGCAATTTTGCTTCAAAATAAGGGAAATTTCTGCCTTTTTTGCCCCCAAATAAGGGGAATTTCAGCCTTTTTACCTCAATATAAAGGGAATTTTTGCATTTTTGGCCAAAATATGGGAATTACTGCCTTTTTGTCCCAAAATAAGAAAAATTTCTGCAATTTTGTACCAAAATAAAAGAAATTTCTGCCTTTTTGACCCAAAATAAGAAAATTTCTCTTTTTTTCTGAAATAAGTGAAATTTCTGCAATTTTGCCCCAAAATAACTGAAATTTCTGCAATTTTGCCCCAAAACAAGGGAAATTTTTGGAATTTTTCCCCAAAATAAGTGGAATTTCTGAGTTTATCCCCAAAAGGAGGAAAATTTCTGTCTTTTTGCCTTAACATATAGGGAATTTCTGCATTTTTGCCCCACAATTAGGGGAATTTCTGCAATTTTGCTCCAAAATACAGGGAATTTCTGCCATTTTGCCCGAAAATAAAAAGAATGCATACCTTTGTGCCATAAAAAATGGAAATTTCTTCATTTTGCTCCAAAATAAGGGGTATTTCTGCTTTTTTGCCTCTAAATAAGGGGAATTTCTGTCTTTTTCCCCAAAAAGAAGGAATTTCTGTCTTGTTTGCCCCAAAATAAAAAAAAATTCTGACTTATTACCCTGAAATAAGTGAAATTTCTGCAATTTTGCCCCAAAATAAGGGAAATTTCTACCTTTTTGCCCCCAAATAAAGGGAATTTCAGCCTTTTTACCTCAAAATAAAAAGATTTTTTGCATTTTTGCCACAAAAAATTAGGAATTTCTGCATTTTTGCCCAAAAATAAGGAAAATTTTATCCTTTTTTCTCTGAAATAAGTGAAATTTCTGCAATTTTGCCCCAAAATAAGTGGAATTTCTGAGTTTTTCCCCAAAATAAGGAGAATTTCTATCTTTTTGCCCCAACATACAGGGAATTTCTTCTTTTTTGCCCCACAATTAGGGGAATTTCTGCAATTTTGCTCCAAAATAAGGGGAATTTCTGCTTTTTTGCCTCTAAATAAGTGGAATTTCTATCTTTTCCCCCAAAACAAAGGTAATTCCTGTTTTTTTTGCCCAAAATAAAAAAAAATTTCTGACTTATTACCCTGAAATAAGTGAAATTTCTGCAATTTTGCCCCAAAATTAGGGAAATTTCTGCATTTTGCCCCCAAATAAGGGGATTTTCAGCATTGTTACCTCAAAATAAAAGGAATTTCTGCATTTTTGCCCCAAAATATGGGAAATTTCTGCCTTTTTGCCCCAAAATAAGAAAAATTTCTGCAATTTTGTACCAAAATAAAAGAAATTTCTGCCTTTTTGCCCCAAAATAAGAAAATTTTTGCAATTTTGCCCCAAAATAAGGGAAATTTCTGCCTTTTTGCCCCCAAATAAGGGGAATTTTAGCGTTTTTACCTCAAAATAAGGGGAATTTCTGCCTTTTTGCCCCAAAATAAGGAAAATTTCTGCCTTTTTCCCTGAAATAAGTGAAATTTCTGCAATTTTGCTTCAAAATAAGGGAAATTTCTGCCTTTTTTGCCCCCAAATAAGGGGAATTTCAGCCTTTTTACCTCAATATAAAGGGAATTTTTGCATTTTTGGCCAAAATATGGGAATTACTGCCTTTTTGTCCCAAAATAAGAAAAATTTCTGCAATTTTGTACCAAAATAAAAGAAATTTCTGCCTTTTTGACCCAAAATAAGAAAATTTCTCTTTTTTTCTGAAATAAGTGAAATTTCTGCAATTTTGCCCCAAACTAACTGAAATTTGTGCAATTTTGCCCCAAAACAAGGGAAATTTCTGGAATTTTTCCCCCAAACAAGTGGAATTTCTGAGTTTATCCCCAAAAGGAGGAAAATTTCTGTCTTTTTGCCTTAACATATAGGGAATTTCTGCATTTTTGCCCCACAATTAGGGGAATTTCTGCAATTTTGCTCCAAAATACAGGGAATTTCTGCCATTTTGCCCGAAAATAAAAAGAATGCATACCTTTGTGCCATAAAAAATGGAAATTTCTTCATTTTGCTCCAAAATAAGGGGTATTTCTGCTTTTTTGCCTCTAAATAAGGGGAATTTCTGTCTTTTTCCCCAAAAAGAAGGAATTTCTGTCTTGTTTGCCCCAAAATAAAAAAAAATTCTGACTTATTACCCTGAAATAAGTGAAATTTCTGCAATTTTGCCCCAAAATAAGGGAAATTTCTACCTTTTTGCCCCCAAATAAAGGGAATTTCAGCCTTTTTACCTCAAAATAAAAAGATTTTTTGCATTTTTGCCACAAAAAATTAGGAATTTCTGCATTTTTGCCCAAAAATAAGGAAAATTTTATCCTTTTTTCTCTGAAATAAGTGAAATTTCTGCAATTTTGCCCCAAAATAAGTGGAATTTCTGAGTTTTTCCCCAAAATAAGGAGAATTTCTATCTTTTTGCCCCAACATACAGGGAATTTCTTCTTTTTTGCCCCACAATTAGGGGAATTTCTGCAATTTTGCTCCAAAATAAGGGGAATTTCTGCTTTTTTGCCTCTAAATAAGTGGAATTTCTATCTTTTCCCCCAAAACAAAGGTAATTCCTGTTTTTTTTGCCCAAAATAAAAAAAAATTTCTGACTTATTACCCTGAAATAAGTGAAATTTCTGCAATTTTGCCCCAAAATTAGGGAAATTTCTGCATTTTGCCCCCAAATAAGGGGATTTTCAGCATTGTTACCTCAAAATAAAAGGAATTTCTGCATTTTTGCCCCAAAATATGGGAAATTTCTGCCTTTTTGCCCCAAAATAAGAAAAATTTCTGCAATTTTGTACCAAAATAAAAGAAATTTCTGCCTTTTTGCCCCAAAATAAGAAAATTTTTGCAATTTTGCCCCAAAATAAGGGAAATTTCTGCCTTTTTGCCCCCAAATAAGGGGAATTTTAGCGTTTTTACCTCAAAATAAGGGGAATTTCTGCCTTTTTGCCCCAAAATAAGGAAAATTTCTGCCTTTTTCCCTGAAATAAGTGAAATTTCTGCAATTTTGCTTCAAAATAAGGGAAATTTCTGCCTTTTTTGCCCCCAAATAAGGGGAATTTCAGCCTTTTTACCTCAATATAAAGGGAATTTTTGCATTTTTGGCCAAAATATGGGAATTACTGCCTTTTTGTCCCAAAATAAGAAAAATTTCTGCAATTTTGTACCAAAATAAAAGAAATTTCTGCCTTTTTGACCCAAAATAAGAAAATTTCTCTTTTTTTCTGAAATAAGTGAAATTTCTGCAATTTTGCCCCAAACTAACTGAAATTTGTGCAATTTTGCCCCAAAACAAGGGAAATTTCTGGAATTTTTCCCCCAAACAAGTGGAATTTCTGAGTTTATCCCCAAAAGGAGGAAAATTTCTGTCTTTTTGCCTTAACATATAGGGAATTTCTGCATTTTTGCCCCACAATTAGGGGAATTTCTGCAATTTTGCTCCAAAATACAGGGAATTTCTGCCATTTTGCCCGAAAATAAAAAGAATGCATACCTTTGTGCCATAAAAAATGGAAATTTCTTCATTTTGCTCCAAAATAAGGGGTATTTCTGCTTTTTTGCCTCTAAATAAGGGGAATTTCTGTCTTTTTCCCCAAAAAGAAGGAATTTCTGTCTTGTTTGCCCCAAAATAAAAAAAAATTCTGACTTATTACCCTGAAATAAGTGAAATTTCTGCAATTTTGCCCCAAAATAAGGGAAATTTCTACCTTTTTGCCCCCAAATAAAGGGAATTTCAGCCTTTTTACCTCAAAATAAAAAGATTTTTTGCATTTTTGCCACAAAATATTAGGAATTTCTGCATTTTTGCCCAAAAATAAGGAAAATTTTGTCCTTTTTTCTGTGAAATAAGTGAAATTTCTGCAATTTTGCCCCAAAATAAGTGGAATTTCTGAGTTTTTCCCCAAAATAAGGAGAATTTTTGTCTTTTTGCCCCAACATATAGGGAATTTCCGCATTTTTGCCCCACAATTAGGGGAATTTCTGCAATTTTGCTCCAAAATATGAAGAATTTCTGCCTTTTTGCCCGAAAATAAGAAGAATGCATACCTTTTTGCGATAAAAAAGGGATTTTTTTTTCATTTTTGCTCCAAAATAAGGGGAATTTTTGCATTTTGCCTCTAAATAAGTGGAATTTTTTCTTTTTTCCCCCAAAACAAAGGGAATTTCTGTCTTTTTTTCACCAAAATAAGGGAAAATTCTGCCTTTTTGCTCCCAAATAAGGGGAATTTCAGCCTTTTTACCTCAAAATAAGGGGAATTTCTGCAGTTTTGCCACAAAATATAAGAATTTCTGCCTTTTTGCCCCAAAATATGGTAAATTTCTGCCCTTTTTCTCTGAAATAAGTGAAATTTCTGCAATTTTGCCCCAAAATAAATGAAATTTCTGCAATTTTGCCCCAAAATAAGGGAAATTTCTGGAATTTTGCCCCAAAATAAGTGGAATTTCTGAGTTTTGCACCAAAATAAAGAGAATTTCTGTCTTTTTGCCCAACATATAGGGAATTTCTGCCTTTTTGCCCCACAATTAGGGAAATTTCTGCAATTTTGCTCCAAAATATGAAGAATTTCTGCCTTTTTCCCCAAAAATAAGAAGAATGCATACCTTTTTGCCATAAAAAAAGGGAAATTTCTTCATTTTTGCTCCAAAATAAGGGGAATTTCTGCTTTTTTGCCTCTAAACAAGTGGAATTTCTGTTTTTTTCCTCCAAAACAAAGGGAATTTCTGTCTTTTTTGCCCCAAAATAAAGGAAATTTCTGCCTCTTTGCCCCCAAATAAGAGGAATTTCAGCCTTTTTACCTCAAAATAAGGGGAATTTCTGTATTTTTGCCACAAAATATGGGAAATATATTCTTTTTTGCTCCAAAATAAGATAAATTTCTGCAATTTTGTACCAAAATAATAGAAATTTCTGCCTTTTTGCCCCCAAATAAGAAAATTTCTCCTTTTTTTCTGAAATAAGTGAAATTTCTGCAATTTTGCCCCAAAATAAGTGAAATTTCTGGAATTTTGCCCCAAAATAAGTGGAATTTCTGAGTTTTGCCCCAAAATAAGGAGAATTTCTATATTTTTGCACCAACATACAGGTAATTTCTGCCTTTTTGCCCCACAATTAGGGGAATTTCTGAAATTTTGTTCCAAAATAAGGGGAATTTCTGCTTTTCTGCCTCAAATAATTGGAATTTCTATCTTTTTCCCCCAAAACAAAGGTAATTCCTGTTTTTTTGGCCCAAAATAAAAAAAATTTTTGACTTATTACCCTGAAATAAGTGAAATTTCTGCAATTTTGCCCCAAAATAAAAAAAATTTCTTCCTTTTTGCCCCCAAATAATGGGAATTTCAGCCTTTTTATCTCAAAAGAAGGAGAATTTCTGCATTTTTGCCCAAAATAAGGGAAATTTCTGCCTTTTTGCCCCAGAATAAGAAAAATTTCTTCAATTTTGTACCAAAATAAAAGAAATTTCTGCGTTTTTGCCCCAAATTAATAAAATTTCTGCTTTTTTTCTGTAATAAGTGAAATTTCTGCAATTTTGCCCCAAAATAAGTGAAATTTGCAATTTTGCCCCAAAATATGTGAAATTTATAGAATTTTCCCCGAAAATAAGTGGAATTTCTGAGTTTTGCCCCAAAATAATGAGAATTTCTGACTTTTTGCCCCAACATATAGGGAATTTCTGCTTTTTTGCCCACATTTAGGGGAATTTCTGCAATTTTGCTCCAAAATAAGGGGAATTTCTACGTTTTTGCCTCTAAATAAGTGAAATTTCTGTATTTTTTCCCCCAAAACAAAGGGAATTTTTTATTTCTTTCCTCAAAATAAGGAAAATTTCTGACTTATTACCCAGAAATAAGTGAAATTTCTGCAATTTTGCCACAAAATAAGGGAAATATCTGCCTTTTTGCCCCCAAATAATGGAAATTTCAGCCTTTTTACCTCAAAATAAAGGGAATTTCTGCATATTTGCCCCAAAATAAGGGAAATTTCTGCCTTTTTGCCCCAAAATAAGAAAAATTTCTGCAATTTTGTACCAAAATAAAAGAAATTTCTGCCTTTTTGCCCCAAAATATGAATATTTCTGCTTTTTTCGTGAAATAAGTGAAATTTCTGCAATTTTTCCCCAAAATAAGTGAAATTTCTGACTTTTGCCTTAAAATAAAAAGAATTTCTGTCTTTTTTTCCCCAACATATAGGGAATTTCTGCCATTTTACCCCACAATTAGGGGAATTTCTGCAATTTTGCTCCAAAATACGGGGAGTTTCTGCCTTTTTGCTCGAAAATAAGAAGAATGCATAACTTTTTGCCATAAAAAAGGGAAATTTCTTCATTTTTGCTCCATAATTAGGGGAATTTCTGCTTTTTTGCCTCTAAATAAGTGGAATTTCTGTCTTTTTCCCCCAAAACAAAGAAAATTTCTGTCTTTTTTGCAGCAAAATAAGGAAAATTTCTGAATTATTACCCTGAAATAAGTGAAATTTCTGCAATTTTGCCCCAAAATAAGGAAAAATTCTGCCTTTTTGCCCCCAAATAAGGGGAATTTCAGCCTTTTTACCTCAAAATAAGGGGAATTTCTGCATTTTTGCCCCAAAATATGGAAAATTACTGTCTTTTTGCCCCAAAATAAGAAAAATTTCTGCAATTTTGTACCAAAATAAAAGAAATTTCTGCCTTTTTGACCCAAAATTAGAAAATTTCTCCTTTTTTCTGAAATAAGTAAATTTTCTGCAATTTTGCCCCAAAATAACTGAAATTTCTGCAATTTTGCCCCAAAACAAGGGAAATTTCTGGAATTTTGCCCTAAAATAAGTGGAATTTCTGAGTTTTGCCCCAAAATAAGGAAAATTTCAGTCTTTTTGCCTTAACATATAGGGAATTTCTGCCTTTTTGCCCCACAATTAGGGGAATTTCTGCAATTTTGCTCCAAAATACGGGGAATTTCTGCATTTTTGCCCGAAAATAAAGAAAATGCATACCTTTGTGCCATAAAAATGGAAATTTCTTCATTTTGCTCCAAAATAAGGGGAATTTCTGCTTTTTTGCCTCTAAATAAGTGGAATTTCTGTTATTTTCCCCAAAAAGAGGGAATTTCTGTCTTGTTTGCCCCAAAATAAGGAAAAATTCTGACTTATTACCCTGAAATAAGTCAAATTTCTGCAATTTTGCCCCAAAATAAGGGAAATTTCTGCCTTTTTGCCCCCAAATTAAGGGAATTTCAGCCTTTTTACCTCAAAATAAAAAGATTTTTTGGAATTTTGCCACAAAATATTAGGAATTTCTGCCTTTTTGCCCCAAAATAAGGAAAATTTTTTTTTTTCCCTGAAATAAATGAAATTTCTGCAATTTCGCCCCAAAATAAGTGAAATTTCTGCAATTTTACCCCAAAATAAGTGAAATTTCTGGAATTTTGCCCCAAAATAAGTGGAATTTCTGAGTTTTGCCCCAAAATAAGGAGAATTTTTATCTTTTTGCCCCAACATACAGGGAATTTCTGCTTTTTTGCCCCACAATTAGGGGAATTTCTGCAATTTTGCTCCAAAATAAGGGGAATTTCTGCTTTTTTGCTTCTAAATAAGTGGAATTTCTATCTTTTCCCCCCAAAACAAAGGTAATTCCTGTTTTTTTGGCCCAAAATAAAAAAAAATTTCTGACTTATTACCCTGAAATAAGTGAAATTTCTGCAATTTTGCCCCAAAATAAAAAAAAATTTCTTCCTTTTTGCCCCCAAATAATGGGAATTTCAGACTTTTTACCTCAAAAGAAGGAGAATTTCTGCATTTTTGCCCAAAATAAGGGAAATTTCTGCCTTTTTGCCCCAGAATAAGAAAAATTTCTTCAATTTTGTACCAAAATAAAAGAAATTTCTGCGTTTTTGCCCCAAAATAATAAAATTTCTGCTTTTTTTCTGTAATAAGTGAAATTTCTGCAATTTTGCCCCAAAATAAGTGAAATTTGCAATTTTGCCCCAAAATATGTGAAATTTCTGGAATTTTTCCCGAAAATAAGTGGAATTTCTGAGTTTTGCCCCAAAATAATGAGAATTTCTGACTTTTTGCCCCAACATATAGGGAATTTCTGCTTTTTTGCCCACATTTAGGACAATTTCTGCAATTTTGCTCCAAAATACGGGGAATTTCTACGTTTTTGCCTCTAAATAAGTGAAATTTCTGTATTTTTCCCCCAAAACAAAGGGAATTTTTTTATTTCTTTCCCCAAAATTAGGAAATTTCTGACTTATTACCCAGAAATAAGTGAAATTTCTGCAATTTTGCCACAAAATAAGGGAAATATCTGCCTTTTTGCCCCCAAATAATGGAAATTTCAGCCTTTTTACCTCAAAATAAAGGGAATTTCTGCATATTTGCCCCAAAATAAGGGAAATTTCTGCCTTTTTGCCCCAAAATAAGAAAAATTTCTGCAATTTTGTACCAAAATAAAAGAAATTTCTGCCTTTTTGCCCCAAAATAAGAATATTTCTGCTTTTTTCGTGAAATAAGTGAAATTTCTGCAATTTTTCCACAAAATAAGTGAAATTTCTGACTTTTGCCTTAAAATAAAAAGAATTTCTGTCTTTTTTTCCCCAACATATAGGGAATTTCTGCCATTTTACCCTACAATTAGGGGAATTTCTGCAATTTTGCTCCAAAATACGGGGAGTTTCTGCCTTTTTGCTTGAAAATAAGAAGAATGCATAACTTTTTGCCATAAAAAAGGGAAATTTCTTCATTTTTGCTCCATAATTAGGGGAATTTCTGCTTTTTTGCCTCTAAATAAGTGGAATTTCTGTCTTTTTCCCCCAAAACAAAGGGAATTTCTGTCTTTTTTGCAGCAAAATAAGGAAAATTTCTGACTTACTACCCTGAAATAAGTGAAATTTCTGCAATTTTGCCCCAAAATAAGGAAAAATTCTGCCTGTTTGCCCCCAAATAAGGGGAATTTCAGCCTTTTTACCTCAAAATAAGGGGAATTTCTGCATTTTTGCCCCAAAATATGGAAAATTACTGTCTTTTTGCCCCAAAATAAGAAAAATTTCTGCAATTTTGTACCAAAATAAAAGAAATTTCTGCCTTTTTGACCCAAAATTAGAAAATTTTTCCTTTTTTCTGAAATAAGTAAATTTTCTGCAATTTTGCCCCAAAATAACTGAAATTTCTGCAATTTTGCCCCAAAACAAGGGAAATTTCTGGAATTTTGCCCTAAAATAAGTGGAATTTCTGAGTTTTGCCCCAAAATAAGGAAAATTTCAGTCTTTTTGCCTTAACATATAGGGAATTTCTGCCTTTTTGCCCCACAATTAGGGGAATTTCTGCAATTTTGCTCCAAAATACGGGGAATTTCTGCATTTTTGCCCGAAAATAAAGAAAATGCATACCTTTGTGCCATAAAAATGGAAATTTCTTCATTTTGCTCCAAAATAAGGGGAATTTCTGCTTTTTTGCCTCTAAATAAGTGGAATTTCTGTTATTTTCCCCAAAAAGAGGGAATTTCTGTCTTGTTTGCCCCAAAATAAGGAAAAATTCTGACTTATTACCCTGAAATAAGTCAAATTTCTGCAATTTTGCCCCAAAATAAGGGAAATTTTTGCCTTTTTGCCCCCAAATTAAGGGAATTTCAGCCTTTTTACCTCAAAATAAAAAGATTTTTTGGATTTTTGCCACAAAATATTAGGAATTTCTGCCTTTTTGCCCCAAAATAAGGAAAATTTTTTTCTTTTTTCCCTGAAATAAATGAAATTTCTGCAATTTTGCCCCAAAATAAGTGAAATTTCTGCAATTTTGCCCCAAAATAAGTGAAATTTCTGGAATTTTGCCCCAAAATAAGTGGAATTTCTGAGTTTTGCCCCAAAATAAGGAGAATTTCTATCTTTTTGCCCCAACATACAGGGAATTTCTGCTTTTTTGCCCCACAATTAGGGGAATTTCTGCAATTTTGCTCCAAAATAAGGGGAATTTCTGCTTTTTTGCCTCTAAATAAGTGGAATTTCTATCTTTTCCCCCCAAAACAAAGGTAATTCCTGTTTTTTTGGCCCAAAATAAAAAAAAATTTCTGACTTATTACCCTGAAATAAGTGAAATTTCTGCAATTTTGCCCCAAAATGAGGGAAATTTCTGCATTTTGCCCCCATTAAGGGGATTTTCAGCATTTTTACCTCAAAATAAAAGGAATTTCTGCATTTTTGCCCCAAAATATGGGAAATTTCTGCCTTTTTGCCCCAAAATAAAAAAAAATTTCTGCGATTTTGTACCAAAATAAAAGAAATTTCTGCCTTTTTGCCCCAAAATAAGAAAATTTTTGCAATTTTGCCCCAAAATAAGGGAAATTTCTGCCTTTTTGCCCCCAAATAAGGGGAATTTTAGCGTTTTTACCTCAAAATAAGGGGAATTTCTGCCTTTTTGCCCCAAAATAAGGAAAATTTCTGCCTTTTTCCCTGAAATAAGTGAAATTTCTGCAATTTTGCTTCAAAATAAGGGAAATTTCTGCCTTTTTTGCCCCCAAATAAGGGGAATTTCAGCCTTTTTACCTCAATATAAAGGGAATTTTTGCATTTTTTGCCAAAATATGGGAATTACTGACTTTTTGTCCCAAAATAAGAAAAATTTCTGCAATTTTGTACCAAAATAAAAGAAATTTCTGCCTTTTTGACCCAAAATAAGAAAATTTCTCTTTTTTTCTGAAATAAGTGAAATTTCTGCAATTTTGCCCCAAAATAACTGAAATTTCTGCAATTTTGCCCCAAAAGAAGGGAAATTTCTGGAAATTTTCCCCCAAATAAGTGGAATTTCTGAGTTTATCCCCAAAATAAGGAAAATTTCTGTCTTTTTGCCTTAACATATAGGGAATTTCTGCATTTTTGCCCCACAATTAGGGGAATTTCTGCAATTTTGCTCCAAAATACGGGGAATTTCTGCCATTTTGCCCGAAAATAAAAAGAATGCATACCTTTGTGCCATAAAAAATGAAAATTTCTTCATTTTGCTCCAAAATAAGGGGTATTTCTGCTTTTTTGCCTCTAAATAAGGGGAATTTCTGTCTTTTTCCCCAAAAAGAAGGAATTTCTGTCTTGTTTGCCCCAAAATAAAAAAAAAATTCTGACTTATTACCCTGAAATAAGTGAAATTTCTGCAATTTTACCCAAAATAAGAGAAATTTCTACCTTTTTGCCCCCAAATAAAGGGAATTTCAGCCTTTTTACCTCAAAATAAAAAGATTTTTTGCATTTTTGCCACAAAATATTAGGAATTTCTGCATTTTTGCCCAAAAATAAGGAAAATTTTATCCTTTTTTCTCTAAAATAAGTGAAATTTCTGCAATTTTGCCCCAAAATAAGTGGAATTTCTGAGTTTTTCCCCAAAATAAGGAGAATTTTTGTCTTTTTGCCCCAACATATAGGGAATTTCCGCCTTTTTGCCCCACAATTAGAGGTATTTCTGCAATTTTGCTCCAAAATATGAAGAATTTCTGCCTTTTTGCCCGAAAATAAGAAGAATGCATACCTTTTTGCGATAAAAAAGGGAAATTTTTTTCATTTTTGCTCCAAAATAAGGGGAATTTTTGCATTTTTGCCTCTAAATAAGTGGAATTTTTTCTTTTTCCCCCAAAACAAAGGGAATTTCTGTCTTTTTTGCACCAAAATAAGGAAATTTCTGACTTATTACGCTGAAGTAAGTGAAATTTCTGCAATTTTGCCCCAAAATAAGGGAAAATTCTGCCTTTTTGCTCCCAAATAAGGGGAATTTCAGCCTTTTTACCTCAAAATAAGGGGAATTTCTGCAGTTTTGCCACAAAATATAAGAATTTCTGCCTTTTTGCCCCAAAATAAGGAAAATTTCTGCCCTTTTTCTCTGAAATAAGTGAAATTTCTGCAATTTTGCCCCAAAATAAATGAAATTTCTGCAATTTTGCCCCAAAATAAGGGAAATTTCTGGAATTTTGCCCCAAAATAAGTGGAATTTCTGAGTTTTGCACCAAAATAAAGAGAATTTCTGTCTTTTTGCCCAACATATAGGGAATTTCTGCCTTTTTGCCCCACAATTAGGGAAATTTCTGCAATTTTGCTCCAAAATATGAAGAATTTCTGCCTTTTTCCCCAAAAATAAGAAGAATGCATACCTTTTTGCCATAAAAAAAGGGAAATTTCTTCATTTTTGCTCCAAAATAAGGGGAATTTCTGCTTTTTTGCCTCTAAACAAGTGGAATTTCTGTTTTTTTCCTCCAAAACAAAGGGAATTTCTGTCTTTTTTGCCCCAAAATAAAGAAAATTTCTGACTTATTACCATGAAATAAGTGAAATTTCTGCAATTTTGCCCCAAAATAAAGGAAATTTCTGCCTCTTTGCCCCCAAATAAGAGGAATTTCAGCCTTTTTACCTCAAAATAAGGGGAATTTCTGTATTTTTGCCACAAAATATGGGAAATATATTCTTTTTTGCTCCAAAATAACATAAATTTCTGCAATTTTGTACCAAAATAATAGAAATTTCTGCCTTTTTGCCCCCAAATAAGAAAATTTCTCCTTCTTTTCTGAAATAAGTGAAATTTCTGCAATTTTGCCTCAAAATAAGTGAAATTTCTGGAATTTTGCCCCAAAATAAGTGGAATTTCTGAGTTTTGCCCCAAAATAAGGAGAATTTCTATCTTTTTGCTCCAACATACAGGGAATTTCTGCCTTTTTGCCCCACAATTAGGGGAATTTCTGAAATTTTGTTCCAAAATAAGGGGAATTTCTGCTTTTTTGCCTCAAATAAGTAGAATTTCTATCTTTTTCCCCCAAAACAAAGGTAATTCCTGTTTTTTTGGCCCAAAATAAAAAAAATTTTTGACTTATTACCCTGAAATAAGTGAAATTTCTGCAATTTTGCCCCAAAATAAAAAAAATTTCTTCCTTTTTGCCCCCATATAATGGGAATTTCAGCCTTTTTACCTCAAAAGAAGGAGAATTTCTGCATTTTTGCCCAAAATAAGGGAAATTTCTGATTTTTGCCCCAGAATAAGAAAAATTTCTTCAATTTTGTACCAAAATAAAAGAAATTTCTGCGTTTTTGCCCCAAAATAATAAAATTTCTGCTTTTTTTCTGTAATAAGTGAAATTTCTGCAATTTTGCCCCAAAATAAGTGAAATTTGCAATTTTGCCCCAAAATATGTGAAATTTCTGGAATTTTCCCCGAAAATAAGTGGAATTTCTGAGTTTTGCCCCAAAATAATGAGAATTTCTGACTTTTTGCCCCAACATATAGGGAATTTCTGCTTTTTTGCCCACATTTAGGGGAATTTCTGCAATTTTGCTCCAAAATAAGGGGAATTTCTACATTTTTGCCTCTAAATAAGTGAAATTTCTGTATTTTTCCCCCAAAACAAAGGGAATTTTTTTATTTCTTTCCCCAAAATAAGGAAAATTTCTGACTTATTACCCGGAAATAAGTGAAATTTCTGCAATTTTGCCACAAAATAAGGGAAATATCTGCCTTTTTGCCCCCAAATAATGGAAATTTCAGCCTTTTTACCTCAAAATAAAGGGAATTTCTGCATATTTGCCCCAAAATAAGGGAAATTTCTGCCTTTTTGCCCCAAAATAAGAAAAATTTCTGCAATTTTGTACCAAAATAAAAGAAATTTCTGCCTTTTTGCCCAAAAATAAGAATATTTCTGCTTTTTTCGTGAAATAAGTGAAATTTCTGCAATTTTTCCCCAAAATGAGTGAAATTTCTGACTTTTGCCTTAAAATAAAAAGAATTTCTGTCTTTTTTTCCCCAACATATAGGGAATTTCTGCCATTTTACCCCACAATTAGGGGAATTTCTGCAATTTTGCTCCAAAATACGGGGAGTTTCTACCTTTTTGCTCGAAAATAAGAAGAATGCATAACTTTTTGCCATAAAAAAGGGAAATTTCTTCATTTTTGCTCCATAATTAGGGGAATTTCTGCTTTTTTGCCTCTAAATAAGTGGAATTTCTGTCTTTTTCCCCCAAAACAAAGGGAATTTCTGTCTTTTTTGCAGCAAAATAAGGAAAATTTCTGACTTATTACCCTGAAATAAGTAAAATTTCTGCAATTTTGCCCCAAAATAAGGAAAAATTCTGCCTTTTTGCCCCCAAATAAGGGGAATTTCAGCCTTTTTACCTCAAAATAAGGGGAATTTCTGCATTTTTGCCCCAAAATATGGAAAATTACTGTCTTTTTGCCCCAAAATAAGAAAAATTTCTGCAATTTTGTACCAAAATAAAAGAAATTTCTGCCTTTTTGACCCAAAATTAGAAAATTTCTCCTTTTTTCTGAAATAAGTAAATTTTCTGCAATTTTTCCCCAAAATAACTGAAATTTCTGCAATTTTGCCCCAAAACAAGGGAAATTTCTGGAATTTTGCCCTAAAATAAGTGGAATTTCTGAGTTTTTCCCCAAAATAAGGAAAATTTCAGTCTTTTTGCCTTAACATATAGGGAATGTCTGCCTTTTTGCCCCACAATTAGGGGAATTTCTGCAATTTTGCTCCAAAATACGAGGAATTTCTGCATTTTTGCCCGAAAATAAAGAAAATGCATACCTTTGTGCCATAAAAAATGGAAATTTCTTCATTTTGCTCCAAAATATGGGGAATTTCTGCTTTTTTGCCTCTAAATAAATGGAATTTCTGCCATTTTCCCCAAAAAGAGGGAATTTCTGTATTGTTTGCCCCAAAATAAGGAAAAATTCTGACTTATTACCCTGAAATAAGTCAAATTTCTGCAATTTTGCCCCAAAATAAGGAAAATTTCTGCCTTTTTGCCCCCAAATAAAGGGAATTTCAGCCTTTTTACCTCAAAATAAAAAGATTTTTTGCATTTTTGCCACAAAATATTAGGAATTTCTGCCTTTTTGCCCCAAAATAAGGAAAATTTCTTTCTTTTTTCCCTGAAATAAATGAAATTTCTGAAATTTTGCCCCAAAATAAGTGAAATTTGTGCAATTTTGCCCCAAAATAAGGGAAATTTTTGGAATTTTGCCCCAAAATAAGTGGAATTTCTGAGTTTGCCCCAAAATAAGGAGAATATCTGTCTTTTTGCCCAACATATAGAGAATTTCTGCCTTTTTGCCCCACAATTAGGGGAATTTCTGCAATTTTGCTACAAAATACGGGGAATTTCTGCCTTTTTCCCGAAAATAAGAAGAATGCATAACTTTTTGCCATAAAAAAGGGAAATTTCTTAATTTTTGCTCCATATTATAGGGAATTTCTGCTTTTTTGCCTCTAAATAAGTAAAATTTCTGTCTTATTCCCCCAAAACAAAGGGAATTTCTGTCTTTTTTGCCGCAAAATAAGAAAATTTCTGACTTATTACCCTGAAATAAGTGAAGTTTCTGCAATTTTGCCCCAAAATAATGGAAAATTCTGCCTTTTTGCCCCCAAATAAGGAGAATTTCAGCCTTTTTACCTCAATATAAAGGGAATTTCTGCATTTTGCCCCAAAAGATGAGAAATTACTGCATTTTTGCCTCAAAATAAGAAAAATTTCTGCAATTTTGCCCCAAAATAAGTGAAATTTCTGCAATTTTGCCCCAAAATAAGTGAAATTTCTTGAATTTTACCTCAAAATAAGTGGAATTTTTGAGTTTTGCCCCAAAATAAGGAGAATTTCTATCTTTTTGCCCCAACATATAGGGAATTTCTGCCTTTTTGCCCCCAAATAAGGAGAATTTCAGCCTTTTTACCTTAATATAAAGGGAATTTCTGCATTTTGCCCCAAAATATGGGAAATTACTGCATTTTTGCCCAAAAATAAGAAAAATTTTTGTAATTTTGCCCCAAAGTAAGGGAAAATTCTGCCTTTTTGCACCCAAATAAAGAGAATTTCAGCCTTTTTACCTCAAAATAAGGGAAATTTCTGCATTTTTGCGACAAAATATTAAGAATTTCTGCCTTTTTGCGCCAAAATAAGGAAAATTTCTGCCTTTTTTCCTGAAATAAGTGAAATTTCTGCAATTTTGCCCCAAAATAAGTGAAATGTCTGCAATTTTGCCCCAAAATAAGGGAAATTTCTGGAATTTTGCCCCAAAATAAGTGGAATTTCTGAGTTTTGCCCCAAAATAAGGAGAATTTCTTCTTTTTGCCCTAACATATAGGTAATATCTGCCTTTTTGCCCCACAGTTAGGGAAATTTCTCCAAATTTTCTTCAAAAAACGGGGAATTTCTGCATTTTGCCCGAAAATAAGAAGAATGCATACCCTTTTACCATAAAAAAGGGAAATTTCTTCATTTTTGCTACAAAATAGGGGAATTTCTGTTTTTTGCCTCTATATAAGTGGAATTTTTGTCTTTTTCCCCCAAAACAAAGGGAATTTCTGTCTTTTTTGCCCCAAAATAAGGAAAATTTCGGCCCTTTTTCCCTGAAATAAGTGAAATTTATGCAATTTTGCCCCCAAATAAGGGGAATTGCAGCCTTTTTACCTCAAAATAAGGGGAATTTCTGCAGTTTTGCCACAAAATATTAGGAATTTCTGCCTTTTTGCCCCAAAATAAGGAAAATTTCTGCCTTTTTGCCCTGAAATAAGTGAAATTTCTGCAATTTTGCCCAAAAATAAGTGAAATTTCTTCCTTTTTGCCCCCAAATAAGGGGAATTTTAGGCTTTTTACCTCAAAATAAGGGGAATTTCTGCATTTTTGCCACAAAATATGGGAAATTTCTGCCTTTTTGCCCCACGATAAGAAAAATTTCTGCAATTTTGTAGCAAAATAATAGAAATTTCTGCCTTTTTGCCTCCAAATAAGAAAATTTCTGCATTTTTTCTGAAATAAGTGAAATTTCTGCAATTTTTGCCCCAAAATAAGTGAAATTTCTGCAATTTTGCCCAAAAAATAAAAAAAATTTCTGCTTTTTGGCCTCTAAATAAGTGGAATTTCTGTGTTTTCTCCCAAAACAAAGGGAATTTCTGTCTTTTTTGCACCAAAATAAGGAAAATTTCTGACTTATTACCCTAAAATAAGTAAAATTTCTGCAATTTTGCCCCAAAATAAGGGAAAATTATGCCTTTTTGCCCACAAATAAGGGGAATTTCAGACTTTTTCCTCAAAATAAGGGGAATTTCTGCATTTTTGCCACAAAATATTAAGAATTTCTGCGATTTTGCCCCAAAATATGGAAAATTTCTGCCCTTTTTCCTTAAAATAAGTGAAATTTCTGCAATTTTGCCCCAAAATAAGTGAAATTTCTGCAATTTTGCCCCAAAATAAGAGAAATTTCTGGAATTTTGCCCCAAAATAAGTGGAATTTCTGAGTTTTGCCCCAAAATAAGGAGAATTTCTGTCATTTCAACCCAACATATAGGGAATTTCTGCTTTTTTGCCCCACAATTAGGGGAATTTCTGCAATTTTGTACAAAATATGGGGAATTTCTGTCTTTTTGCCCAAAAATAAGAAGAATGCATACATTTTTGCCATAAAAAAAGGAAATTTCTTCATTATTGCTCCCAAATTAGGAGAATTTCTGCTTTTTTGCCTCTAAATAAGTGGAATTTCTGTCTTTTTCCCAAAACAAAGGGAATTTCTGTCTTTTTTGCCCAAAAATAAAGTAAATTTCTGACTTATTACCATGAAATAAGTGAAATTTCTGCAATTTTGCCCCAAAATAAGGAAAATTCTGCCTTTTTGCCGCCAAATAAGGGGAATTTCAGCCTTTTTACCTCAAAATAAGGGGAATTTCTGCATTTTTGCCACAAAATATTAGGAATTTCTGCGTTTTTGCCTCAAAATAAGGAAAATTTCTGCCTTTTTTCCATTAAATAAGTGAAATTTCTGCAATTTTGCCCCAAAATAAGTGAAATTTTTGCAATTTTGCCCCAAAATAAGGGAAATTTCTGAGTTTTGCCTTAAAATAAAAAGAATTTCTGTCTTTTTGCCCCAACATATAGGGAATTTCTGCCTTTTTACCCCACAATTAGGGGAATTTCTGCAATTTTGCTCCAAAATAGGGGGAATTTTTGCCTTTTTGCCCGAAAATAAGAAGAATGCATAACTTTTTGCCATAAAAAAGGGAAATTTCTTCATTTTTGCTCCATATTAAGGGGAATTTCTGCATTTTTGCCTCTAAATAAGTTGAATTTCTGTCTTTTCCCCCAAAACAAAGGGAATTTCTGTCTTTTTTGCCACAAAATAAGGAAAATTTCTGACTTACTACCCTGAAATAAGTGAAATTTCTGCAATTTTGCCCCAAAATAAGGGAAAATTCTGCCTTTTTGCCCCCAAATAAGGAGAATTTCAGCCTTTTTACCTCAAAATAAGGGGAATTTCTGCATTTTTGCGACAAAATATTAGGAATTTCTGCCTTTTTGCCCCAAAATAAAGAAAATTTCTGCCTTTCTTCTCTGAAATAAATGAAATTTCTGCAATTTTGCCCCAAAATAAAAAAAATTTCTGCAATTTTGCTTCAAAATAAGGGAAATTTCTGGAATTTTGCCCCAAAATAAGTGGAATTTCTGAATTTTGCCCCAAAATAAAAAGAATTTCTTCTTTTTGCCCTAACATATAGGGAATATCTGACTTTTTGCCCCACAGTTAGGAAAATTTCTCCAAATTCACTTCAAAATACGAAGAATTTCTGCATTTTGCCCGAAAATGAGAAGAATGCATACCTTTTTACCATAAAAAATGGAAATTTCTTCATTTTGCTCCAAAATAAGGGGAATTTCTGCTTTTTTGCCTCTAAATAAGTGGAATTTCTTTCTTTTTCCCCAAAAAGTGGAAATTTCTGTCTTGTTTGCCACAAAATAAGGAAAAATTCTGACTTATTACACTGAAATAAGTGAAATTTCTGCAATTTTGCCCCAAAATAATGGAAATTTCTGCCTTTTTGCCCCCAAATAAGGGAATTTCATCCTTTTTACCTCAAAATAATGGGAATTTCTTCATTTTTGCCACAAAATATTAGGAAATTCTGCATTTTTGCCCCAAAATAAAAAAAATTCTGCTTTTTTTCCCTGAAATAAGTGAAATTTCTGCAATTTTGCCCCAAAATAAGTGAAATTTCTGCAATTTTGCCCCAAAAATAAGGAAATTTCTAAAATTTTGCCCCAAAATAAGGAGAATTTCTGTCTTTTTGCCCTAACATATAGGGAATTACTGCCTTTTTGCTTCACAATTAGTGGAATTTCTGCAATTTTGCTACAAAATACGGGGAATTTCTGCTTTTTAGCCTGAATATAAGAAGAATGAATACCTTTTGCCACAAAAAAAAGAAATTTCTTCTTTTTTGCTCCAAAATAAGGGGAATTTCTGATTTTTTGCCTCTAAAAATGTGGAATTTCAGTCTTTTTCCCCCAAAAGAAAGGGAATTTCTGTCTTTTTTGCCCAAAAATAAGGAAAATTTCTGACTTATTACCCTGAAATAAGTGAAATTTCTGCAATTTTGCCCCAAAATAAGGGAAATTTCTGCCTTTTTGCCCCAAAATAAGAAAAATTTCTGCAATTTTTTACCAAAATAAAAGAAATTTCTGCCTTTTTGCCCAAAAATAAGAAAATTTCTCTTTTTTTCTGAAATAAGTGAAATTTCTGCAATTTTGCCCAAAAATAAGTGAAATTTCTGCAATTTTGCCCCAAAAATAAGGAAATTTCTGGAATTTTGCCCCAAAACAAGTGGAATTTCTGAGTTTTGCCCCAAAATAAGGAGAATTTCTGTCTTTTTGCCCTAACATGTAGGGAATTACTGCCTTTTTGCTTCACAATTAGTGGAATTTCTGCAATTTTGCTACAAAATACGGGGAATTTCTGCTTTTTAGCCTGAATATAAGAAGAATGAATACCTTTTGCCACAAAAAAAAGAAATTTCTTCTTTTTTGCTCCAAAGGAAGGGGAATTTCTGCTTTTTTGCCTCTAAAAATGTGGAATTTCAGTCTTTTTCCCCCAAAAGAAAGGGAATTTTTGTCTTTTTTGCCCAAAAATAAGGAAAATTTCTGACTTATTACCCTAAAATAAGTGAAATTTCTGCAATTTTGCCCCCAAATAAGGGAAATTTCTGGAATTTTGCCCCAAAATAAGTGGAATTTCTGAGTTTTGCCCAAAAATAACGAGAATTTCTGTCTTTTTGCCCCAACATATAGGGAATTTCTGCCTTTATGCCCAACAATTAGGGGAATTTCTGCAATTTTGCTCCAAAATATGGGGATTTTCTGGAATTTTCCCCGAAAATAAGTGGAATTTCTGAGTTTTGCCCAAAAATAACGAGAATTTCTGTCTTTTTCCCCTAACATATAGGGAATTTCTGCCTTTTTGCCCCACAGTTAGGGGGATTTCAGCAATTTTGCTCCAAAATACGGGGAAGTTCTGCATTTTGCCTGAAAATAAGAAGAATGCATACCTTTTTACCATAAAAAAGGGAAATTTCTTTATTTATGCTACAAAATAAATGGAATTTCAGTTTTTTGCCTCTAAATAAGTGGAATTTCTGTTTTTTCCCCCAAAACAAAGGGAATTTCTGTATTTTTTCCCCAAAATAAGGAAAATTTCTGACTTATTACCCTTAAATACGTGAAATTTCTGCAATATTGCCCCAATATAAGGGAAATTTCTGCCTTTCTGCCCCCAAATAAGGGGAATTTCAGCCTTTTTACATCAAAATAAGGGGAATTTCTGCATATTTTCCCCAAAATAAGAGAAATTTCTGCTTTTTTGCCCCAAAATATAAAAATTCTGCAATTTTGTACCAAAATAACAGAAATTTCTGCCTTTTTGCCCCAAAATAAGAAAATTTCTGCTTTTTTTCCTGAAATAAGTGAAATTTCTGCAATTTTGCCCCAAAATAAGTGAAATTTCTGAGTTTTGCCTTAAAATAAGGAGAATTTCTGTCTTTTTGCCCCAACATATAGGGAATTTCTTCTTTTTTACCCCACAATTAAAGGAATTTCTGCAATTTTGCTCCAAAATACGGGGAATTTCTGCCTTTTTGCCCGAAAATAAGAAGAATGCATAACTTTTTCCATAAAAAAGGGAAATATCTTCATTTTTGCTCCATATTAAGGGGAATTTCTGCTTTTTTGGCTCTAAATAAGTGGAATTTCTGTCTTTTTCTCCAAAAACAAAGGGAATTTTTGTCTTTTTTGCCCAAAAATAAGGAAAATTTCTGACTTATTACCCTGAAATAAGTAAAATTTCTGCAATTTTGCCCCAAAATAAGGGAAAATTCTGCCTTTTTGCCCACAAATCGGGGGAATTTCAGACTTTTTCCTCAAAATAAGGGGAATTTCTGCATTTTTGCCACAAAATATTAGGAATTTCTGCGATTTGGCCCCAAAATAAGGAAAATTTCTGCCCTTTTTCCCTGAAATAAGTGAAATTTCTGCAATTTTGCCCCAAAATAAGTGAAATTTCTGCAATTTTGCCCCAAAATAAGTGAAATTTCTGCAATTTTGCCCCAAAATAAGAGAAATTTCTGGAATTTTGCTCCAAAATAAGTGGAATTTCTGAGTTTTGCCCCAAAATAAGGAGAATTTCTGTCATTTCAACCCAACATATAGGGAATTTCTGCTTTTTTGCCCCACAATTAGGGGAATTTCTGCAATTTTGCTACAAAATATGGGGAATTTCTGTCTTTTTGCCCAAAAATAAGAAGAATGCATACATTTTTGCCATAAAAAAAAGGAAATTTCTTCATTATTGCTCCCAAATTAGGGGAATTTCTGCTTTTTTGCCTATAAATAAGTGTAATTTCTGTCTTTTTTCCCAAAACAAAGCTAATTTCTGTCTTTTTTGCCAAAAAATAAAGTAAATTTCTGACTTATTACCCTGAAATAAGTGAAATTTCTGCAATTTTGCTCCAAAATAAGGAAAATTCTGCCTTTTTGCCACCAAATAAGGGGAATTTCAGCCTTTTTACCTCAAAATAAAGGGAATTTCTGCATTTTTGCCACAAAATATTAGGAATTTCTGCATTTTTGCCCCAAAATAAGGAAAATTTCTGCCTTTTTTCCATGAAATAAGTGAAATTTCTGAAATTTTGCCCCAAAATAAGTGAAATTTTTGCAATTTTGCCCCAAAATAAGGGAAATTTCTGAGTTCTGCCTTAAAATAAAAAGAATTTCTGTCTTTTTGCCTTAACATATAGGGAATTTCTGCCTTTTTACCCCACAATTAGGGGAATTTCTGCAATTTTGCTCCAAAATAGAGGGAATTTTTGCCTTTTTGCCCGAAAATAAGAAGAATGCATAACTTTTTGCCATAAAAAAGGGAAATTTCTTCATTTTTGCTCCATATTAAGGGGAATTTCTGCATTTTTGCCTCTAAATAAGTTGAATTTCTGTCTTTTCCCCCAAAACAAAGGGAATTTCTGTCTTTTTTGCCACAAAATAAGGAAAATTTTTGACTTACTACCCTGAAATAAGTGAAATTTCTGCAATTTTGCCCCAAAGTAAGGGAAAATTCTGCCTTTTTGCCCCCAAATAAGGAGAATTTCAGCCTTTTTACCTCAAAATAAGGGGAATTTCTGCATTCTTGCGACAAAATATTAGGAATTTCTGCCTTTTTGCCCCAAAATAAAGAAAATTTCTGCCTTTTTTCCCTGAAATAAATGAAATTTCTGCAATTTTGCCCCAAAATAAAAAAAAAATTCTGCAATTTTGCCCCAAAATAAGGGAAATTTCTGGAATTTTGCCCCAAAATAAGTGGAATTTCTGAATTTTGCCCCAAAATAAAAAGAATTTCTTCTTTTTGCCCTAACATATAGGGAATATCTGCCTTTTTGCCCCACAGTTAGGAAAATTTCTCCAAATTCGCTCCAAAATACGGGGAATTTCTGCATTTTGCCCGAAAATGAGAAGAATGCATACCGTTTTACCATAAAAAATGGAAATTTCTTCATTTTGCTCCAAAATAAGGGGAATTTCTGCTTTTTTGCCTCTAAATAAGTGGAATTTCTGTCTTTTTCCCCAAAAAGAGGAAATTTCTGTCTTGTTTGCCACAAAATAAGGAATAATTCTGACTTATTACACTGAAATAAGTGAAATTTCTGCAATTTTGCCCCAAAATAAGGGAAATTTCTGCCTTTTTGCCCCCAAATAAGGGAATTTCATCCTTTTTACCTCAAAATAATGGGAATTTCTGCATTTTTGCCACAAAATATTAGGAATTTCTGCATTTTTGCCCCAAAATAAAAAAAATTTCTGCTTTTTTTCCCTGAAATAAGTGAAATTTCTGCAATTTTGCCCCAAAATAAGTGAAATTTCTGCAATTTTCCCCCAAAAACAAGGAAATTTCTGGAATTTTGCCCCAAAATAAGTGGAATTTCTGAGTTTTGCCCCAAAATAAGGAGAATTTCTGTCTTTTTGCCCTAACATATAGGGAATTACTGCCTTTTTGCTTCACAATTAGTGGAATTTCTGCAATTTTGCTACAAAATACGGGGAATTTCTGCTTTTTAGCCTGAATATAAGAAGAATGAATACCTTTTGCCACAAAAAAAAGAAATTTCTTCTTTTTTGCTCCAAAGTAAGGGGAATTTCTGCTTTTTTGCCTCTAAAAATGTGGAATTTCAGTCTTTTTCCCCCAAAAGAAAGGGAATTTCTGTCTTTTTTGCCCAAAAATAAGGAAAATTTCTGACTTATTACCCTGAAATAAGTGAAATTTCTGCAATTTTGCCCCAAAATAAGGGAAATTTCTGCCTTTTTGCCCCAAAATAAGAAAAATTTCTGCAATTTTTTACCAAAATAAAAGAAATTTCTGCCTTTTTGCCCCAAAATAAGAAAATTTCTTTTTTTCTGAAATAAGTGAAATTTCTGCAATTTTGCCCAAAAATAAGTGAAATTTCTGCAATTTTGCCCCAAAAATAAGGAAATTTCTGGAATTTTGCCCCAAAATAAGTGGAATTTCTTAGTTTTGCCCCAAAATAAGGAGAATTTCTGTCTTTTTGCCCTAACATATAGGGAATTACTGCCTTTTTGCTTCACAATTAGTGGAATTTCTGCAATTTTGCTACAAAATACGGGGAATTTCTGCTTTTTAGCCTGAATATAAGAAGAATGAATACCTTTTGCCACAAAAAAAAGAAATTTCTTCTTTTTTGCTCCAAAATAAGGGGAATTTCTGCTTTTTTACCTCTAAAAATGTGGAATTTCAGTCTTTTTCCCCCAAAAGAAAGGGAATTTCTGTCTTTTTTGCCCAAAAATAAGGAAAATTTCTGACTTATTACCCTTAAATACGTGAAATTTCTGCAATATTGCCCCAATATAAGGGAAATTTCTGCCTTTCTGCCCCGAAATAAGGGGAATTTCAGCCTTTTTACATCAAAATAAGGGGAATTTCTGCATATTTTCCCCAAAATAAGAGAAATTTCTGCTTTTTTGCCCCAAAATATAAAAATTCTGCAATTTTGTACCAAAATAACAGAAATTTCTGCCTTTTTGCCCCAAAATAAGAAAATTTCTGCTTTTTTTCCTGAAATAAGTGAAATTTCTGCAATTTTGCCCCAAAATAAGTGAAATTTCTGAGTTTTGCCTTAAAATAAGGAGAATTTCTGTCTTTTTGCCCCAACATATAGGGAATTTCTTCTTTTTTACCCCACAATTAAAGGAATTTCTGCAATTTTGCTCCAAAATACGGGGAATTTCTGCCTTTTTGCCCGAAAATAAGAAGAATGCATAACTTTTTCCATAAAAAAGGGAAATATCTTCATTTTTGCTCCATATTAAGGGGAATTTCTGCTTTTTTGGCTCTAAATAAGTGGAATTTCTGTCTTTTTCTCCAAAAACAAAGGGAATTTTTGTCTTTTTTGCCCAAAAATAAGGAAAATTTCTGACTTATTACCCTGAAATAAGTAAAATTTCTGCAATTTTGCCCCAAAATAAGGGAAAATTCTGCCTTTTTGCCCACAAATCGGGGGAATTTCAGACTTTTTCCTCAAAATAAGGGGAATTTCTGCATTTTTGCCACAAAATATTAGGAATTTCTGCGATTTGGCCCCAAAATAAGGAAAATTTCTGCCCTTTTTCCCTGAAATAAGTGAAATTTCTGCAATTTTGCCCCAAAATAAGTGAAATTTCTGCAATTTTGCCCCAAAATAAGTGAAATTTCTGCAATTTTGCCCCAAAATAAGAGAAATTTCTGGAATTTTGCTCCAAAATAAGTGGAATTTCTGAGTTTTGCCCCAAAATAAGGAGAATTTCTGTCATTTCAACCCAACATATAGGGAATTTCTGCTTTTTTGCCCCACAATTAGGGGAATTTCTGCAATTTTGCTACAAAATATGGGGAATTTCTGTCTTTTTGCCCAAAAATAAGAAGAATGCATACATTTTTGCCATAAAAAAAAGGAAATTTCTTCATTATTGCTCCCAAATTAGGGGAATTTCTGCTTTTTTGCCTATAAATAAGTGTAATTTCTGTCTTTTTTCCCAAAACAAAGCTAATTTCTGTCTTTTTTGCCAAAAAATAAAGTAAATTTCTGACTTATTACCCTGAAATAAGTGAAATTTCTGCAATTTTGCTCCAAAATAAGGAAAATTCTGCCTTTTTGCCACCAAATAAGGGGAATTTCAGCCTTTTTACCTCAAAATAAAGGGAATTTCTGCATTTTTGCCACAAAATATTAGGAATTTCTGCATTTTTGCCCCAAAATAAGGAAAATTTCTGCCTTTTTTCCATGAAATAAGTGAAATTTCTGAAATTTTGCCCCAAAATAAGTGAAATTTTTGCAATTTTGCCCCAAAATAAGGGAAATTTCTGAGTTCTGCCTTAAAATAAAAAGAATTTCTGTCTTTTTGCCTTAACATATAGGGAATTTCTGCCTATTTACCCCACAATTAGGGGAATTTCTGCAATTTTGCTCCAAAATAGAGGGAATTTTTGCCTTTTTGCCCGAAAATAAGAAGAATGCATAACTTTTTGCCATAAAAAAGGGAAATTTCTTCATTTTTGCTCCATATTAAGGGGAATTTCTGCATTTTTGCCTCTAAATAAGTTGAATTTCTGTCTTTTCCCCCAAAACAAAGGGAATTTCTGTCTTTTTTGCCACAAAATAAGGAAAATTTTTGACTTACTACCCTGAAATAAGTGAAATTTCTGCAATTTTGCCCCAAAGTAAGGGAAAATTCTGCCTTTTTGCCCCCAAATAAGGAGAATTTCAGCCTTTTTACCTCAAAATAAGGGGAATTTCTGCATTCTTGCGACAAAATATTAGGAATTTCTGCCTTTTTGCCCCAAAATAAAGAAAATTTCTGCCTTTTTTCCCTGAAATAAATGAAATTTCTGCAATTTTGCCCCAAAATAAAAAAAAAATTCTGCAATTTTGCCCCAAAATAAGGGAAATTTCTGGAATTTTGCCCCAAAATAAGTGGAATTTCTGAATTTTGCCCCAAAATAAAAAGAATTTCTTCTTTTTGCCCTAACATATAGGGAATATCTGCCTTTTTGCCCCACAGTTAGGAAAATTTCTCCAAATTCGCTCCAAAATACGGGGAATTTCTGCATTTTGCCCGAAAATGAGAAGAATGCATACCGTTTTACCATAAAAAATGGAAATTTCTTCATTTTGCTCCAAAATAAGGGGAATTTCTGCTTTTTTGCCTCTAAATAAGTGGAATTTCTGTCTTTTTCCCCAAAAAGAGGAAATTTCTGTCTTGTTTGCCACAAAATAAGGAATAATTCTGACTTATTACACTGAAATAAGTGAAATTTCTGCAATTTTGCCCCAAAATAAGGGAAATTTCTGCCTTTTTGCCCCCAAATAAGGGAATTTCATCCTTTTTACCTCAAAATAATGGGAATTTCTGCATTTTTGCCACAAAATATTAGGAATTTCTGCATTTTTGCCCCAAAATAAAAAAAATTTCTGCTTTTTTTCCCTGAAATAAGTGAAATTTCTGCAATTTTGCCCCAAAATAAGTGAAATTTCTGCAATTTTCCCCCAAAAATAAGGAAATTTCTGGAATTTTGCCCCAAAATAAGTGGAATTTCTGAGTTTTGCCCCAAAATAAGGAGAATTTCTGTCTTTTTGCCCTAACATATAGGGAATTACTGCCTTTTTGCTTCACAATTAGTGGAATTTCTGCAATTTTGCTACAAAATACGGGGAATTTCTGCTTTTTAGCCTGAATATAAGAAGAATGAATACCTTTTGCCACAAAAAAAAGAAATTTCTTCTTTTTTGCTCCAAAGTAAGGGGAATTTCTGCTTTTTTGCCTCTAAAAATGTGGAATTTCAGTCTTTTTCCCCCAAAAGAAAGGGAATTTCTGTCTTTTTTGCCCAAAAATAAGGAAAATTTCTGACTTATTACCCTGAAATAAGTGAAATTTCTGCAATTTTGCCCCAAAATAAGGGAAATTTCTGCCTTTTTGCCCCAAAATAAGAAAAATTTCTGCAATTTTTTACCAAAATAAAAGAAATTTCTGCCTTTTTGCCCCAAAATAAGAAAATTTCTTTTTTTTCTGAAATAAGTGAAATTTCTGCAATTTTGCCCAAAAATAAGTGAAATTTCTGCAATTTTGCCCCAAAAATAAGGAAATTTCTGGAATTTTGCCCCAAAATAAGTGGAATTTCTTAGTTTTGCCCCAAAATAAGGAGAATTTCTGTCTTTTTGCCCTAACATATAGGGAATTACTGCCTTTTTGCTTCACAATTAGTGGAATTTCTGCAATTTTGCTACAAAATACGGGGAATTTCTGCTTTTTAGCCTGAATATAAGAAGAATGAATACCTTTTGCCACAAAAAAAAGAAATTTCTTCTTTTTTGCTCCAAAATAAGGGGAATTTCTGCTTTTTTACCTCTAAAAATGTGGAATTTCAGTCTTTTTCCCCCAAAAGAAAGGGAATTTCTGTCTTTTTTGCCCAAAAATAAGGAAAATTTCTGACTTATTACCCTGAAATAAGTGAAATTTCTGCAATTTTGCCCCAAAATAAGGGAAATTTCTGCCTTTTTGCCCCAAAATAAGAAAAATTTCTGCAATTTTTTACCAAAATAAAAGAAATTTCTGCCTTTTTGCCTCAAAATAAGAAAATTTCTTTTTTTCTGAAATAAGTGAAATTTCTGCAATTTTGCCCAAAAATAAGTGAAATTTCTGCAATTTTGCCCCAAAAATAAGGAAATTTCTGGAATTTTGCCCCAAAATAAGTGGAATTTCAGAGTTTTGCCCCAAAATAAGGAGAATTTCTGTGTTTTTGCCCTAACATATAGGGAATTACTGCCTTTTTGCTTCACAATTAGTGGAATTTCTGCAATTTTGCTACAAAATACGGGGAATTTCTGCTTTTTAGTCTGAATATAAGAAGAATGAATACCTTTTGCAACAAAAAAAAAGAAATTTCTTCTTTTTTGCTCCAAAATAAGGGAAATTTCTGCTTTTTTGCCTCTAAAAATGTGGAATTTCAGTCTTTTTCCCCCAAAAGAAAGGGAATTTTTGTCTTTTTTGCCCAAAAATAAGGAAAATTTCTGACTTATTACCCTGAAATAAGTGAAATTTCTGCAATTTTGCCCCCAATTAAGGGAAATTTCTGGAATTTTGCCTCAAAATAAGTGGAATTTCTGAGTTTTGCCCAAAAATAACGAGAATTTCTGTCTTTTTGCCCCAACATATAGGGAATTTCTGCCTTTATGCCCAACAATTAGGGGAATTTCTGCAATTTTGCTCCAAAATATGGGGATTTTCTGGAATTTTCCCCGAAAATAAGTGGAATTTCTGAGTTTTGCCATAAAATAAGGAGAATTTCTGTCTTTTTATACCAACATATAGGGAATTTCTGCCTTTTTGCCCCACAATTAGGGGTATTTCTGCAATTTTGCTCCAAAATACAAGGAATTTCTGCCTTTTTGCCTGAAAATAAGAAGAATGCATACCTTTTTGCAATAAAAAAGTGAAATTTCTTCATTTTTGCTCCAAAATAAGGGGAATTTCTGCTTTTTGCCTCTAAGTAAGTGGAATTTTTTATTTTTCCCCCAAAACAAAGGAATTTCTGTCTTTTTTGCACCAAAATAAGGAAATTTCTGACTTATTACGCTGAAGTAAGTGAAATTTCTGCAATTTCGCCCCAAAATAAGGGAAATATCTGCCTTTTTGCCCCAAATAATGGGAATTTCAGCCTTTTTACCTCAAAATAATGGGAATTTCTGCAGTTTTGCCACAAAGTATAAGAATTTCTACCTTTTTGCCAAAAATAAGGAAAATTTCTGCCTTTTTTTCCCTGAAATAAGTGAAATTTCTGCAATTTTGCCCCAAAATAAGGGCAATTTCTGGCATTTTGCCCCAAAATAAGTGGAATTTCTGAGTTTTGAACCAAAATAAGGGGAATTTCTGCTTTTTTGCCTCTGAACAAGTGGAATTTCTGTTTTTTTCCTCAAAAACAAAGGGAATTTCTGTCTTTTTTGCCCCAAAATAAGGAAATTTTCTGACTTATTACCCTGAAATAAGTGAAATTTCTGCAATTTTGCCCCAAAATAAGTGAAATTTCTGCAATTTTGCCCCAAAATAAGAGAAATTTCTGGAATTTTGCCCCAAAATAAGTGGAATTTCTGAGTTTTGCCCCAAAATAAGGAGAATTTCTGTCATTTAAACACAACATATAGGGAATTTCTGCTTTTTTGCCCCACAGTTAGGGGAATTTCTGCAATTTTGTACAAAATATGGGGAATTTCTGTCTTTTTGCCCAAAAATAAGAAGAATGCATACCTTTTTGCCATAAAAAAAAGAAAAATTTCTTCATTTTTGCTCCAAAATAAGGGGAATTTCTGCTTTTTTGCCTCTAAACAAGTGGAATTTCTGTTTTTTTCCTCCAAAACAAAGGGAATTTCTGTCTTTTTGCCCCAAAATAAAGAAAATTTCTGACTTATTACCATGAAATAAGTGAAATTTCTGCAATTTTGCCCCAAAATAAAGGAAATTTCTGCCTCTTTGCCGCCAAATAAGAGGAATTTCAGCCTTTTTACCTCAAAATAAGGGGAATTTCTGTATTTTTGCCACAAAATATGGGAAATTTATTCTTTTTTGCTCCAAAATAAGATAAATTTTTGCAATTTTGTACCAAAATAATAGAAATTTCTGCCTTTTTGCCCTCAAAAAAGAAAATTTCTGCTTTTTTTCTGAAATAAGTGAAATTTCTGCAATTTTGCCCCAAAATAAGTGAAATTTCTGGAATTTTGCCCCAAAATAAGTGGAATTTCTGAGTTTTGCCCCCAAATAAGGAGAATTTCTATCTTTTTGCCCCAACATACAGGGAATTTCTGCCTTTTTGCCCCACAATTAGGGGAATTTCTGCAATTTTGCTCCAAAATAAGGGGAATTTCTGCTTTTTTTCCTCGAAATAAGTGGAATTTCTACCTTTTTCCCCCAAAACAAAGGTAATTCCTGTTTTTTTGTTCCAAAATAAAAAAAAATTCTGACTTATTACCCTGAAATAAGTGAAATTTCTGCAATTTTGCCCCAAAATAAAAAAAATTTCTTCCTTTTTGCCCCCAAATGATGGGAATTTCAGCCTTTTTACCTCAAAAGAAGGGGAATTTCTGCATTTTTGCCCAAAATAAGGGAAATTTCTGCCTTTTTGCCCCAAAATAAAAAAATTTCTGCAATTTTGTACCAAAATAAAAGAAATTTCTGCCTTTCTGCCCCAAAATAATAAAATTTCTGCTTTTTTTTCTGTAATAAGTGAAATTTCTGCAATTTTGCCCCAAAATAAGTGAAATTTCTGCAATTTTGCCCCAAAATATGTGAAATTTCTGGAATTTTCCCCGAAAATAAGTGGAATTTCTGAGTTTTGCCCCAAAATAATGAGAATTTCTTCTTTTTGCCCTAACATATAGGGAATTTCTGCCTTTTTGCCCCACAGTTAGGGGGATTTCTGCAATTTTGCTCCAAAATACGGGGAAGTTCTGCATTTTGCCTGAAAATAAGAAGAATGCATACCTTTTTACCATAAAAAAGAGAAATTTGTTTATTTATGCTACAAAATAAAGGGAATTTCAGTTTTTTGCCTCTAAATAAGTGGAATTTCTGTTTTTTCCCCCAAAACAAAGGGAATTTCTGTATTTTTTCCCCAAAATAAGGAAAATTTCTGACTTATTACCCTTAAATACGTGAAATTTCTGCAATATTGGCCCAAAATAAGGGAAATTTCTGCCTTTCTGCCCCCAAATAAGGGGAATTTCAGCCTTTTTACATCAAAATAAGGGGAATTTCTGCATATTTTCCCCAAAATAAGAGAAATTTCTGCTTTTTTTGCCCCAAAATATAAAAATTCTGCAATTTTGTACCAAAATAACAGAAATTTCTGCCTTTTAGCCCCAAAATAAGAAAATTTCTGCTTTTTTTCCTGAAATAAGTGAAATTTCTGCAATTTTGCCCCAAAATAAGTGAAATTTCTGAGTTTTGCCTTAAAATAAGGAGAATTTCTGTCTTTTTGCCCCAACATATAGGGAATTTCTTCTTTTTTACCCCACAATTAAAGGAATTTCTGCAATTTTGCTCCAAAATACGGGGAATTTCTGCCTTTTTGCCCGAAAATAAGAAGAATGCATAACTTTTTCCATAAAAAAGGGAAATATCTTCATTTTTGCTCCATATTAAGGGGAATTTCTGCTTTTTTGCCTCTAAATAAGTGGAATTTCTGTCTTTTTCTCCAAAAACAAAGGGAATTTTTGTCTTTTTTGCCCAAAAATAAGGAAAATTTCTGACTTATTACCCTGAAATAAGTAAAATTTCTGCAATTTTGCCCCAAAATAAGGGAAAATTCTGCCTTTTTGCCCACAAATAGGGGGAATTTCAGACTTTTTCCTCAAAATAATGGGAATTTCTGCATTTTTGCCACAAAATATTAGGAATTTCTGCGATTTTGCCCCAAAATAAGGAAAATTTCTGCCCTTTTTCCCTGAAATAAGTGAAATTTCTGCAATTTTGCCCCAAAATAAGTGAAATTTCTGCAATTTTGCCCCAAAATAAGAGAAATTTCTGGAATTTTGCCCCAAAATAAGTGGAATTTCTGATTTTTCCCCCAAAATAAGGAGAATTTCTGTCATTTCAACCCAACATATAGGGAATTTCTGCTTTTTTGCCCCACAATTAGGGGAATTTCTGCAATTTTGCTACAAAATATGGGGAATTTCTGTCTTTTTGCCCAAAAATAAGAAGAATGCATACATTTTTGCCATAAAAAAAGGAAATTTCTTCATTATTGCTCCCAAATTAGGGGAATTTCTGCTTTTTTGCCTCTAAATAAGTGGAATTTCTGTCTTTTTTCCCAAAACAAAGGGAATTTCTGTCTTTTTTGCCCAAAAATAAAGTAAATTTCTGACTTATTACCCTGAAATAAGTAAAATTTCTGCAATTTTGCCCCAAAATAAGGAAAATTCTGCCTTTTTGCCGCCAAATAAGGGGAATTTCAGCCTTTTTACCTCAAAATAAGGGGAATTTCTGCATTTTTGCCACAAAATATTAGGAATTTCTGCATTTTTGCCCCAAAATAAGGAAAATTTCTGCCTTTTTTCCATTAAATAAGTGATATTTCTGCAATTTTGCCCCAAAATAAGTGAAATTTCTGCAATTTTGCCCCAAAATAAGGGAAATTTCTGAGTTTTGCCTTAAAATAAAAAGAATTTCTGTCTTTTTGCCCCAACATATAGGGAATTTCTGCCTTTTTACCCCACAATTAGAAGAATTTCTGCAATTTTGCTCCAAAATAGGGGGAATTTTTGCCTTTTTGCCCGAAAATAAGAAGAATGCATAACTTTTTGCCATAAAAAAGGGAAATTTCTTCATTTTTGCTCCATATTAAGGGGAATTTCTGCATTTTTGCCTCTAAATAAGTTGAATTTCTGTCTTTTCCCCCAAAACAAAGGGAATTTCTGTCTTTTTTGCCACAAAATAAGGAAAATTTCTGCCGTACTACCCTGAAATAAGTGAAATTTCTGCAATTTTGCCCCAAAGTAAGGAAAAATTCTGCCTTTTTGCCCCCAAATAAGGAGAATTTCAGCCTTTTTACCTCAAAATAAGGGGAATTTCTGCATTTTTGCGACAAAATATTAGGAATTTCTGCCTTTTTGCCCCAAAATAAAGAAAATTTCTGCCTTTTTTCCCTGAAATAAATGAAATTTCTGCAATTTTGCCCCAAAATAAAAAAAAATTTCTGCAATTTTGCCCCAAAATAAGGGAAATTTCTGGAATTTTGCCCCAAAATAAGTGGAATTTCTGAATTTTGCCCCAAAATAAAAAGAATTTCTTCTTTTTGCCCTAACATATAGGGAATATCTGCCTTTTTGCCCCACAGTTAGGAAAATTTCTCCAAATTCGCTCCAAAATACGGGGAATTTCTGCATTTTGCCCGAAAATGAGAAGAATGCATACCTTTTTACCATAAAAAATGGAAATTTCTTCATTTTGCTCCAAAATAAGGGGAATTTCTGCTTTTTTGCCTCTAAATAAGTGGAATTTCTGTCTTTTTCCCCAAAAAGAGGAAATTTCTGTCTTGTTTGCCACAAAATAAGGAATAATTCTGACTTATTACACTGAAATAAGTGAAATTTCTGCAATTTTGCCCCAAAATAAGGGAAATTTCTGCCTTTTTGCCCCCAAATAAGGGAATTTCATCCTTTTTACCTCAAAATAATGGGAATTTCTGCATTTTTGCCACAAAATATTAGGAATTTCTGCATTTTTGCCCCAAAATAAAAAAAAATTCTGCTTTTTTTCCCTGAAATAAGTGAAATTTCTGCAATTTTGCCCCAAAGTAAGTGAAATTTCTGCAATTTTGCCCCAAAAATAAGGAAATTTCTGGAATTTTGCCCCAAAATAAGTGGAATTTCTGAGTTTTGCCCCAAAATAAGGAGAATTTCTGTCTTTTTGCCCTAACATATAGGGAATTACTGCCTTTTTGCTTCACAATTAGTGGAATTTCTGCAATTTTGCTACAAAATACGGGGAATTTCTGCTTTTTAGCCTGAATATAAGAAGAATGAATACCTTTTGCCACAAAAAAAGAAATTTCTTCTTTTTTGCTCCAACATAAGGGGAATTTCTGCTTTTTTGCCTCTAAAAATGTGGAATTTCAGTCTTTTTCCCCCAAAAGAAAGGGAATTTTTGTCTTTTTTGCCCAAAAATAAGAAAAATTTCTGACTTATTACCCTGAAATAAGTGAAATTTCTGCAATTTTGCCCCCAAATAAGGGAAATTTCTGGAATTTTGCCCCAAAATAAGTGGAATTTCTGAGTTTTGCCCAAAAATAACGAGAATTTCTGTCTTTTTGCCCCAACATATAGGGAATTTCTGCCTTTATGCCAAACAATTAGGGGAATTTCTGCAATTTTGCTCCAAAATATGGGGATTTTCTGGAATTTTCCCCGAAAATAAGTGGAATTTCTGAGTTTTGCCCTAAAATAAGGAGAATTTCTGTCTTTTTGCCCCAACATATAGGGAATTTCTACCTTTTTGCCCCACAATTAGGGGAATTTCTGCAATTTTGCTCCAAAATACAAGGAATTTCTGCCTTTTTGCCTGAAAATAAGAAGAATGCATACCTTTTTGCAATAAAAAAAAGGGAAATTTCTTCATTTTTGCTCCAAAATAAGGGGAATTTCTGCTTTTTTGCCTCTAAATAAGTGGAATTTTTTATTTTTCCCCCAAAACAAAGGGAATTTCTGTCTTTTTTGCACCAAAATAAGGAAATTTCTGACTTATTACGCTGAAGTAAGTGAAATTTCTGCAATTTCGCCCCAAAATAAGGGAAATTTCTGCCTTTTTGCCCCAAATAATGGGAATTTCAGGCTTTTTACCTCAAAATAAGGGGAATTTCTGCAGTTTTGCCACAAAATATAAGAATTTCTACATTTTGCCACAAAATAAGGAAAATTTCTTCCTTTTTTCCCTGAAATAAGTGAAATTTCTGCAATTTTGCCCCAAAATAAATAAAATTTCTGCAATTTTGCCCCAAAATAAGGGAAATTTCTGGAATTTTGCCCCAAAATAAGTGGAATTTCTGAGTTTTGAACCAAAATAAGGGGAATTTCTGCTTTTTTGCCTCTGAACAAGTGGAATTTCTGTTTTTTTCCTCAAAAACAAAGGGAATTTCTGTCTTTTTTGCCCCAAAATAAGGAAATTTTCTGACTTATTACCCTGAAATAAGTGAAATTTCTGCAATTTTGCCCCAAAATAAAGGAAATTTCTGCCTTTTTGCCCTTAAATAAGAGGAATTTCAGCCTTTTTACCTCAAAATAAGGGGGATTTCTGTATTTTTGCCACAAAATATGAGAAATATATATTTTTTTGCCCCAAAATAAGAAAAATTTCTGCAATTTTGTACCAAAATAATAGAAATTTCTGCCTTTTTGTCCCCAAATAAGAAAATTTCTGCTTTTTTTCTGAAATAAGTGAAATTTCTGCAATTTTGCCCCAAAATAAGTGAAATTTCTGCAATTTTGCCCCAAAATAAGTGAAATTTCTGAAATTTTGCCCCAAAAGAAGTGGAATTTTTGAGTTTTGCCCCAAAATAAAGAGAATTTCTATCTTTTTGCCCCAACATATAGGGAATTTCTGCCTTTTTGCCCCATAATTAGGGGAATTTCTGCAATTTTGCTCCAAAATAAGGGGAATTTCTGCTTTATTGCCTCTAAATAAGTGGAATTTCTATCTTTTTCTCCCAAAACAAAGGTAATTCCTGTTTTTTTGGCCCAAAATAAAAAAAATTCTGACTTATTACCCTGAAATAAGTGAAATTTCTGCAATTTTGCCCCAAAATAAGGGAAATTTCTTCCTTTTTGCCCCCAAATAATGGGAATTTCAGCCTTTTTACCTCAAAATAAGGGGAATTTTTGCATTTTTGCCCAAAATAAGGGAAATTTCTGAGTTTTGCCTTAAAATAAGGAGAATTTCTGTCTTTTTGCCCCAACATATAAGGAATTTCTTCTTTTTTACCCCACAATTAAAGGAATTTCTGCAATTTTGCTCCAAAATACGGGGAATTTCTGCCTTTTTGCCCGAAAATAAGAAGAATGCATAACTTTTTCCATAAAAAAGGGAAATATCTTCATTTTTGCTCCATATTAAGGGGAATTTCTGCTTTTTTGGCTCTAAATAAGTGGAATTTCTGTCTTTTTCTCCAAAAACAAAGGGAATTTTTGTCTTTTTTGCCCAAAAATAAGGAAAATTTCTGACTTATTACCCTGAAATAAGTAAAATTTCTGCAATTTTGCCCCAAAATAAGGGAAAATTCTGCCTTTTTGCCCACAAATCGGGGGAATTTCAGACTTTTTCCTCAAAATAAGGGGAATTTCTGCATTTTTGCCACAAAATATTAGGAATTTCTGCGATTTGGCCCCAAAATAAGGAAAATTTCTGCCCTTTTTCCCTGAAATAAGTGAAATTTCTGCAATTTTGCCCCAAAATAAGTGAAATTTCTGCAATTTTGCCCCAAAATAAGTGAAATTTCTGCAATTTTGCCCCAAAATAAGAGAAATTTCTGGAATTTTGCTCCAAAATAAGTGGAATTTCTGAGTTTTGCCCCAAAATAAGGAGAATTTCTGTCATTTCAACCCAACATATAGGGAATTTCTGCTTTTTTGCCCCACAATTAGGGGAATTTCTGCAATTTTGCTACAAAATATGGGGAATTTCTGTCTTTTTGCCCAAAAATAAGAAGAATGCATACATTTTTGCCATAAAAAAAGGAAATTTCTTCATTATTGCTCCCAAATTAGGGGAATTTCTGCTTTTTTGCCTCTAAATAAGTGTAATTTCTGTCTTTTTTCCCAAAACAAAGCTAATTTCTGTCTTTTTTGCCAAAAAATAAAGTAAATTTCTGACTTATTACCCTGAAATAAGTGAAATTTCTGCAATTTTGCCCCAAAATAAGGAAAATTCTGCCTTTTTGCCACCAAATAAGGGGAATTTCAGCCTTTTTACCTCAAAATAAAGGGAATTTCTGCATTTTTGCCACAAAATATTAGGAATTTCTGCATTTTTGCCCCAAAATAAGGAAAATTTCTGCCTTTTTTCCATGAAATAAGTGAAATTTCTGAAATTTTGCCCCAAAATAAGTGAAATTTTTGCAATTTTGCCCCAAAATAAGGGAAATTTCTGAGTTCTGCCTTAAAATAAAAAGAATTTCTGTCTTTTTGCCTTAACATATAGGGAATTTCTGCCTTTTTACCCCACAATTAGGGGAATTTCTGCAATTTTGCTCCAAAATAGAGGGAATTTTTGCCTTTTTGCCCGAAAATAAGAAGAATGCATAACTTTTTGCCATAAAAAAGGGAAATTTCTTCATTTTTGCTCCATATTAAGGGGAATTTCTGCATTTTTGCCTCTAAATAAGTTGAATTTCTGTCTTTTCCCCCTAAACAAAGGGAATTTCTGTCTTTTTTGCCACAAAATAAGGAAAATTTCTGACTTACTACCCTGAAATAAGTGAAATTTCTGCAATTTTGCCCCAAAATAAGGGAAAATTCTGCCTTTTTGCCCCCAAATAAGGAGAATTTCAGCCTTTTTACCTCAAAATAATGGGAATTTCTGCATTCTTGCGACAAAATATTAGGAATTTCTGCCTTTTTGCCCCAAAATAAAGAAAATTTCTGCCTTTTTTCCCTGAAATAAATGAAATTTCTGCAATTTTGCCCCAAAATAAAAAAAAAATTCTGCAATTTTGCCCCAAAATAAGGGAAATTTCTGGAATTTTGCCCCAAAATAAGTGGAATTTCTGAATTTTGCCCCAAAATAAAAAGAATTTCTTCTTTTTGCCCTAACATATAGGGAATATCTGCCTTTTTGCCCCACAGTTAGGAAAATTTCTCCAAATTCGCTCCAAAATACGGGGAATTTCTGCATTTTGCCCGAAAATGAGAAGAATGCATACCTTTTTACCATAAAAAATGGAAATTTCTTCATTTTGCTCCAAAATAAGGGGAATTTCTGCTTTTTTACCTCTAAATAAGTGGAATTTCTGTCTTTTTCCCCAAAAAGAGGAAATTTCTGTCCTATTTGCCACAAAATAAGGAATAATTCTGACTTATTACACTGAAATAAGTGAAATTTCTGCAATTTTGCCCCAAAATAAGGGAAATTTCTGCCTTTTTGCCCCCAAATAAGGGAATTTCATCCTTTTTACCTCAAAATAATGGGAATTTCTGCATTTTTGCCACAAAATATTAGGAATTTCTGCATTTTTGCCCCAAAATAAAAAAAATTTCTGCTTTTTTTCCCTGAAATAAGTGAAATTTCTGCAATTTTGCCCCAAAATAAGTGAAATTTCTGCAATTTTGCCCCAAAAATAAGGAAATTTCTGGAATTTTGCCCCAAAATAAGTGGAATTTCTGAGTTTTGCCCCAAAATAAGGAGAATTTCTGTCTTTTTGCCCTAACATATAGGGAATTACTGCCTTTTTGCTTCACAATTAGTGGAATTATTGCAATTTTGCTACAAAATACGGGGAATTTCTGCTTTTTAGCCTGAATATAAGAAGAATGAATACCTTTTGCCACAAAAAAAAGAAATTTCTTCTTTTTTGCTCCAAAGTAAGGGGAATTTCTGCTTTTTTGCCTCTAAAAATGTGGAATTTCAGTCTTTTTCCCCCAAAAGAAAGGGAATTTCTGTCTTTTTTGCCCAAAAATAAGGAAAATTTCTGACTTATTACCCTGAAATAAGTGAAATTTCTGCAATTTTGCCCCAAAATAAGGGAAATTTCTGCCTTATGCCCCAAAATAAGAAAAATTTCTGCAATTTTTTACCAAAATAAAAGAAATTTCTGCCTTTTTGCCCCAAAATAAGAAAATTTCTTTTTTTTCTGAAATAAGTGAAATTTCTGCAATTTTGCCCAAAAATAAGTGAAATTTCTGCAATTTTGCCCCAAAAATAAGGAAATTTCTGGAATTTTGCCCCAAAATAAGTGGAATTTCTTAGTTTTGCCCCAAAATAAGGAGAATTTCTGTCTTTTTGCCCTAACATATAGGGAATTACTGCCTTTTTGCTTCACAATTAGTGGAATTTCTGCAATTTTGCTACAAAATACGGGGAATTTCTGCTTTTTAGCCTGAATATAAGAAGAATGAATACCTTTTGCCACAAAAAATAGAAATTTCTTCTTTTTTGCTCCAAAGTAAGGGGAATTTCTGCTTTTTTGCCTCTAAATAAGTGGAATTTCTGTCTTTTTTCCCAAAACAAAGGGAATTTCTGTCTTTTTTGCCCAAAAATAAAGTAAATTTCTGACTTATTACCCTGAAATAAGTAAAATTTCTGCAATTTTGCCCCAAAATAAGGAAAATTCTGCCTTTTTGCCGCCAAATAAGGGGAATTTCAGCCTTTTTACCTCAAAATAAGGGGAATTTCTGCATTTTTGCCACAAAATATTAGGAATTTCTGCATTTTTGCCCCAAAATAAGGAATATTTCTGCCTTTTTTCCATTAAATAAGTGATATTTCTGCAATTTTGCCCCAAAATAAGTGAAATTTCTGCAATTTTGCCCCAAAATAAGGGAAATTTCTGAGTTTTGCCTTAAAATAAAAAGAATTTCTGTCTTTTTGCCCCAACATATAGGGAATTTCTGCCTTTTTACCCCACAATTAGAAGAATTTCTGTAATTTTGCTCCAAAATAGGGGGAATTTTTGCCTTTTTGCCCGAAAATAAGAAGAATGCATAACTTTTTGCCATAAAAAAGGGAAATTTCTTCATTTTTGCTCCATATTAAGGGGAATTTCTGCATTTTTGCCTCTAAATAAGTTGAATTTCTGTCTTTTCCCCCAAAACAAAGGGAATTTCTGTCTTTTTTGCCACAAAATAAGGAAAATTTCTGCCGTACTACCCTGAAATAAGTGAAATTTCTGCAATTTTGCCCCAAAGTAAGGAAAAATTCTGCCTTTTTGCCCCCAAATAAGGAGAATTTCAGCCTTTTTACCTCAAAATAAGGGGAATTTCTGCATTTTTGCGACAAAATATTAGGAATTTCTGCCTTTTTGCCCCAAAATAAAGAAAATTTCTGCCTTTTTTCCCTGAAATAAATGAAATTTCTGCAATTTTGCCCCAAAATAAGGGAAATTTCTGGAATTTTGCCCCAAAATAAGTGGAATTTCTGAATTTTGCCCCAAAATAAAAAGAATTTCTTCTTTTTGCCCTAACATATAGGGAATATCTGCCTTTTTGCCCCACAGTTAGGAAAATTTCTCCAAATTCGCTCCAAAATACGGGGAATTTCTGCATTTTGCCCGAAAATGAGAAGAATGCATACCTTTTTACCATAAAAAATGGAAATTTCTTCATTTTGCTCCAAAATAAGGGGAATTTCTGCTTTTTTGCCTCTAAATAAGTGGAATTTCTGTCTTTTTCCCCAAAAAGAGGAAATTTCTGTCTTGTTTGCCACAAAATAAGGAATAATTCTGACTTATTACACTGAAATAAGTGAAATTTCTGCAATTTTGCCCCAAAATAAGGGAAATTTCTGCCTTTTTGCCCCCAAATAAGGGAATTTCATCCTTTTTACCTCAAAATAATGGGAATTTCTGCATTTTTGCCACAAAATATTAGGAATTTCTGCATTTTTGCCCCAAAATAAAAAAAATTTCTGCTTTTTTTCCCTGAAATAAGTGAAATTTCTGCAATTTTGCCCCAAAGTAAGTGAAATTTCTGCAATTTTGCCCCAAAAATAAGGAAATTTCTGGAATTTTGCCCCAAAATAAGTGGAATTTCTGAGTTTTGCCCCAAAATAAGGAGAATTTCTGTCTTTTTGCCCTAACATATAGGGAATTACTGCCTTTTTGCTTCACAATTAGTGGAATTTCTGCAATTTTGCTACAAAATACGGGGAATTTCTGCTTTTTAGCCTCAATATAAGAAGAATGAATACCTTTTGCCACAAAAAAAAGAAATTTCTTCTTTTTTGCTCCAACATAAGGGGAATTTCTGCTTTTTTGCCTCTAAAAATGTGGAATTTCAGTCTTTTTCCCCCAAAAGAAAGGGAATTTTTGTCTTTTTTGCCCAAAAATAAGAAAAATTTCTGACTTATTACCCTGAAATAAGTGAAATTTCTGCAATTTTGCCCCCAAATAAGGGAAATTTCTGGAATTTTGCCCCAAAATAAGTGGAATTTCTGAGTTTTGCCCAAAAATAACGAGAATTTCTGTCTTTTTGCCCCAACATATAGGGAATTTCTGCATTTATGCCAAACAATTAGGGGAATTTCTGCAATTTTGCTCCAAAATATGGGGATTTTCTGGAATTTTCCCCGAAATTAAGTGGAATTTCTGAGTTTTGCCCTAAAATAAGGAGAATTTCTGTCTTTTTGCCCCAACATATAGGGAATTTCTACCTTTTTGCCCCACAATTAGGGGAATTTCTGCAATTTTGCTCCAAAATACAAGGAATTTCTGCCTTTTTGCCTGAAAATAAGAAGAATGCATACCTTTTTGCAATAAAAAAAAGGGAAATTTCTTCATTTTTGCTCCAAAATAAGGGGAATTTCTGCTTTTTTGCCTCTAAATAAGTGGAATTTTTTATTTTTCCCCCAAAACAAAGGGAATTTCTGTCTTTTTTGCACCAAAATAAGGAAATTTCTGACTTATTACGCTGAAGTAAGTGAAATTTCTGCAATTTCGCCCCAAAATAAGGGAAATTTCTGCCTTTTTGCCCCAAATAATGGGAATTTCAGGCTTTTTACCTCAAAATAAGGGGAATTTCTGCAGTTTTGCCACAAAATATAAGAATTTCTACATTTTGCCACAAAATAAGGAAAATTTCTTCCTTTTTTCCCTGAAATAAGTGAAATTTCTGCAATTTTGCCCCAAAATAAATAAAATTTCTGCAATTTTTCCCCAAAATAAGGGAAATTTCTGGAATTTTGCTCCAAAATAAGTGGAATTTCTGAGTTTTGCCCCAAAATAAGGAGAATTTCTGTCATTTCAACCCAACATATAGGGAATTTCTGCTTTTTTGCCCCACAATTAGGGGAATTTCTGCAATTTTGCTACAAAATATGGGGAATTTCTGTCTTTTTGCCCAAAAATAAGAAGAATGCATACATTTTTGCCATAAAAAAAGGAAATTTCTTCATTATTGCTCCCAAATTAGGGGAATTTCTGCTTTTTTGCCTCTAAATAAGTGTAATTTCTGTCTTTTTTCCCAAAACAAAGCTAATTTCTGTCTTTTTTGCCAAAAAATAAAGTAAATTTCTGACTTATTACCCTGAAATAAGTGAAATTTCTGCAATTTTGCCCCAAAATAAGGAAAATTCTGCCTTTTTGCCACCAAATAAGGGGAATTTCAGCCTTTTTACCTCAAAATAAAGGGAATTTCTGCATTTTTGCCACAAAATATTAGGAATTTCTGCATTTTTGCCCCAAAATAAGGAAAATTTCTGCCTTTTTTCCATGAAATAAGTGAAATTTCTGAAATTTTGCCCCAAAATAAGTGAAATTTTTGCAATTTTGCCCCAAAATAAGGGAAATTTCTGAGTTCTGCCTTAAAATAAAAAGAATTTCTGTCTTTTTGCCTTAACATATAGGGAATTTCTGCCTTTTTACCCCACAATTAGGGGAATTTCTGCAATTTTGCTCCAAAATAGAGGGAATTTTTGCCTTTTTGCCCGAAAATAAGAAGAATGCATAACTTTTTGCCATAAAAAAGGGAAATTTCTTCATTTTTGCTCCATATTAAGGGGAATTTCTGCATTTTTGCCTCTAAATAAGTTGAATTTCTGTCTTTTCCCCCTAAACAAAGGGAATTTCTGTCTTTTTTGCCACAAAATAAGGAAAATTTCTGACTTACTACCCTGAAATAAGTGAAATTTCTGCAATTTTGCCCCAAAATAAGGGAAAATTCTGCCTTTTTGCCCCCAAATAAGGAGAATTTCAGCCTTTTTACCTCAAAATAATGGGAATTTCTGCATTCTTGCGACAAAATATTAGGAATTTCTGCCTTTTTGCCCCAAAATAAAGAAAATTTCTGCCTTTTTTCCCTGAAATAAATGAAATTTCTGCAATTTTGCCCCAAAATAAAAAAAAAATTCTGCAATTTTGCCCCAAAATAAGGGAAATTTCTGGAATTTTGCCCCAAAATAAGTGGAATTTCTGAATTTTGCCCCAAAATAAAAAGAATTTCTTCTTTTTGCCCTAACATATAGGGAATATCTGCCTTTTTGCCCCACAGTTAGGAAAATTTCTCCAAATTCGCTCCAAAATACGGGGAATTTCTGCATTTTGCCCGAAAATGAGAAGAATGCATACCTTTTTACCATAAAAAATGGAAATTTCTTCATTTTGCTCCAAAATAAGGGGAATTTCTGCTTTTTTACCTCTAAATAAGTGGAATTTCTGTCTTTTTCCCCAAAAAGAGGAAATTTCTGTCCTATTTGCCACAAAATAAGGAATAATTCTGACTTATTACACTGAAATAAGTGAAATTTCTGCAATTTTGCCCCAAAATAAGGGAAATTTCTGCCTTTTTGCCCCCAAATAAGGGAATTTCATCCTTTTTACCTCAAAATAATGGGAATTTCTGCATTTTTGCCACAAAATATTAGGAATTTCTGCATTTTTGCCCCAAAATAAAAAAAATTTCTGCTTTTTTTCCCTGAAATAAGTGAAATTTCTGCAATTTTGCCCCAAAATAAGTGAAATTTCTGCAATTTTGCCCCAAAAATAAGGAAATTTCTGGAATTTTGCCCCAAAATAAGTGGAATTTCTGAGTTTTGCCCCAAAATAAGGAGAATTTCTGTCTTTTTGCCCTAACATATAGGGAATTACTGCCTTTTTGCTTCACAATTAGTGGAATTATTGCAATTTTGCTACAAAATACGGGGAATTTCTGCTTTTTAGCCTGAATATAAGAAGAATGAATACCTTTTGCCACAAAAAAAAGAAATTTCTTCTTTTTTGCTCCAAAGTAAGGGGAATTTCTGCTTTTTTGCCTCTAAAAATGTGGAATTTCAGTCTTTTTCCCCCAAAAGAAAGGGAATTTCTGTCTTTTTTGCCCAAAAATAAGGAAAATTTCTGACTTATTACCCTGAAATAAGTGAAATTTCTGCAATTTTGCCCCAAAATAAGGGAAATTTCTGCCTTATGCCCCAAAATAAGAAAAATTTCTGCAATTTTTTACCAAAATAAAAGAAATTTCTGCCTTTTTGCCCCAAAATAAGAAAATTTCTTTTTTTTCTGAAATAAGTGAAATTTCTGCAATTTTGCCCAAAAATAAGTGAAATTTCTGCAATTTTGCCCCAAAAATAAGGAAATTTCTGGAATTTTGCCCCAAAATAAGTGGAATTTCTTAGTTTTGCCCCAAAATAAGGAGAATTTCTGTCTTTTTGCCCTAACATATAGGGAATTACTGCCTTTTTGCTTCACAATTAGTGGAATTTCTGCAATTTTGCTACAAAATACGGGGAATTTCTGCTTTTTAGCCTGAATATAAGAAGAATGAATACCTTTTGCCACAAAAAAAAGAAATTTCTTCTTTTTTGCTCCAAAGTAAGGGGAATTTCTGCTTTTTTGCCTCTAAATAAGTGGAATTTCTGTCTTTTTTCCCAAAACAAAGGGAATTTCTGTCTTTTTTGCCCAAAAATAAAGTAAATTTCTGACTTATTACCCTGAAATAAGTAAAATTTCTGCAATTTTGCCCCAAAATAAGGAAAATTCTGCCTTTTTGCCGCCAAATAAGGGGAATTTCAGCCTTTTTACCTCAAAATAAGGGGAATTTCTGCATTTTTGCCACAAAATATTAGGAATTTCTGCATTTTTGCCCCAAAATAAGGAATATTTCTGCCTTTTTTCCATTAAATAAGTGATATTTCTGCAATTTTGCCCCAAAATAAGTGAAATTTCTGCAATTTTGCCCCAAAATAAGGGAAATTTCTGAGTTTTGCCTTAAAATAAAAAGAATTTCTGTCTTTTTGCCCCAACATATAGGGAATTTCTGCCTTTTTACCCCACAATTAGAAGAATTTCTGTAATTTTGCTCCAAAATAGGGGGAATTTTTGCCTTTTTGCCCGAAAATAAGAAGAATGCATAACTTTTTGCCATAAAAAAGGGAAATTTCTTCATTTTTGCTCCATATTAAGGGGAATTTCTGCATTTTTGCCTCTAAATAAGTTGAATTTCTGTCTTTTCCCCCAAAACAAAGGGAATTTCTGTCTTTTTTGCCACAAAATAAGGAAAATTTCTGCCGTACTACCCTGAAATAAGTGAAATTTCTGCAATTTTGCCCCAAAGTAAGGAAAAATTCTGCCTTTTTGCCCCCAAATAAGGAGAATTTCAGCCTTTTTACCTCAAAATAAGGGGAATTTCTGCATTTTTGCGACAAAATATTAGGAATTTCTGCCTTTTTGCCCCAAAATAAAGAAAATTTCTGCCTTTTTTCCCTGAAATAAATGAAATTTCTGCAATTTTGCCCCAAAATAAGGGAAATTTCTGGAATTTTGCCCCAAAATAAGTGGAATTTCTGAATTTTGCCCCAAAATAAAAAGAATTTCTTCTTTTTGCCCTAACATATAGGGAATATCTGCCTTTTTGCCCCACAGTTAGGAAAATTTCTCCAAATTCGCTCCAAAATACGGGGAATTTCTGCATTTTGCCCGAAAATGAGAAGAATGCATACCTTTTTACCATAAAAAATGGAAATTTCTTCATTTTGCTCCAAAATAAGGGGAATTTCTGCTTTTTTGCCTCTAAATAAGTGGAATTTCTGTCTTTTTCCCCAAAAAGAGGAAATTTCTGTCTTGTTTGCCACAAAATAAGGAATAATTCTGACTTATTACACTGAAATAAGTGAAATTTCTGCAATTTTGCCCCAAAATAAGGGAAATTTCTGCCTTTTTGCCCCCAAATAAGGGAATTTCATCCTTTTTACCTCAAAATAATGGGAATTTCTGCATTTTTGCCACAAAATATTAGGAATTTCTGCATTTTTGCCCCAAAATAAAAAAAATTTCTGCTTTTTTTCCCTGAAATAAGTGAAATTTCTGCAATTTTGCCCCAAAGTAAGTGAAATTTCTGCAATTTTGCCCCAAAAATAAGGAAATTTCTGGAATTTTGCCCCAAAATAAGTGGAATTTCTGAGTTTTGCCCCAAAATAAGGAGAATTTCTGTCTTTTTGCCCTAACATATAGGGAATTACTGCCTTTTTGCTTCACAATTAGTGGAATTTCTGCAATTTTGCTACAAAATACGGGGAATTTCTGCTTTTTAGCCTCAATATAAGAAGAATGAATACCTTTTGCCACAAAAAAAAGAAATTTCTTCTTTTTTGCTCCAACATAAGGGGAATTTCTGCTTTTTTGCCTCTAAAAATGTGGAATTTCAGTCTTTTTCCCCCAAAAGAAAGGGAATTTTTGTCTTTTTTGCCCAAAAATAAGAAAAATTTCTGACTTATTACCCTGAAATAAGTGAAATTTCTGCAATTTTGCCCCCAAATAAGGGAAATTTCTGGAATTTTGCCCCAAAATAAGTGGAATTTCTGAGTTTTGCCCAAAAATAACGAGAATTTCTGTCTTTTTGCCCCAACATATAGGGAATTTCTGCATTTATGCCAAACAATTAGGGGAATTTCTGCAATTTTGCTCCAAAATATGGGGATTTTCTGGAATTTTCCCCGAAATTAAGTGGAATTTCTGAGTTTTGCCCTAAAATAAGGAGAATTTCTGTCTTTTTGCCCCAACATATAGGGAATTTCTACCTTTTTGCCCCACAATTAGGGGAATTTCTGCAATTTTGCTCCAAAATACAAGGAATTTCTGCCTTTTTGCCTGAAAATAAGAAGAATGCATACCTTTTTGCAATAAAAAAAAGGGAAATTTCTTCATTTTTGCTCCAAAATAAGGGGAATTTCTGCTTTTTTGCCTCTAAATAAGTGGAATTTTTTATTTTTCCCCCAAAACAAAGGGAATTTCTGTCTTTTTTGCACCAAAATAAGGAAATTTCTGACTTATTACGCTGAAGTAAGTGAAATTTCTGCAATTTCGCCCCAAAATAAGGGAAATTTCTGCCTTTTTGCCCCAAATAATGGGAATTTCAGGCTTTTTACCTCAAAATAAGGGGAATTTCTGCAGTTTTGCCACAAAATATAAGAATTTCTACATTTTGCCACAAAATAAGGAAAATTTCTTCCTTTTTTCCCTGAAATAAGTGAAATTTCTGCAATTTTGCCCCAAAATAAATAAAATTTCTGCAATTTTTCCCCAAAATAAGGGAAATTTCTGGAATTTTGCCCCAAAATAAGTGGAATTTCTGAGTTTTGAACCAAAATAAGGGGAATTTCTGCTTTTTTGCCTCTGAACAAGTGGAATTTCTGTTTTTTTCCTCAAAAACAAAGGGAATTTCTGTCTTTTTTGCCCCAAAATAAGGAAATTTTCTGACTTATTACCCTGAAATAAGTGAAATTTCTGCAATTTTGCCCCAAAATAAAGGAAATTTCTGCCTTTTTGCCCTTAAATAAGAGGAATTTCAGCCTTTTTACCTCAAAATAAGGGGGATTTCTGTATTTTTGCCACAAAATATGAGAAATATATATTTTTTTGCCCCAAAATAAGAAAAATTTCTGCAATTTTGTACCAAAATAATAGAAATTTCTGCCTTTTTGTCCCCAAATAAGAAAATTTCTGCTTTTTTTCTGAAATAAGTGAAATTTCTGCAATTTTGCCCCAAAATAAGTGAAATTTCTGCAATTTTGCCCCAAAATAAGTGAAATTTCTGAAATTTTGCCCCAAAAGAAGTGGAATTTTTGAGTTTTGCCCCAAAATAAAGAGAATTTCTATCTTTTTGCCCCAACATATAGGGAATTTCTGCCTTTTTGCCCCATAATTAGGGGAATTTCTGCAATTTTGCTCCAAAATAAGGGGAATTTCTGCTTTATTGCCTCTAAATAAGTGGAATTTCTATCTTTTTCTCCCAAAACAAAGGTAATTCCTGTTTTTTTGGCCCAAAATAAAAAAAATTCTGACTTATTACCCTGAAATAAGTGAAATTTCTGCAATTTTGCCCCAAAATAAGGGAAATTTCTTCCTTTTTGCCCCCAAATAATGGGAATTTCAGCCTTTTTACCTCAAAATAAGGGGAATTTTTGCATTTTTGCCCAAAATAAGGGAAATTTCTGGAATTTTGCCCCAAAATAAGTGGAATTTCTGAATTTTGCCCCAAAATAAAAAGAATTTCTTCTTTTTGCCCTAACATATAGGGAATATCTGCCTTTTTGCCCCACAGTTAGGAAAATTTCTCCAAATTCGCTCCAAAATACGGGGAATTTCTGCATTTTGCCCGAAAATGAGAAGAATGCATACCTTTTTACCATAAAAAATGGAAATTTCTTCATTTTGCTACAAAATAAGGTGAATTTCTGCTTTTTTGCCTCTAAATAAGTGGAATTTCTGTCTTTTTCCCCAAAAAGAGGAAATTTCTGTCTTGTTTGCCACAAAATAAGGAATAATTCTGACTTATTACACTGAAATAAGTGAAATTTCTGCAATTTTGCCCCAAAATAAGGGAAATTTCTGCCTTTTTGCCCCCAAATAAGGGAATTTCATCCTTTTTACCTCAAAATAATGGGAATTTCTGCATTTTTGCCACAAAATATTAGGAATTTCTGCATTTTTGCCCCAAAATAAAAAAAATTTCTGCTTTTTTTCCCTGAAATAAGTGAAATTTCTGCAATTTTGCCCCAAAATAAGTGAAATTTCTGCAATTTTGCCCCAAAAATAAGGAAATTTCTGGAATTTTGCCCCAAAATAAGTGGAATTTCTGAGTTTTGCCCCAAAATAAGGAGAATTTCTGTCTTTTTGCCCTAACATATAGGGAATTACTGCCTTTTTGCTTCACAATTAGTGGAATTTCTGCAATTTTGCTACAAAATACGGGGAATTTCTGCTTTTTAGCCTGAATATAAGAAGAATGAATACCTTTTGCCACAAAAAAAAAGAAATTTCTTCTTTTTTGTTCCGACATAAGGGGAATTTCTGCTTTTTTGCCTCTAAAAATGTGGAATTTCAGTCTTTTTCCCCCAAAAGAAAGGGAATTTTTGTCTTTTTTGCCCAAAAATAAGAAAAATTTCTGACTTATTACCCTGAAATAAGTGAAATTTCTCTAATTTTGCCCCCAAATAAGGGAAATTTCTGGAATTTTGCCCCAAAATAAGTGGAATTTCTGAGTTTTGCCCAAAAATAACGAGAATTTCTGTCTTTTTGCCCCAACATATAGGGAATTTCTGCCTTTATGCCCAACAATTAGGGGAATTTCTGCAATTTTGCTCCAAAATATGGGGATTTTCTGGAATTTTCCCCGAAAATAAGTGGAATTTCTGAGTTTTGCCCTAAAATAAGGAGAATTTCTGTCTTTTTGCCCCAACATATAGGGAATTTCTGCCTTTTTGCCCCACAATTAGGGGAATTTCTGCAATTTTGCTCCAAAATACAAGGAATTTCTGCCTTTTTGCCTGAAAATAAGAAGAATGCATATCTTTTTGCAATAAAAAAAAGGGAAATTTCTTCATTTTTGCTCCAAAATAAGGGGAATTTCTGCTTTTTGCCTCTAAATAAGTGGAATTTTTTATTTTTCCCCCAAAACAAAGGGAATTTCTGTCTTTTTTGCACCAAAATAAGGAAATTTCTGACTTATTACGCTGAAGTAAGTGAAATTTCTGCAATTTCGCCCCAAAATAAGGGAAATTTCTGCCTTTTTGCCCCAAATAATGGGAATTTCAGCCTTTTTACCTCAAAATAAGGGGAATTTCTGCAGTTTTGCCACAAAATATAAGAATTTCTACCTTTTTGCCACAAAATAAGGAAAATTTCTGCCTTTTTTCCCTGAAATAAGTGAAATTTCTGCAATTTTGCCCCAAAATAAATAAAATTTCTGCAATTTTGCCCCAAAATAAGGGAAATTTCTGGAATTTTGCCCCAAAATAAGTGGAATTTCTGAGTTTTGAACCAAATAAGGGGAATTTCTGCTTCTTTGCCTCTGAACAAGTGGAATTTCTGTTTTTTTCCTCAAAAAAGAGGGAATTTCTGTCTTTTTTGCCCCAAAATAAGGAAATTTTCTGACTTATTACCCTGAAATAAGTGAAATTTCTGCAATTTTGCCCCAAAATAAAGGAAATTTCTGCCTTTTTGCCCTTAAATAAGAGGAATTTCAGCCTTTTTACCTCAAAATAAGGGGGATTTCTGTATTTTTGCCACAAAATATGAGAAATATATATTTTTTTGCCCCAAAATAAGAAAAATTTCTGCAATTTTGTACCAAAATAATAGAAATTTCTGCCTTTTTGTCCCCAAATAAGAAAATTTCTGCTTTTTTTCTGAAATAAGTGAAATTTCTGCAATTTTGCCCCAAAATAAGTGAAATTTCTGCAATTTTGCCCCAAAATAAGTGAAATTTCTGAAATTTTGCCCCAAAAGAAGTGGAATTTTTGAGTTTTGCCCCAAAATAAAGAGAATTTCTATCTTTTTGCCCCAACATATAGGGAATTTCTGCCTTTTTGCCCCATAATTAGGGGAATTTCTGCAATTTTGCTCCAAAATAAGGGGAATTTCTGATTTATTGCCTCTAAATAAGTGGAATTTCTATCTTTTTCTTCCAAAACAAAGGTAATTCCTGTTTTTTTGGCCCAAAATAAAAAAAATTCTGACTTATTACCCTGAAATAAGTGAAATTTCTGCAATTTTGCCCCAAAATAAGGGAAATTTCTTCCTTTTTGCCCCCAAATAATGGGAATTTCAGCCTTTTTACCTCAAAATAAGGGGAATTTTTGCATTTTTGCCCAAAATAAGGGAAATTTCTGCCTTTTTGCCACCAAAAAAGAAATATTTCTGCAATTTTGTACCAAAATAAAAGAAATTTCTGCCTTTTTGCCCCAAAATAATAAAATTTCTGCTTTTTTTTCTGTAATAAGTGAAATTTCTGCCATTTTGCCCCAAAATAAGCGAAATTTCTGCAATTTTGCCCCAAAATATGTGAAATTTTTGGAATTTTCCCGAAAATAAGTGGAATTTCTGAGTTTTGCTCCAAAATAAGGAGAATTTTTGTCCATTTGCCCCAACATATAGGGAATGTCTGCCTTTTTGCCCACATTTAGAGGAATTTCTGCAATTTTTCTCCAAAATAAGGGGAATTTCTGATTTTTTGCCTCTAAATAAGTGAAATTTCTGTCTTTTTCCCCCAAAACCAAGGGAAATTCTAAATTTTTTTCCGCAAAATAAGGAAAATTTCTGACTTATTATCCTGAAATAAGTGAAATTTCTGCAATTTTGCCCCAAAATAAGGGAAATATCTGCCTTTTTGCCCCCAAATAATGGAAATTTCAGCCTTTTTACCTCAAAATAAGGGGAATTTCGGCATATTTGCCCCAAAATAAGGGAAATTTCTGCCTTTTTGCCCCAAAATAAGACAAATTTCTGGAATTTTGTACCAAAATAAAAGAAATTTCTGCCTTTTTGCTTCAAAATAAGAAAATTTCTGCTTTTTTTCCTGAAATTTTTCTTTTTGCCCCCAAATAATGGGAATTTCAGCATTTTTACCTCAAAATAAGGGGAATTTCTGCAATTTTGCCCCAAAATAAGGGAAATTTCTGGAATTTTGCCCCAAAATAATTGGAATTTCTGAGTTTTGCCTTAAAATAAAAAGAATTTCTGTCTTTTTGCCCCAACATATAGGAAATTTCTGCATTTTTACCCCACAATTAGGGGAATTTCTGCAATTTTGCTCCAAAATACGGGGAATTTCTGCCTTTTTGCCCGAAAATAAGAAGAATGCATAACTTTTTGCCATAAAAAAGGGAAATTTCTTCATTTTTGCTCCATATTAAGGGGAATTTCTGCTTTTTTGCCTCTAAATAAGTCTAATTTTTATCTATTTCCCCCAAAATAAAGGGAATTTCTGTCTTTTTTGCCGCAAATTAAGGAAAATTTCTGTCTTATTACCCTGAAATAAGTGAAATTTCTGCAATTTTGCCCCAAAATAAGGGAAAATTCTGCCTTTTTGCCCCCAAATAAGGGGAATTTCAGCCTTTTTACCACAAAATAAGGGGAATTTCTGCATTTTTGCCACAAAATATTAGGAATTTCTGCCTTTTTGCCCCAAAATAAGGAAAATTTATGCCCTTTTTCCCTGAAATAAGTGAAATTTCTGCAATTTTGCCCCAAAATATGGGAAATTTCTACACTTTTGCCACAAAATAAGAGGAATTCCTGGAATTTTGCCCCAAAATAAGTGGAATTTCTGAGTTTTGCCCCAAAATAAGGAGAATTTCTTCTTTTTGCCCTAACATATAGGGAATTTCTGCCTTTTTGCCCCACAGTTAGGGGAATTTCTGCAATTATGCTCCAAAATACATGGAAGTTCTGCATTTTGCCTGAAAATAAGAAGAATGCATACCTTTTTACCATAAAAAAGGGAAATTTCTTCATTTATACTACAAAATAAAGGGAATTTCTGTTTTTTGCCTCTAAATAAGTGGAATTTCTGATTTTCCCCCAAAACAAAGGGAATTTCTCTATTTTTTCCCCAAAATAAGGAAAATTTCTGACTTATTACCCTTAAATACGTGAAATTTCTGCAATATTGCCCCAAAATAAGGGAAATTTCTGCCTTTCTACCCCCAAATAAGGGGAATTATAGGCTTTTTACATCAAAATAAGGGGAATTTCTGCATATTTTCCCCAAAATAAGAGAAATTTCTGCTTTTTTGACCCAAAATATAAAAATTCTGCAATTTTGTACCAAAATAACAGAAATTTCTGCCTTTTTGCCCCAAAATAAGAAAATTTCTGCTTTTTTTCCTTAAATAAGTGAAATTTCTGCAATTTTCCCCAAAATAAGTGAAATTTCTGAGTTTTGCCTTAAAATAAGGAGAATTTCTGTCTTTTTGCCCCAACATATAGGGAATTTCTTCTTTTTTACCCCACAATTAAAGGAATTTCTGCAATTTTGCTCCAAAATACGGGGAATTTCTGCCTTTTTGCCCGAAAATAAGAAGAATGCATAACTTTTTCCATAAAAAAGGGAAATATCTTCATTTTTGCTCCATATTAAAAGGAATTTCTGCTTTTTTGCCTCTAAATAAGTGGAATTTCTGTCTTTTTCTCCAGAAACAAAGGGAATTTTTGTCTTTTTTGCCCAAAAATAAGGAAAATTTCTGACTTATTACCCTGAAATAAGTGAAATTTCTGCAATTTTGCCCCAAAATAAAGAAAATTCTGCATTTTTGCTCCCAAATAAGGGGAATTTCAGCCTTTTTACCACAAAATAAGGGGAATTTCTGCATTTTGGCCAAAAAATATTAGGAATTTCTGCGTTTTTGCACCAAAATAAGGAAAATTTCTGCCTTTTTTCGCTGAAATAATTGAAATTTCTGCAATTTTGCCCCAAAATAAGTTAAATTTCTGCAGTTTTGCCCCAAAATAAAGGAAATTTCTGGAATTTTGCCCCAAAATAAGTGCAATTTCTGAGTTTTGCCCCAAAATAAGGAGAATTTCTGTCTTTTTGCCCCAACATAAATGGAATTTCTGCCTTTTTGTTCCACAATTAGGGGAATTTCTGCAATTTTGTTCAAAATAAAAGGAATTTCTGCTTTTTTGCCTATAAATAAGTGGAATTTCTGTCTTTTACCCCCAAAACAAAGGGAATTTCTGTCTTTTTTTCCCCAAAATAAAGAAAATTTCTGACTTATTACCCTGAAATAAGTGAAATGTCTGCAATTTTGCCCCAAAATAAGGGAAAATTCTGCCTTTTTGCCCCCAAATAAGAGGAATTTCCATCTTTTTACCTCAAAATAAGGGGAATTTCTGCATTTTTGCCACAAAATATTAGGAATTTCTGCCTTTTTGCCCCAAAATAAGAAAAATTTCTGCCTTTTTTCCCTCAAATAAGTGAAATTTCTGCAAATTTGCCCCACAATAAGTGAAGTTTCTGCAATTTTGCCCCAAAATAAGGGAAATTTCTGGAATTTTGCCCCAAAATAAGTGGAATTTCTTAGTTTTGCCCAAAAATAAGGAGAATTTCTTCGTTTTGCCCTAACATATAGGGAATTTCTGCCTTTTTGCCCTACAATTAGGCGAATTTCTTCAATTTTGCTCCAAAATATGGGGAATTTCTGCATTTTTGCCCGAAAATAAGAAGAATGCATACCTATTTGCCATAAAAAAGGGTAATTTCTTCATTTTTGCTCCAAAATAAGGGGAATTTCTGCTATTTTACCTCTAAACAAGTGGAATTTCTGCCTTTTTCCCCCAAAACAAAGGGAATTCCTGTCTTTTTTGCCACAAAATAAGGAAAATTTCTGACTTATTACCCTGAAATAAGTGAAATTTCTGCAATTTTGCCCCAAAATAAGGGAAATTTCTGCCTTATAGCCCCCAAATAAAAGGAATATCAGCCTTTTTACCTCAAAATAAGGGGAATTTCTGTATTTTTGCCACAAAATATGGGAAATTTCTGCCTTTTTGCCCAAAAATAAGAAAAATTTCTGCAATTTTTTACCAAAATAATAGAAATTTCTGCCTTTTTGCCCACAAATAAGAAAATTTCTGCTTTTTTTCTGAAATAAGTGAAATTTCTGCAATTATGCCCCTAAATATGTGAAATTTCTGCAATTTTGCCCCAAAATAAGTGAAATTTCTGGAATTTTGCCCCAAAATAAGTGGAATTTCTGAGTTTTGCCCCAAAATAAGGAGAATTTCTATCTTTTTGCTTCAACATATAGGGAATTTCGCCCTTTTTGCCCCACAATTAGGGGAATTTCTGCAATTTTGCTCCAAAATAAGGGGCATTTCTGCTTTTGCCTCTAAATAAGTGGAATTTCTGTCTTTTTCCCCCAAAACAAAGGGAATTTCTTCATTTTTGCCCCAAAATAAGGAAAATTTCTGACTTATTTCCCTGAAATAAGTGAAAATTCTGCAATGTTGCCCCAAAATAAGAGAAATTTCTGCCTTTTTGCCCCCAAATAATGGGGAAATTCAGCCTTTTTACCTCAAAATAAGGGGAATTTCTGAATTTTTGCCCAAAATAAGGGAAATTTCTGCCTTTTTGCCCCAAAATAAAAAAAATTTCTGCAATTTTGTACCAAAATAAAAGAAATTTCTGCCTTTTTGCCCCAAAATAAGAAAATTTCTGCTTTTTTTCTGAAATAAGAAAAATTTCTGCAATTTTGCCCCAAAATAATTGGAATTTCTGAGTTTTGCCCCAAAATAAAGAGAATTTCTGTCTTTTTGCCCCAACATATAGGGAATTTCCGCTTTTTTGCTTCACAATTAGGGGAATTTCTGCAATTTTGCTACAAAACACGAGGAATTTCTGCTTTTTTGCCCGAAAATAAGAAGAATGCATACCTTTTTGCAATAAAAAAGGGAAATTTCTTCATTTTTGCTCCAAAATAAGGGGAATTTCTGCATTTTTGCCTCTAAATAAGTGGAATTTTTTCCCCCAAAACAAAGGGAATTTCTGTCTTTTTTGCACCAAAATAAGGAAATTCCTGACTTATTACGCTGACGTAAGTGAAATTTCTGCAATTTTGCCCCAAAATAAGGGAAATTTCTTACTTTTTGCTCCCAAATAAGGGGAATTTCAGGCTTTTTACCTCAAAATAAGGGGAATTTCTTCAGTTTTGCCACAGAATATAAGAATTTCTGCCTATTTGCCCCAAAATAAAAAAAATTTCTGCCTTTTTTCCCTTAAATAAATTAAATTTCTGCAATTTTGCCCCAAAATAAATGAAATTTCTGCAATTTTGCCCCAAAATAAAGGAAATTTCTGGAATTTTGCCCCAAAATAAGTGGAATTTCTGAGTTGTGCCCCAAAATAAGGAGAATTTCTTCTTTTTGCCCTAACATATAGGGAATATCTGCCTTTTTGCCACACAGTTAGGGAAATTTCTCCAAATTTGCTCCAAAATACAAAGAATTTCTGCATTTTGCCCGAAAATAAGAAGAATGCATACCTTTTTACCATAAAAAACGGAAATTTCTTCATTTTTGCTACTAAATAAGGGGAATTTCTGTTTTTTGCCTCTAAATAAGTGGAATTTTTGTCTTTTTCCCCCCAAACAAAGGGAATTTCTGTCTTTTTTGCCCCAAAATAAGGAAAATTTCTGCCTTTTTGCCCTGAAATAAGTGAAATTTCTGCAATTTTGCCCCAAAATAAGTGAAATTTCTTTCTTTTTGCCCCCAAATAAGGGAAATTTCAGGCTTTTTACCTCAAAATAAGGGAAATTTCTGCATTTTTGCCCCAAAATAAGGGAAATTTCTGCCTTTTTGCCCCACAATAAGAAAAATTTCTGCAATTTTGTAGCAAAATAATAGAAATTTCTGCCTTTTTGCCTCCAAATAAGAAAATTTGTGCGTTTTTTTTCTGAAATAAGTGAAATTTCTGCAATTTTGCCCCTAAATAAGTGAAATTTCTGCAATTTTGCCCCAAAATAAAAAAAAATTTCTGCTTTTTTGCCTCTAAATAAGTGGAATTTCTGTCTTTTTCCCTCAAAACAAAGGGAATTTCTGTATTTCTTCCCCAAAATAAGGAAAATTTCTGAATTATTACCCTGAAATAAGTGAAATTTCTGCAATTTTGCCCCAAAATAAAGGAAATTTCTGCCTTTTTGCCCCGAAATAAGGGGAATTTCAGCCTTTTTCCCTCAAAATAAGGGGAATTTCTGCATATTTGCCCCAAAATAAGGGAAATTTCTGCTTTTTTGCCCCAAAATAAAAAAAATTTCTGCAATTTTGTACCAAAATAAAAGAAATTTCTGCCTTTTTGCCCCAAAAAGAAAATTTCTGCTTTTTTTCCTGAAATAAGTGAAATTTCTGCAATTTTGCCCCAAAATAAGTGAAATTTCATAGTTTTGCCTTAAAATATAGAGAATTTCTGTCTTTTTGCCCCAACATATAGGGAATTTCTTCTTTTTTACCCCACAATTAGGGGAATTTCTGCAATTTTGCTCCAAAATACGGGGAATTTCTGCCTTTTTGCCCGAAAATAAGAAGAATGCATAACTTTTTGCCATAAAAAAGGGAAATTTCTTTATTTTTGCTCCATATTAAGGGGAATTTCTGCTTTTTTGCCTCTAAATAAGTGGAATTTTTGTCTTTTCCTCCCAAAATACAGGGAATTTCTGTCTTTTTTGCCCAAAAATAAGGAAAATTTCTGACTTATTACCCTGAAATAAGTGAAATTTCTGCAATTTTGCCCCAAAATAAGGGAAAATTCTGCCTTTTTGCCCACAAATAGGGGAATTTTAGAATTTTTACCTCAAAATAAGCGGAATTTCTGCATTTTTGCCAAAAAATATTAGGAATTTCTGCGTTTTTGCCCCAAAAAAAGGAAAATTTCTGCCCTTTTTCCCTGAAATAAGTGAAATTTCTGCAATTTAGCCCCAAAATAAGTGAAATTTCTGCAATTTTGCCCCAAAATAAGAGAAATTTCTGTAATGTTGCCCCCAAATACGTGGAATTTCTGAGTTTTGCCCCAAAATAAGGAGAATTTCTGTCATTTCGCCCAAACATGTAGGGAATTTCTGCTTTTTTGCCCCACAATTAGGGGAATTTCTGCAATTTTGCTACAATATATGGGGAATTTCTGCCTTTTTGCCCAAAAATAAGAAGAATGCATACATTTTTGCCATAAAAAAGGAAATTTCTTCATTATTGCTCCAAAATAAGGGGAATTTCTGCTTTTTTGCCTCTAAATAAGTGGAATTTCTGTCTTTTTCTCCCCAAACAAAGGGAATTTCTGTCTTTTTTGCCCAAAAATAAGGAAAATTTCTGACTTATTACCCTGAAATAAGTGAAATTTCTGCAATTTTGCCCCAAAATAATAAAAATTCTGCCTTTTTACCGCCAAATAAGGGGAATTTCAGCATTTTTACCTCAAAATAAGGGGAATTTCTGCATTTTTGCCACAAAATAATAGGAATTTCTGCGTTTTTGCCTCAAAATAAGGAAAATTTCTGCCTTTTTTCCCTAAAATAAGTGAAATTTCTGAAATTTTGCCCCAAAATAAGTGAAATTTTTGCAATTTTGCCCCAAAATAAGGGAAATTTCTGGAATTTTGCCCTAAATAAGTGGAATTTCTGAGTTTTGCCCCAAAATAAGGAGAATTTCTGTCTTTTTGCCCCAACATATAGGGAATTTCTGCCTTTTTGTGTCAAAATTAGGGGAATTTCTGCAATTTTGCTACAAAATATGGGGAATTTTTTTTTGCCCAAAAATAAGAAGAATGCATACATTTTACATAAAAAAAGGAAATTTCTTCATTATTGCTCCAAAATAAGGGGAATTTCTGCTTTTTTGCCTCTAAATAAGTGGAATTTCTGTCTTTTTCCCACAAAAAAAAAAGGAATTCCTGTCTTTTTTGCCCCAAAATAAGGAAAAATTCTGACGTATTACCCTGATATAAGTGAAATTTCTGCAATTTTGCCCCAAAATAAGGGAAATTTCTGCATTTTTGCCTCAAATAAGGGGAATTTCAGCCTTTTTACCTCAAAATAACGGGAATTTCTGCATTTTTGCCACAAAATAAGTGAAATTTCTTACATTTTTGCCCCCAAATAAGGGGAATTTCATCCATTTTACCTAAAAAAAGGGGAATTTACCTAAAAAAAGGGGAATTTCTGTATTTTTGCCCCAAAATATGGGAAATTTCTGCCTTTTTGCCCCCAAATAAGAAAATTTCTGCTTTTTTTTTGAAATAAGTTAAATTCCTGCAATTTTGCCCCAAAATAAGTGAAATTTCTGCAATTTTGCCCCAAAATATGTGAAATTTCTGAAATTTTTTTCCGAAAATAAGTGGAATTTCTGAGTTTTGCCCTAAAATAAGGAGAATTTCTGTCTTTTTGCCCCAACATATAGGGAATTTCTGCATTTTCCCACACAATTAGGAGAATTTCTGCAATTTTGCTCCAAAATAAGGGAAATTTTTTCTTTTTTGCCTCTAAATAAGTGGAATTTCTGTCTTTTTCACCCAAAACAAAGGGAATTTCTGTCTTTTTACCCCAAAATAAGGAAAATTTCTGACTTATTACCCTGAAATAAGTGAAATTTCTGCAATTTTGCCACAAAATAAGGGAAAATTCTTCCTTTTCGCCCCCAAATAAGGGGAATTTCAGCCTTTTTACCTCAAAATAAAAGGAATTTCTGCATTTTTGCCACAAAATATTAGAAATGTCTGCCTTTTTGCCCCAAAATAAGGAAAATTTCTGCCTTTTTCCCTGAAATAAGTGAAATTTCTGCAATTTTGCCACAAAATAAGTGAAATTTCTGGAATTTTGCCCAAAATAAGGGTAATTTCTGAAATTTTGCCACAAAATAAGAGGAATTTCTTTGTTTTGCCCAAAAATAAGGAGAATTTCTACTTTTTGTTCTAACATATAGGGAATTTCTGCCTTTTTGCCCTACAATTAGGGGAATTTTTGCAATTTTGCTCCAAAATATGGGGAATTTCTGCCTTTTTGCCTGAAAATAAGAAGAATGCATACCTGTTTTGCCATAAAAAAGGGAAATTTCTTCATTTTTGCTCAAAAATAAAGTAAATATCTCTTTTTTTGCCTTCAAATAAGTGGAATTTCTGTCTTTTTCCCCCAAAACAAAGGGAATTCCAGTCTTTTTTGCACCAAAATAAGGAAAATTTCTCACTTATTATTCTGAAATAAGTGAAATTTCTGCAATTTTGCCCCAAAATAATGGAAATTTCTGACTTTTTGCCCCAAAATAAGGGGAATTTCAGACTTTTAACCTCAAAATAAAAGGAATTTCTGCATTTTTGCCACAAAATATTAGGAATTTCTGCGTTTTTGCCACAAAATAAGTAAAATTTTTGCCTTTTTTCCCTGAAATAAGTGAAATTTCTGCAATTTTGCCCCAAAATAAGTGAAATTTCTGCAATTTTGCCCCAAAATAAGGGAAATTTCTTGAATTTTGCCCCAAAATAAGTAGAATTGCTGAGTTTTGCCCCAAAATAAAAAGAATTTCTGTCTTTTTGCCCCAACATAAAGTGATTTATGCCTTTTTGCCCCACAATTAGGGGAATTTCTTCAATTTTGCTCCAAAATACAGGGAATATCTGCCTTTTTGCCTGAAAATAAGAAGAATGCATAACTTTTTGCCATAAAAAAGGGAAATTTCTTCATTATTGCTCCAAAATAAGGGTCATTTCTGCTTTTTTACCTCTAAATAAGTGGAATTTCTGTCTTTTTCCCCCAAAACAAAGGGAATTTCTGTCTTTTTTGCCCCAAAATAAGGAAAATTTCTGACTTATTACCCTGAAATAAGTGAAATTTCTGCAATTTTGCCCCAAAATAAGTGAAATTTCTGCAATTTTGCCCCAAAATATGTGAAATTTCTCAAATTTTCCCCAAATATAAGTGGAATTTCTGAGTTTTGCCCTAAAATAAGGAGAATTTCTGTATTTTGCCCCAACATATAGGGAATATCTGCCTTTTTGCCCCACAATTAGGGGAATTTCTGCAATTTTGCTCCAAAATAAGGAGAATTTCTGCTTTTTTGCCTATAAATAAGTGGAATTTCTGTCTTTTTCCCCCAAAACAAAGGAAATTTCTGTATTTTTTCCCCAAAATAAGGAAAATTTCTAGCTTATTACCATGAAATAAGTGAAATTTCTGCAATTTAGAACCAAAATAAGAGAAATTTTGCTCTTTTGCCCACAAATAAGGGGAATTTCAGCCTTTTTACCTCAAAATAAAAGGAATTTCTGCATATTTGCCCCAAAATAAGGAAAATTTCTGCCTTTTTGCCCCAAAATAAGAAAAATTTCTGCAATTTTGTACCAAAATAAAAGAAATTTCTGCCTTTTTGCCCCAAAATAAGAAAATTTCTGCTTTTTTTCCTGAAATAAATGAAATTTCTGCAATTTTGCCCCAAAATAAGTGAAAATTCTGAGTTTTGCCTTAAAATAAGGAGAATTTCTGTCTTTTTGCCCCAACATACAGGGAATTTCTGCCATTTTACCCAACAATTAGGGGAATTTCTGCAATTTTGCTCCAAAATACGGGGAATTTCTGCCTTTTTGCCCGAAAATAAGAAGAATGCATAACTTTTTGCCATAAAAAAGGGAAATTTCTTCATTTTTGCCCCATATTAAGGAGAATTTCTGCTTTTTTGCCTGTAAATAAGTGGAATTTCTGTCTTTTTCCCCAGAACAAAGGGAATTTCTGTCTTTTTTGCCCCCAAATCAGGAAAATTTCTGACTTATTTCCGTGAAATAAGTGAAATTTCTGCAATTTTGCCCCAAAATAAGGGAAAATTCTGCCTTTTTGCCCCCAAATAAGGGGAATTTCAGCCTTTTTACCTCAAAATAAAAGGATTTTCTGCATTTTTGCTACAAAATATTAGGAATTTCTGCATTTTTGCCCCAAAATAAGAAAAATTTCTGCCTTTTTTCCCTGAAATAAGTGAAATTTCTGCAATTTTGCCCCAAAATAAAGGAAATTTCTGGAATTTTGCCCCAAAATAAGTGGAATTTCTGAGTTTTGCCCCAAAATAAGGAGAATTTCTTCTTTTTGCCCTAACATATAGGGAATTTCTGCCTTTTTGCCCTTCAATTAGGGGAATTTCTGCAATTTTGCTCCAAAATACGAGGAATTATTGCCTTTTTGCCCGAAAATAGGAAGAGTGCATAACTTTTTGCCATAAAAAAGGGAAATTTCTTCATTTTTGCTCCATATTAATGGGAATTTCTGCTTTTTTGCCTGTAAATAAGTGGAATTTCTGTCTTTTTCCCCAAAAACAAAGGGAATTTCTGTTTTTTTGCCCAAAATAAAGAAAATTTCTGACTTATTACCCTGAAATAAGTGAAATTTCTGCAATTTTGCCCCAAAATAAGAGAAAATTCTGCCATTTTGCCCCCAAATAAGGGGAATTTCAGCCTTTTTACCTCAAAATAAGAAGAATTTCTGCATTTTTGCCACAAAATATTAGGAGTTTCTGCATTTTTGCCCCAAAATAAGAAAATTTCTGACTTTTTTCCTTGAAATAAGTGAAATTTCTGCAATTTTGGCCCAAAATAAGGGAAATTTCTGGAATTTTGGCGCAAAATAAGTGGAATTTCTGAGTTTTGCCCCAAAATAAGGAGAATTTCTTTATTTGCCCTAACATATAAAGAATTTCTGCCTTTTTGCCCTACAATTAGGGGAATTTCTGCAATTTTGCTCCAAAATAAGGGAAATTTTTGCCTTTTTGCCCGAAAATAAGAAGAATGCATACCTTTTTGCGATAAAAAATGGAAATTTATTCATTTTTGCTCCAAAATAAGGAAAATTTCTGCTTTTTTGCCTCTAAATAAGTGGAATTTCTGTCTTTTTCCCCCAAAAAGAAGAAAATTCCTGTATTTTTTGTTCCAAAATAAGGAAAATTTCTGACTTATTACCCTGAAATAAGTGAAATTTCTGCAATTTTGCCCCAAAATAAGGGAAAATTCTGCCTTTTTGCCCACAAATATGGGAATTTTAGACTTTTTACCTCAAAATAAGCGGAATTTCTGCATTTTTGCCACAAAATATTAGGAATTTCTGCGTTTTTGCCCCAAAATAAGGAAAATTTCTGCCCTTTTTAACTGAAATAAGTGAAATTTCTGCAATTTTGCCCCAAAATAAGTGAAATTTCAGCAATTTTGCCCCAAAATAAGAGAAATTTCTGGAATTTTGCCCCAAAATAAGTGGAATTTCTGAGTTTTGCCCCAAAATAAGGAGAATTTCTGTCATTTCGCCCCAACATATAGGGTATTTCTGCTTTTTTGCCCCACAATTAGGGGAATTTCTGCAATTTTGCTACAAAATATGGGGAATTTCTGCCTTTTTGCCCAAAAATAAGAAGAATGCATACATTTTTGCCATAAAAAAGGAAATTTCTTCATTATTGCTCCAAAATAAGGGGAATTTCTGCTTTTTTGCCTCTAAATAAGTGGAATTTCTGTCTTTTTCTCCCAAAACAAAGGGAATTTCTGTCTTTTTTGCCCAAAAATAAGGTAAATTTCTGACTTATTACCCTGAAATAAGTGAAATTTCTGCAATTTTGCCCCAAAATAATAAAAATTCTGCCTTTTTACCGCCAAATAAGGGGAATTTCAGCATTTTTACCTCAAAATAAGGGGAATTTCTGCATTTTTGCCACAAAATATTAGGAATTTCTGCGTTTTTGCCCCAAAATAATGAAAATTTCTGCCTTTTTTCCCTGAAATAAGTGAAATTTCTGCAATTTTGCTCCAAAATAAGGGAAATTTCTGGAATTTTGCCCTAAATAAGTGGAATTTCTGAGTTTTGCCCCAAAATAAGGAGAATTTCTATCTTTTTGCCCCAACATATAGGGAATTTCTGCCTTTTTGTGTAAAAAATAGGGGAATTTCGGCAATTTTGCTACAAAATATGGGGAATTTTTTTTTGCCCAAAAATAAGAAGAATGCATACATTTTTGACATAAAAAAAGGAAATTTCTTCATTATTGCTCCAAAATAAGGGGAATTTCTGCTTTTTTGCCTCTAAATAAGTGGAATTTCTGTCTTTTTCCCACAAAAAAAAAAGGAATTCCTGTCTTTTTTGCCCCAAAACAAGGAAAATTTCTGACTTATTACCCTGAAATAAGTGAAATTTCTGCAATTTTGCCCCAAAATAAGTGAAATTTCTGCAATTTTGCCCCAAAATATGTGAAATTTCTCAAATTTTCCCCAAATATCAGTGGAATTTCTGAGTTTTGCCCAAAAATAAGGAGAATTTCTGTCTTTTTGCCCCAACATATAGGGAATTTCTGCCTTTTTGCCCCACAATTAGAGGAATTTCTGCAATTTTGCTCCTAAATAAGGAGAATTTCTGCTTTTTTGCCTCTAAATAAGTGGAATTTCTGTCTTTTTCCCACAAAACTAAGGAAATTTCTGTATTTTTTCCCCAAAATAAGGAAAATTTCTAGCTTATTACCATGAAATAAGTGAAATTTCTGCAATTTAGAACCAAAATAAGAGAAATTTTGCCCTTTTGCCCACAAATAAGGGGAATTTCAGCCTTTTTACCTCAAAATAAGAGGAATTTCTGCATATTTGCCCCAAAATAAGGAAAATTTCTGCCTTTTTGCCCCAAAATAAGAAAATTTCTGCTTTTTTTCCTGAAATAAGTGAAATTTCTGCAATTTTGCTCCAAAATAAGTGAAAATTCTGAGTTTTGCCTTAAAATAAGGAGAATTTCTATCTTTTTGCCCCAAAATATAGGGAATTTCTGCCATTTTACTCAACAATTAGGGGAATTTCTGCAATTTTGCTCCAAAATACGGGGAATTTCTGCCTTTTTGCCCGAAAATAAAAAGAATGCATAACTTTTTGCCATAAAAAAAGGAAATTTCTTCATTATTGCTCCAAAATAAGGGGAATTTCTGCTTTTTTGCCTCTAAATAAGTGGAATTTCTGTCTTTTTCCCACAAAAAAAAAAGGAATTCCTGTCTTTTTTGCCCCAAAATAAGGAAAAATTCTGACGTATTACCCTGATATAAGTGAAATTTCTGCAATTTTGCCCCAAAATAAGGGAAATTTCTGCATTTTTGCCCCAAATAAAGGGAATTTCAGCCTTTTTACCTCAAAATAAGAGGAATTTCTGCATTTTTGCCACAAAATAAGTGAAATTTCTTACATTTTTGCCCCCAAATAAGGAGAATTTCATCATTTTTACCTAAAAAAAGGGGAATTTCTGTATTTTTGCCCCAAAATATGGGAAATTTCTGCCTTTTTGCCCCCAAATAAGAAAATTTCTGCATTTTTTAGAAATAAGTGAAATTCCTGAAATTTTGCCCCAAAATAAGTGAAATTTCTGCAATTTTGCCCCAAAATATGTGAAATTTCTGAAATTTTTTTCTGAAAATAAGTGGAATTTCTGAGTTTTGCCCTAAAATAAGGAGAATTTCTGTCTTTTTGCCCCAACATATAGGGAATTTCTGCCTTTTTGCCCCACAATTAGGAGAATTTCTGCAATTTTGCTCCAAAATAAGGGAAATTTTTTCTTTTTTGCCTCTAAATAAGTGGAATTTCTGTCTTTTTCCCCCAAAACAAAGGGAATTTCTGTCTTTTTTACCCCAAAATAAGGAAAATTTCTGACTTATTACCCTGAAATAAGTGAAATTTCTGCAATTTTGCCACAAATTAAGGGAAAATTCTGCCTTTTTGCCCCCAAATAAGGGGAATTTCAGCCTTGTTACCTCAAAATAAGAGGAATTTCTGCATTTTTGCCACAAAATATTAGAAATGTCTGCCTTTTTGCCCCAAAATAAGGAAAATTTCTGCCTTTTTTCCCTGAAATAAGTGAAATTTCTGCAATTTTGCCCCAAAATAAGTGAAATTTCTGCAATTTTGCCCAAAATAAGGGAAATTTCTGGAATTTTGCCACAAAATAAGTGGAATTTCTTAGTTTTGCCCAAAAATAAGGAGAATTTCTTCTTTTTGTTCTAACATATAAGGAATTTCTGCCTTTTTGCCCTACAATTAGGGGAATTTTTGCAATTTTGCTCCAAAATATGGGGAATTTCTGCCTTTTTGCCTGAAAATAAGAAGAATGCATACCTGTTTTGCCATAAAAAAGGGAAATTTCTTCATTTTTGCTCAAAAATAAGGTAAATATCTCTTTTTTTGACTCTAAATAAGTGGAATTTCTGTCTTTTTTCCCCAAAACAAAGGGAATTCCAGTATTTTTTGCCCCAAAATAAGGAAAATTTCTCACTTATTATTCTAAAATAAGTGAAATTTCTGCAATTTTGCCCCAAAATAATGGAAATTTCTGACTTTTTGCCCCCAAATAAGGGGAATTTCAGACTTTTTACCTCAAAATAAGGGGAATTTCTGCATTTTTGCCACAAAATATTAGGAATTTCTGCGTTTTTGCCACAAAATAAGGAAAATTTCTGCCTTTTTTCCCTGAAATAAGTGAAATTTCTGCAATTTTGCCCCAAAATAAGTGAAATTTCTGCAATTTTGCCCCAAAATAAAGGAAATTTCTTGAATTTTGCCCCAAAATAAGTGGAATTGCTGAGTTTTGCCCCAAAATAAGGAGAATTTCTGTCTTTTTGCCCCAACATAAAGGGATTTATGCCTTTTTGCCATACAATTAGGGGAATTTCTTCAATTTTGCTCCAAAATACGAGGAATATCTGCCTTTTTCCTGAAAATATGAAGAATGCATAACTTTTTGCCATAAAAAAGGGAGATTTCTTCATTATTGCTCCAAAATAAGGGTCATTTCTGCTTTTTTTCCTCTAAATAAGTGGAATTTCTGTCTTTTTCCCCCAAAACAAAGGGAATTTCTGTCTTTTTTGCCCCAAAATAAGGAAAATTTCTGACTTATTACCCTGAAATAAGTGAAATTTCTGCAATTTTGCCCCAAAATAAGTGAAATTTCTGCAATTTTGCCCCAAAATATGTGAAATTTCTCAAATTTTCCTCAAATATAAGTGGAATTTCTGAGTTTTGCCCAAAAATAAGGAGAATTTCTGTCTTTTTTGCCCCAACATATAGGGAATTTCTGCCTTTTTGCCACACAATTAGAGGAATTTCTGCAATTTTGCTACTAAATAAGGAGAATTTCTGCTTTTTTGCCTCTAAATAAGTGGAATTTCTGTATTTTTCCCACAAAACTAAGGAAATTTCTGTATTTTTTCCCCAAAATAAGGAAAATTTCTAGCTTATTACCATGAAATAAGTGAAATTTCTGCAATTTAGAACCAAACTAAGAGAAATTTTGCCCTTTTGCCCACAAATAAGGGGAATTTCAGCATTTTTACCTCAAAATAAGGGGAATTTCTGCATATTTGCCCCAAAATAAAGAAAATTTCTGCCTTTTTGCCCCAAAATAAGAAAAATTTCTGCAATTTTGTACCAAAATAAAAGAAATTTCTGCCTTTTTGCCCCAAAATAAGAAAATTTCTGCTTTTTTTCCTGAAATAAGTGAAATTTCTGCAATTTTGCTCCAAAATAAGTGAAAATTCTGAGTTTTGCCTTAAAATAAGGAGAATTTCTATCTTTTTGCCCCAAAATATAGGGAATTTCTGCCATTTTACCCAAAAATTAGGGGAATTTCTGCAATTTTGCTCCAAAATACGGGGTATTTCTGCCTTTTTGCCCGAAAATAAAAAGAATGCATAACTTTTTGCCATAAAAAAGGGAAATTTCTTCATTTTTGCTCCATATTAAGGAGAATTTCTGCTTTTTTGCCTGTAAATAAGTGGAATTTCTGTCTTTTTCCCCAAAAACAAAGGGAATTTCTGTTTTTTTGCCCCAAAATAAGAAAAATTTTTGACTTATTAAGCTGAAATAAGTGAAATTTCTGCAATTTTGCCCCAAAATAAGAGAAAATTCTGCCTTTTTGCCCCCAAATAAGGGGAATTTCAGCCTTTTTACCTCAAAATAAGGGGAATTTCTGCCTTTTTGCCACAAAATAAGAAAATTTCTGACTTTTTTCCCTGAAATAAGTGAAATTTCTGCAACTTTGCCCCAAAATAAGGGAAATTTCTAGAATTTTGGCGCAAAATAAGTGGAATTTCTGAGTTTTGCCCCAAAATAAGGAGAATTTCTTTATTTGCTCTAACATATAAAGAATTTCTGCCTTTTTGCCCTACAATTAGGGGAATTTCTGCAATTTTGCTCCAAAATAAGGGAAATTTTTGCCTTTTTGCCAGAAAATAAGAAGAATGCATACCCTTTTGCAATAAAAAATGGAAATTTATTCATTTTTGCTCCAAAATAAGGAAAATTTCTGCTTTTTTGCCTCTAAATAAGTGGAATTTCTGTCTTTTTCCCCCAAAAAGAAGAAAATTCCTGTATTTTTTGTTCCAAAATAAGGAAAATTTCTGACTTATTACCCTGAAATAAGTGAAATTTCTGCAATTTTGCCCCAAAATAATGGAAATTTCTACCTTTTTGACCCAAAATAAGGGGAATTTCAGCCTTTTTACCTCAAAATAAGGGGAATTTCTGCATTTTTGCCACAAAATATTAAGAATTTCTGCGTTTTTGCCCCAAAATAAAGAAAATTTTTGCCTTTTTTTTAAATGAGTGAAATTTCTGCAATTTTGCGCCAAAATAAGTGAAATTTCTGCAATTTTGCCCCAAAATAAGGGAAATTTCTGGAATTTTACCCCAAAATAAGTGGAATATCTGAGTTTTGCCCCAAAATAAGGAGAATTTCTGTCTTTTTGCCCCAACATATAGGGAATTTCTTCCTTTTTGCCCCACAATTAGGGGAATTTCTGCAATTTTGCTACAAAATATGGGGAATTTCTGCCTTTTTGCTCAAAAATAAGAAGAATGCATACATTTTTGCCTTAAAAAAGGGAAATTTCCTCATTATTGCTCCAAAATAAGGGGAATTTCTGCTTTTTTGCCTCTAAATAAGTCGAATTTCTGTCTTTTTCCTTTAAAAGAAAGGGAATTTCTGTCTTTTTTGCCCCAAAATAAGGAAAAATTCTGACTTATTACCCTGACATAAGTGAAATTTCTGCAATTTTGCCCCAAAATAAGAAAAATTTCTGCCTTTTTGCCCCCAAATAAAAGGAATTTCAGCCTTTTTACCTTAAAATAAGGGGAATTTCTGCATTTTTGCCACAAAATATTAGAAATTTCTGCCTTTTTGCCAAAAATAAGAAAAATTTCTGCCTTTTTTCCCTGAAATAAGTGAAATTTCTATAATTTTGCCCGAAAATAAGTGAAATTTCTTCCTTTTTGCCCCCAAAAAAGGGGAATTTCAGCCTTTTTACCTCAAAATAAGGGGAATGTCTGCATTTTTGCCCCAAAATATGGGAAATTTCTGCCTTTTTGCCCCAAAATAAAAAAATTTCTGCAATTTTGTAGCAAAATAATAGAAATTTCTGCCTTTTCGACCCCAAATAAGAAAATTTCTACATTTTTTTCTGAAATAAGTGAAATTTCTGCAATTTTGCCCCAAAATAAGTGAAATTTCTGCAATTTTGCCCCAAATATGTGAAATTTCTGAAATTTTCCCCAAAAATAAGTGGAATTTCTGAGTTTTGCCCCAAAATAAGAAGAATTTCTGTCTTTTTGCCCAAATATATAGGGAATTTTTGCCTTTTGGCCCACATTTAGGAGAATTTCTGCAATTTTGCTCCAAAATATGGGGAATTTCTGCTTTTTTGCCTCTAAATAAGTGGATTTCTGTCTTTTTTCCCCAAAACAAAAGGAATTTCTGTATTTATCCCCCAAAATAAAGAAAATTTCTGACTTATTACCCTGAAATAAGTGAAATTTCTGCAATTTTGCCCCAAAATAGAGGAAATTTCTGGAATTTTGCCCCAAAATAAGTGGAATTTCTGCATTTTTGCCACAAAATATTAGGAATTTCTTCCTTTTTGCCCAAAAAGAAGGAAAATTTCTGCCTTTTTTCCCTGAAATAAGTGAAATTTATGCAATTTTGCCCCAAAATAAGTTAAATTTCTGCAGTTTTGCCCCCAAAAAAAGGGAAATCTCTGGAATTTTGCCCCAAAATAAGTGGAATTTCTGAGTTTTTCCCCAAAATAAGGAGAATTTCTGTCTTTTTGCCCCAACAAATTGGGAATTTCTGCCTTTTGCCTCACAATTAGGGGAATTTCTGCAATTTTGCTTCAAAATACGGGAAATTTCTGCCATTTTGCCCAAAAATAAGAAGAATGCATACCTTTTTGCTATAAAAAAGGGAAATTTCTTCATTTTTGCTCTAAAATATGTGGAATTTCTGTCTTTTTCCCCCAAAACAAATGGAATTTATGTTTTTTTTCCACAAAATAAGGAAAATTTCTGACTTATTATTCTGTAATAAGTGAAATTTCTTCAATTTTGCCCCAAAATAAGGGAAATTTCTGCCTTTTTGCCCCGAAATAATTGGAATTTCACCATTTTACCTCAAAATAAGTGGAATTTCTGCATTTTTGCCAAAAAATATTAGGAATTTCTGCCTTTTTGCCCAAAAATAATGAAAATTTCTGCATTTTTTCCCTTAAATAAGTAAAATTTCTGCAATTTTGCCCAAAAATAATGAAATTTCTGCCTTTTTGCCCCCAAATAAGAGGAATTTCAGCCTTTTTACCTCAAAATAAGGGGAATTTCTGCATTTTTGCCACAAAATATAGGAAATTTCTGCCTTTTTGCCCAAAAATAAGAAAAATTTCTACAATTTTGTACCAAAATAATAGAAATTTCTGCCTTTTTGCCCCCAAATAAGAAAATTTCTGCTTTTTTTCTGAAATAAGTGAAATTTCTGCAATTTTGCCCCAAAATAAGTGAAATTTCTGCAATTTTGCCCCAAAATAAGTGAAATTTCTGAATATTTGCCCAAAAATAAGTGGAATTTTTGAGTTTTGCCCCAAAATAAGGATTATTTCTGTCTTTTTGCCCCAACATATACAAAATTTCTGCTTTTTGCCCCACATTTAGGGGAATTTCTGCAATTTTGCTCCAAAATAAGGGGGATTTCTGCTTCTTTGCCACTAAATAAGTGGAATTTCAGTATTTTTTCCCCAAAACAAAGGAAATTTTTGTCTTTTTTTCCCAAAAATAAGGAAAATTTCTGACTTATTACCCTGAAATAAGTGAAATTTCTGCAATTTTGCCCCAAAATAAGGGAAAATTCTGCTTTTTTGCCCCCAAATAAGGGGAAATTCAGCCTTTTAACCTCAAATTAAGGTGAATTTCTGCATTTTTGCTGCAAAATATGGGAAATTTCTGCATTTTTGCCCCAATATAAGAAAATTTTTGCTCTTTTTCTGAAATAAGTAAAATTTCTGCAATTTTGCCCCAAAATAATTGAAATTTCTGTCTTTTGCCCTAAAATAAGGAGAATTTCTGTTATTTTGCCCCACAATTAGGGAAATTTCTACAATTTTGCTTTAAAATACGGGGAATTTCTGCCTTTTTGCCTGAAAATAAGAAGAATACATAACTTTTTGCCATAAAAAAGGGAAATTTCTTCATTTTTTCTCCAAAATAAGGGGAATTTCTGCTTTTTTGCCTCTAAATAAGTGGAATTTCTGTCTTTTTCCCCAAAAACAAAGGGAATTCCTGTCTTTTTTGCCCCAAAATAAGAAAAATTTCTGACTTATTACTCTGAAATAAGTGAAATTTCTGAAATTTTGCCCCAAAATAAGAGAAATTTCTGCCTTTTTGCCCCCAAATAAAGGGAATTTCAGCCTTATTACCTCAAAATATGGGTAATTTCTGCATTTTTGCCACAAAATATTAGGCATTTCTGCCTTTTTGCCCCAAAATAAGAAAAATTTCTGCCTTTTTTCCCTGAAATAAGTGAAATCTATGCAATTTTGCCCCAAAATAAGTTAAATTTCTGCAATTTTGTCCCAAAATAAGGGCAATTTCTGAAATTTTGCCCAAAAATAAGTGGAATTTCTAAGTTTCGCCCGAAAATAAGGAGAATTTCTGTCTTTTTGCCTCAACATATAGGGAATTTCTGCCTTTTTGCCCCACAATTAGGGGAATTTCTGCAATTTTGCTACAAAATACGAAGAATTTCTGCCATTTTGCCCAAAAATAAGAGGAATGCATACCTTTTTGCCATAAAAAGGGGGAATTTCTGCTTTTTTGCCTCTAAATAAGTGGAACTTCTTTCTTTTTCCCAAAAAAAAAAATAGAATTTCTGTCTTTTTTGCCCCACAATAAGGAAAATTTCTGACTTATTAGCCTGAAATAAGTGAAATGTCTGCAATTGTGCCCCAAAATAAGGGAAATTTCTGCCTTTTTGCCCCGAAATAAGGGGAATTTCACCATTTTACCTCAAAATATGGGGAATTTCTGCATTTTTGCCGCAAAATATGGGAAATTTCTGCATTTTTGCCCCAAAATAAGAAAATTTTTGCTTTTTTTCTGAAATAAGTGAAATTTCTGCAATTTTGCCTCAAAATAAGGGAAATTTCTGGAATTTTGCCCCAAAATAAGTAGAATTTCTGTCTTTTGCCCCAAAATAAGGAGAATTTCTGTCTTTTTACCCCACAATTAGGGAAATTTCTACAATTTTCTTTAAAATACGGGGAATTTCTGCCTTTTTGCCTGAAAATAAGAAGAATGCATACCTTTTTGCCATAAAAAAATGGAAATTTCTTAATTTTTGCTCCAAAATAAGGGGAATTTCTGCTTTTGCCTCTAAATAAGTGGAATTTCTGTCTTTTTCCCCCAAAACAAAGGGAATTTCTGTCTTTTTTGCCCCACAATAAGGAAAATTTCTGACTTATTACCCTGAAATAAGTGAAATGTCTGCAATTGTGCCCCAAAGTAAGGGAAATTTATGCCTTTTTTGCCCCCAAATAAGGGGAATTTCAGCTTTTTTACCTCAATATAAAGGGAATTTTTGCATTTTTGGCCAAAATATGGGAAATTACTGCCTTTTTGCCCCAAAATAAGAAAAATTTCTGCAATTTTGTACCAAAATAAAAGAAATTTCTACCTTTTTGACCAAAAATAAGAAAATATCTCTTTTTTTCTGAAATAAGTGAAATTTCTGCAATTTTGCCCCAAAATAACTGAAATTTCTGCAATTTTGCCCCAAAACAAGGGATATTTCTGTCTTTTTGCCTTAACATATAGGGAATTTCTGCATTTTTGCCCCACAATTAGGGGAATTTCTGCAATTTTGCTCCAAAATACGGGGAATTTCTGCCTTTTTGCCCGAAAATAAAAAGAATGCATACCTTTGTGCCATAAAAAATGAAAATTTCTCTATTTTGCTCCAAAATAAGGGGTATTTCTGCTTTTTGCCTCTAAATAAGTGGAATTTCTGTCATTTTCCCCAAAAAGATGGAATTTCTGTCTTGTTTGCCCCAAAATAAGGAAAAATTCTGACTTATTACCCTGAAATAAGTGAAATTTTTGCAATTTTGCCCCAAAATAAGGGAAATTTCTGCATTTTTGCCCCCAAATAAAGGGAATTTCAGCCTTTTTACCTCAAAATAAAAAGATTTTTTGCATTTTTGCCACAAAATATTAGGAATTTCTGCATTTTTGCCCCAAAATAAGGAAAATTTCTTCCTTTTTTCCCTGAAATAGGTGAAATTTCTGCAATTTTGCCCCAAAATAAGTGAAATTTCTGCAATTTTGCCCCAAAATAAGGGAAATTTCTGAAATTTTGCCCCAAAATAAGTGGAATTTCTGAGTTTTTCCCCAAAATAAGCAGAATTTTTGTCTTTTTGCCCCAACATATAGAGAATTTCCGCCTTTTTGCCCCACAATTAGGGGAATTTCTGCAATTTTGCTCCAAAATATGAGGAATTTCTGCCTTTTTGCCCGAAAATAAGAAGAATGCATACCTTTTTGCGATAAAAAAAGGGAAATTTTTTTCATTTATGCTCCAAAATAAGGGGAATTTCTGCATTTTTGCCTCCAAATAAGTGGAATTTTTTCTTTTTTCCCCAAAACAAAGGGAATTTCTGTCTTTTTTGCACCAAAATAAGGAAATTTCTGACTTATTACGCTGAAGTAAGTGAAATTTCTGAAATTTTGCCCCAAAATAAGGGAAATTTCTGCCTTTTTGCTCCCAAATAAGGGGAATTTCAGCCTTTTTACCTCAAAATAAGGGGAATCTCTGCAGTTTTGCCACAAAATATAAGAATTTCTGCCTTTTTGCCCCAAAATAAGGAAATTTTCTGCCCTTTTTCTCTGAAATAAGTGAAATTTCTGCAATTTTGCCCCAAAAAAATGAAATTTCTGTAATTTTGCCCCAAAATAAGGGAAATTTCTGGAATTTTGCCCCAAAATAAGTGGAATTTCTGAGTTTTGCACCAAAATAAAGAGAATTTCTGTCTTTTTGCCCAACATATAGGGAATTTCTGCCTTTTTGCCCCACAATTAGGGAAATTTCTGCAATTTTGCTCCAAAATACGAAGAATTTCTGCCTTTTTCCCCAAAAATAAGAAAAATGCATACCTTTTTGCCATAAAAAAAGGGAAATTTCTTCATTTGTGCTCCAAAATAAGGGGAATTTCTGCTTTTTTGCCTCTAAACAAGTGGAATTTCTGTTTTTTTCCTCCAAAACAAAGGGAATTTCTGTCTTTTTTGCCCCAAAATAAAGAAAATTTCTGACTTATTACGATGAAATAAGTGAAATTTCTGCAATTTTGCCCCAAAATAAAGGAAATTTCTGCCTCTTTGCCCCCAAATAAGAGGAATTTCAGCCTTTTTACCTCAAAATAAGGGGAATTTCTGTATTTTTGCCACAACATATGGGAAATATATTCTTTTTTGCTCCAAAATAAGATAAATTTCTGCAATTTTGTACCAAAATAATAGAAATTTCTGCCTTTTTGCTCCCAAATAAGAAAATTTCTCCTTCTTTTCTGAAATAAGTGAAATTTCTGCAATTTTGCCTCAAAATAAGTGAAATTTCTGGAATTTTGCCCCAAAATAAGTGGAATTTCTGAGTTTTGCCCCAAAATAAGGAGAATTTCTATCTTTTTGCCCCAACATACAGGGAATTTCTGCCTTTTTGCCCCACAATTAGGGGGATTTCTGCAATTTTGCTCCAAAATAAGGGGAATTTCTGCTTTTTTGCCTCTAAATAAGTGGAAAATCTATCTTTTTCCCCCAAAACAAAGGTAATTCCTGTTGTTTTGGCCCAAAATAAAAAAAAATTCTGACTTATTACCCTGAAATAAGTGAAATTTCTGCAATTTTGCCCCAAAATAAAAAAAATTTCTTTTTTTTTGCCCCCAAATAATGGGAATTTCAGCCTTTTTACCTCAAAAGAAGGGGAATTTCTGCATTTTTGCCCAAAATAAGAGAAATTTCTTCCTTTTTGCCCCAAAATAAGAAAAATTTCTGCAATTTTGTACCAAAATAAAAGAAATTTCTGCCTCTTTGCCACAAAATAGTAAAATTTCTGCTTTTTTTCTGTAATAAGTGAAATTTCTGCAATTTTGCCCCAAAATAAGTGAAATTTCTGCAATTTTGCCCCAAAATATGTGAAATTTCTGGAATTTTCCCCGAAAATAAGTGGAATTTCTGAGTTTTGCCCCAAAATAATGAGAATTTCTGACTTTTTGCCCCAATATATAGGGAATTTCTGCTTTTTTGCCCACATTTAGGGGAATTTCGGCAATTTTGCTCCAAAATAAGGGGGATTTCTACTTTTTTGCCTCTAAATAAGTGAAATTTCTGTATTTTTCCCCCAAAACAAAGGGAATTTTTGTATTTTTTTTTCCAAAATAAGGAAAATTTCAGACTTATTATCCGGAAATAAGTGAAATTTCTGCAATTTTGCCCCAAAATAAGGGAAATTTCTGCCTTTTTGCCCCCAAATAATGGAAATTTCAGCCTTTTTACCTCAAAATAAAGGGAATTTCTGCATATTTGCCCCAAAATAAGGGAAATTTCTGCCTTTTTGCCCCAAAATAAGAAAAATTTATGCAATTTTGTACCAAAATAAAAGAAATTTCTGCCTTTTTGCCCTAAATAAGAATATTTCTCCTTTTTTTCCTGAAATAAGTGAAATTTCTGCAATTTTGCCCCAAAATAAGTGAAATTTCTGACTTTTGCCTTAAAATAAAAAGAATTTCTGTATTTTGCCCAAAAATATAGGGAATTTCTGCCATTTAACCCCACAATTAGGGGAATTTCTGCAATTTTGCTCCAAAATACGGGAAATTTCTGCCTTTTTGCTCGAAAATAAGAAGAATGCATAACTTTTTGCCATAAAAAAGGGAAATTTCTTTATTTTTGCTCCATAATTAGGGGAATTTCTGCTTTTTTGCCTTCAAATAAGTGGAATTTCTGTCTTTTTCCCCCAAAACAAAGGGAATTTCTGTCTTTTTTGCAGCAAAATAAGGAAAATTTCTGACTTATTACCCTGAAATAAGTGAAATTTCTGCAATTTTGCCCCAAAATAAGGAAAAATTCTGCCTTTTTGCCCCCAAATAATGGGAATTTCAGGCTTTTTACCTCAATATAAAGGGAATTTCTGCATTTTTGCCCCAAAATATGGAAAATTACTGTCTTTTTGCCCCAAAATAAGAAAAATTTCTGCAATTTTGTACCAAAATAAAAGAAATTTCTGCCTTTTTGCCCCAAAATAAGGAAAATTTCTGAGTTTTGCCTTAAAATAAGGAGAATTTCTGTCTTTTTGCCCCAACATATAGGGAATTACTTCATTTTTACCCCACAATTAGGGGAATTTCTGCAATTTTGCTACAAAATACAGGGAATTTCTGCCTTTTTGCCCGAAAATAAGAAGAATGCATAACTTTTTGCCATAAAAAAGGGAAATTTCTTCATTTTTGCTCCATATTAAGGGGAATTTCTGCTTTTTTGCCTCTAAATAAGTGGAATTTCTGTCTTTTTCTCCCAAAACAAATGGAATTTCTGTCTTTTTTGCCCAAAAATAAGAAAATTTCTGACTTATTACCCTGAAATAAGTAAAATTTCTGCAATTTTGCCCCAAAATAAGGGAAATTTCTGCCTTTTTGCCAACAAATAAGGGGAATTTCAGACTTTTTCCTCAAAATAAGGGGAATTTCTGCATTTTTGCCACAAAATATTAGGAATTTCTGTGTTTTTGCCCCAAAATAAAGAAAATTTCTTCCCTTTTTCCCTGAAATAAGTGAAATTTCTGCAATTTTGCCCCAAAATAAGTGAAATTTCTGCAATTTTGCCCCAAAATAAGAGAAATTTCTGGAATTTTGCCCCAAAATAAGTGGAATTTCTGAGTTTTGCCCCAAAATAAGGAGAATTTCTGTCATTTCGCCCCAACATATAGGCAATTTCTGCTTTTTTGCCCCACAATTAGGGGAATTTCTGCAATTTTGCTACAAAATATGGGGAATTTCTGCCTTTTTGCCCAAAAATAAGAAGAATGCATACATTTTTGCCATAAAAAAAGGAAATTTCTTCATTATTGCTCCAAAATAAGGGGAATTTCTGCTTTTTTGCCTCTAAATAAGTGGAATTTCAGTCTTTTTTTCCAAAACACAGGGAATTTCTGTCTTTTTTGCCCAAAAATAAGGAAAATTTCTGACTTATTACCCTGAAATAAGTGAAATTTCTACAATTTTGCCCCAAAATAAGGAAAATTCTGCCTTTTTGTCGCCAAATAAGGGGATTTTCAGCCTTTTTACCTCAAAATAAGGGGAATTTCCTCATTTTTGCCACAAAATATTAGGAATTTCTGCGTTTTTGCCCCAAAATAAGTAAAATTTCTGCCTTTTTTCCATGAAATAAGTGAAATTTCTGAAATTTTGCCCCAAAATAAGTGAAATTTCTGCAATTTTGCCTTAAAATAAGGGAAATTTCTGAGTTTTGCCTTAAAATAAAAAGAATTTCTGTCTTTTTGCCCCAACATATAGGGAATTTCTGCCTTTTTACCCCACAATTAGGGGAATTTCTGCAATTTTGCTCCAAAATAGAGGGAATTTTTGCCTTTTTGCCTGAAAATAAGAAGAATGCATAACTTTTTGCCGTAAAAAAGGGAAATTTCTTCATTTTTGCTCCATAAAAGGGGAATTTCTTCTTTTTTGCCTCTAAATAAGTGGAATTTCTGTCTTTTCTCCCAAAACAACGGGAATTTCTGTCTTTTTTGCCCCAAAATAAGGAAAATTTCTGACTTATTACCCTAAAATAAGTGAAATTTCTGCAATATTGCCCCAAAGTAAGGGAAAATTCTGCCTTTTTGCCCCCAAATAAGGAGAATTTCAGCCTTTTTACCTCAAAATAAGGGGAATTTCTGCATTTTTGCGACAAAATATTAGGAATTTCTGCCTTTTTGCCCCAAAATAAAGAAAATTTCTGCCTTTTTTTCCTGAAATAAGTGAAATTTCTGCAATTTTGTCCCAAAATAATGGAAATTTCTGCAATTTTGCCCCAAAATAAGGGAAATTTCTGGAATTTTGCCCCAAAAATATGTGGAATTTCTGAGTTTTGCCCCAAAATAAGGAGAATTTCTTCTTTTTGCCCTAACATATAGGGAATATCTGCCTTTTTGCCCTACAGTTAGGGAAATTTCTCCAAATTTGCTCCAAAATACGGGGAATTTCTGCATTTTGCCCGAAAATAAGCAGAATGCATACATTTTTACCATAAAAAACGGAAATTTCTTCATTTTTGCTACAAAATAAGGGGAATTTCTGTTTTTTGCCTCTAAATAAGTGGAATTTTTGTCTTTTTCCCCCAAAACAAAGGGAATTTCTGTCTTTTTTGCCCCAAAATAAGGAAAATTTCTGCCTTTTTCCCTGAAATAAGTGAAATTTATGCAATTTTGCCCCAAAATAAGGGAAATTTCTGCCTTTTTGCCCCCAAATAAGGGGAATTGCAGCTTTTTTACCTCAAAATAAGGGGAATTTCTGCATTTTTGCCACAAAATATTAGGAATTTCTGCCTTTTTGCCCCAAAATAAAGAAAATTTCTGCCTTTTTGCCCTGAAATAAGTGAAATTTCTGCAATTTTGCCCCAAAATAAGTGAAATTTCTTCCTTTTTGCCCCCAAATAAGGGAAATTTCAGGCTTTTTACCTCAAAATAATGGAAATTTCTTCATTTTTGCCCTAAAATATGGGAAATTTCTGCCTTTTTGCCCCACAATAAGAAAAATTTCTGCAATTTTGTAGCAAAATAATAGAAATTTCTGCTTTTTTGCCTCCAAATAAGAAAATTTCTGCATTTTTTTCTGAAATAAGTGAAATTTCTTCAATTTTGCCCCAAAATAAGTGAAATTTCTGCAATTTTGCCCCAAAATAAAAAAAAAATTCTGCTTTTTTGCCTCTAAATAAGTGGAATTTCTGTCTTTTTCCCCCAAAACAAAGGGAATTTCTGTATTTCTTCCCCAAAATAAGGAAAATTTCTGAATTATTACCCTGAAATAAGTGAAATTTCTGCAATTTTGCCCCAAAATAAAGGAAATTTCTGCCTTTTTGCCCCGAAATAAGGGGAATTTCAGCCTTTTTCCCTCAAAATAAGGGGAATTTCTGCATATTTGCCCCAAAATAAGGGAAATTTCTGCTTTTTTGCCCCAAAATAAAAAAAATTTCTGCAATTTTGTACCAAAATAAAAGAAATTTCTGCCTTTTTGCCCCAAAATAAGAAAATTTCTGCTTTTTTTCCTGAAATAAGTGAAATTTCTGCAATTTTGCCCCAAAATAATTGAAATTTCTGAGTTTTGCCTTAAAATAAGAAGAATTTCTGTCCTTTTGCCCCAACTTATAGGGAATTTCTTCTTTTTTACCCCACAATTAGGGGAATTTCTGCAATTTTGCTCCAAAATACGGAGAATTTCTGCCTTTTTGCCCGAAAATAAAAAGAATGCATAACTTTTTGCCATAAAAAAAGAAAATTTCTTCATTTTTGCTCCATATTAAGGGGAATTTCTGCTTTTTTGCCTCTAAATAAGTGGAATTTCTGTCTTTTCCTCCCAAAACAAAGGGAATTTCTGTCTTTTTTGCCCAAAAATAAGGAAAATTTCTGACTTATTACCCTGAAATAAGTGAAATTTCTGCAATTTTGCCCCAAAATAAGGGAAAATTCTGCCTTTTTGCCCACAAATAAGGGTAATTTTAGACTTTTAACCTCAAAATAAGCAAAATTTCAGCATTTTTACCACAAAATATTAGGAATTTCTGCCTTTTTGCCCCAAAATAAGGAAAATTTCTGCACTTTTTCCCTGAAATAAGTGAAATTTCTGCAAGTTTGCCCCAAAATAAGTGAAATTTCTGCAATTTTGCCCCAAAATAAGGGAAATTTCTGGAATTTTGCCCTAAATAAGTGGAATTTCTGAGTTTTGCCCCAAAATAAGGAGAATTTCTGTCTTTTTGCCCCAACATATAAGGAATTTCTGCCTTTTTGCCCCACAATTAGGAGAATTTCTGCAATTTTGCTCCAAAATAAGGGAAATTTTTTCTTTTTTGCCTCTAAATAAGTGGAATTTCTGTCTTTTTCCCCCAAAACAAAGGGAATTTCTATCTTTTTTACCCCAAATTAAGGAAAATTTCTGACTTATTACCCTGAAATAAGTGAAATTTCTGTAATTTTGCCACAAAATAAGGGAAAATTCTGCCTTTATGCCCCCAAATAAGGAAAATTTCAGCCTTTTTACCTCAAAATAAGAGGAATTTCTGCATTTTTGCCACAAAATATTAGAAATGTCTGCCTTTTTGCCCCAAAATAAGGAAAATTTCTGCCTTTTTTCCCTGAAATAAGTGAAATTTCTGAAATTTTGCCCCAAAATAAGTAAAATTTCTGCAATTTTGCCCAAAATATGGGAAATTTCTGGAATTTTGCCACAAAATAAGTGGAATTTCTTAGTTTTGCCCAAAAATAAGGAGAATTTCTGCTTTTTGTTCTAACATATGGAATTTCTGCCTTTTTGCCCTACAATTAGGGGAATTTTTGCAATTTTGCTCCAAAATATGGGGAATTTCTGCCTTTTTGCCCGAAAATAAGAAGAATGCATACCTGTTTTGCCATAAAAAAGAGAAATTTCTTCATTTTTGCTCAATAATAAGGTAAATATCTCTCTTTTTGCCTCTAAATAAGTGGAATTTCTGTCATTTTCCCTCAAAACAAAGGGAATTCCAGTCTTTTTTGCCCCAAAATAAGGAAAATTTCTCACTTATTACCCTGAAATAGGTGAAATTTCTGCAATTTTGCCCCAAAATAATGGAAATTTCTGACTTTTTGCCCCAAAATAAGGGGAATTTCAGACTTTTTACCTCAAAATAAGGGGAATTTCTGCATTTTTGCCACAAAATATTAGGAATTTCTGCGTTTTTGCCACAAAATATGGAAAATTTCTGCCTTTTTTCCCTGAAATAAGTGAAATTTCTGCACTTTTGCTCCAAAATAAGTGAAATTTCTGCAATTTTGCCCCAAAATAAGGGAAATTTCTTGAATTTTGCCCCAAAATAAGTGGAATTGCTTAGTTTTGCCCCAAAATAAGGAGAACTTCTGTCTTTTTGCCCCAACATAAAGGGATTTATGCCTTTTTGCCCCACAATTAGGGAAATTTCTTCAATTTTGCTCCAAAATACGGGGAATATCTGCCTTTTTGCCTGAAAATAAGAAGAATGCATAAATTTTTGCCATAAAAAAGGGAAATTTCTTCATTATTGCTCCAAAATAAGGGTCATTTCTGCTTTTTTTCCTCTAAATAAGTGGAATTTCTGTCTTTTTCCCCCAAAACAAAGGGAATTTCTGTCTTTTTTGCCCCAAAATAAGGAAAATTTCTGACTTATTACCCTGAAATAAGTGAAATTTCTGCAATTTTGCCCCAAAATAAGTGAAATTTCTGCAATTTTGCCCCAAAATATGTGAAATTTCTCAAATTTTCCCCAAATATAAGTGGAATTTCTGAGTTTTGCCCAAAAATAAGGAGAATTTCTGTCTTTTTGCCCCAACATATAGGGAATTTCTGCCTTTTTGCCCCACAATTAGGGGAATTTCTGCAATTTTGCTCCAAAATAAGGAGAATTTCTGCTTTTTTGCCTCTAAATAAGTGGAATTTCTGTCTTTTTCCCCCAAAACAAAGGAAATTTCTGTATTTTTCCCCAAAATAAGGAAAATTTCTAGCTTATTACCATGAAATAAGTGAAATTTCTGCAATTTAGAACCAAAATAAGAGAAATTTTGCCCTTTTGCCCTCAAATAAGGGGAATTTCAGCCTTTTTACCTCAAAATAAGGGGAATTTCTGCATATTTGCCCCAAAATAAGGAAAATTTCTGCCTTTTTGCCCCAAAATAAGAAAAATTTATGCAATTTTGTAAGAAAATAAAAGAAATTTCTTCCTTTTTGCCCCAAAATAAGAAAATTTCTGCTTTTTTTCCTGAAATAAGTGAAATTTCTGCAATTTTGCCCCAAAATAAGTAAAAATTCTGAGTTTTGCCTTAAAAAAAGGAGAATTTCTGTCTTTTTGCCTCAACATATAGGGAATTTCTGCCACTTTACCCAACAATTAGGGGAATTTCTGCAATTTTGCTCCAAAATACGGGGAAATTCTGCCTTTTTGCCCGAAAATAAGAAGAATGCATAACTTTTTGACAAAAAAAAAGGGAAATTTCTTCATTTTTGATCCATATTAAGGAGAATTTCTGCTTTTTTGCCTGTAAATAAGTGGAATTTCTGTCTTTTTCCCCCAAAACAAAGGGAATTTCTGTCTTTTTTGCCCCCAAATCGGGAAAATTTCTGACTTATTTTTCTGAAATAAGTGAAATTTCTGCAATTTTGCCCCAAAATAAGGGAAAATTCTGCCTTTTGCCCCAAAATAAGGGGAATTTCAGCCTCTTTAACTCAAAATAAGGGGAATTTCTGAATTTTTGCCACAAAATATTAGGAATTTCTGCATTTTTGCCCCAAAATAAGTAAAATTTCTGCCTTTTTTCCCTGAAATAAGTGAAATTTCTGCAATTTTGCACCAAAAATAAGGGAAATTTCTGAAATTTTGCCTCAAAATAAGTGGAATTTCTGAGTTTTGCCCCAAAATAAGGAGAATTTCTTCTTTTTGCCCTAACATATAGGGAATTTCTGCCTTTTTGCCCTTCAATTAGGGGAATTTCTGCAATTTTGCCCCAAAATAAGGGAAAATTCTGCCTTTTTGCCCCCAAATAAGGGGAATTTTAGCCTTTTTACCTCAAAATAAAAGGATTTTCTGCATTTTTGCTACAAAATATTAGGAATTTCTGCATTTTTGCCCCAAAATAAAGAAAATTTCTGCCTTTTTTCCCTGAAATAAGTGAAATTTGTGCAATTTTGCCCCAAAAATAAGGGAAATTTCTGAAATTTTGCCTCAAAATAAGTGGAATTTCTGAGTTTTGCCCCAAAATAAGGAGAATTTCTTCTTTTTGCCCTAACATATAGGGAATTTCTGCCTTTTTGCCCTTCAATTAGGGGAATTTCTGCAATTTTGCTCCAAAATACGGGGAATTATTGCGTTTTTGCCCGAAAATAAGAAGAGTGCATAACTTTTTGCCATAAAAAAGGGAAATTTCTTCATTTTTCCTCCATATTAAGGGGAATTTCTGCTTTTTTGCCTGTAAATAAGTGGAATTTCTGTCTTTTTCCCCAAAAACAAAGGGAATTTCTGTTTTTTTGCCCCAAAATAAGGAAAATTTCTGACTTATTACCCTGAAATAAGTGAAATTTCTGCAATTTTGCCCCAAAATAAGAGAAAATTCTGCCCTTTTGCCCCCAAATAAGGGGAATTTCATCCTTTTTACCTCAAAATAAGGGGAATTTCGGCCTTTTTGCCACAAAATACTAGGAATTTCTGCATTTTTGCCCCAAAATAAGGAAAATATCTGCCTTTTTTTCCCTGAAATAATTGAAATTTCTGCAATTTTGCCCCAAAATAAGTGAAATTTCTGCAATTTTGCCCCAAAATAAGTGGAATTTCTGAGTTTTGCTCCAAAATAAGGAGAATTTCTTCTTTTTGCCCTAACATATAGGGAATTTCTGCCTTTTTGCCCTACAATTAGGGGAATTTCTGCAATTTTGACCCAAAATAAGGGAAAATTCTGCCTTTTTGCCCCCAAATAAGGGGAATTTCAGCCTTTTTACCTCAAAATAAGAAGAATTTCTGCATTTTTGCCACAAAATATTAGGAGTTTCTGCATTTTTGCCCCAAAATAAGAAAATTTCTGACTTTTTTCCCTTAAATAAGTGAAATTTCTGCAACTTTGCCCCAAAATAAGGGAAATTTCTGGAATTTTGGCACAAAATAAGTGGAATTTCTGAGTTTTGCCCCAAAATAAGGAGAATTTCTTTATTTGCCCTAACATATAAAGAATTTCTTCCTTTTTGCCCTACAATTAGGGGAATTTCTGCAATTTTGCTCCAAAATAAGGGAAATTTTTGCCTTTTTGCCTGAAAATAAGAAGAATGCATACCTTTTTGCCATAAAAAATGGAAATTTATTCATTTTTGCTCCAAAATAAGGAAAATTTCTGCTTTTTTGCCTCTAAATAAGTGGAATTTCTGTCTTTTTCCCCCCAAAAGAAGAAAATTCCTGTATTTTTTGTTCCAAAATAAGGAAAATTTCTGACTTATTACCCTGAAATAAGTGAAATTTCGGCAATTTTGCCCCAAAAATAATGGAAATTTCTGCCTTTTTGCCCAAAAATAAGGGGAATTTCAGCCTTTTTACCTCAAAATAAGGGGAATTTCTGCATTTTTGCCACAAAACATTAGGAATTTCTGCGTTTTTGCCCCAAAATAAGGAAAATTTCTGCCTTTTTGCCCCAAAATAAAGAAAATTTTTGCCTTTTTTTTAAATGAGTGAAATTTCTGCAATTTTGCGCCAAAATAAGTGAAATTTCTGCAATTTTGCCCCAAAATAAGGGAAATTTCTGGAATTTTACCCCAAAATAAGTGGAATTTCTCAGTTTTGCCCCAAAATAAGGAGAATTTCTGTCTTTTTGCCCCAACATATAGGGAATTTCTTCCTTTTTGCCCCACAATTAGGGGAATTTCTGCAATTTTGCTACAAAATATGGGGAATTTTTGCCTTTTTGCCCAAAAATAAGAAGAATGCATACATTTTTGCCTTAAAAAAGGGAAATTTCCTCATTATTGCTCCAAAATAAGGGGAATTTCTGCTTTTTTGCCTCTAAATAAGTCGAATGTCTGTTTTTTTCCTTTAAAACAAAGAGAATTTCTGTCTTTTTTGCCCCAAAATAAGGAAAAATTCTGACTTATTACCCTGACATAAGTGAAATTTCTGCAATTTTGCCCCAAAATAAGAAAAATTTCTGCCTTTTTGCCCACAAATAAGGGGAATTTCAGCCTTTTTACCTTAAAATAAGGGGAATTTCTGCATTTTTGCCACAAAATATTAGAAATTTCTGCCTTTTTGCCAAAAATAAGGAAAATTTCTGCCTTTTTTCCCTGAAATAAGTGAAATTTCTATAATTTTGCCCGAAAATAAGTAAACTTTCTTCCTTTTTGCCCCCAAATAAGGAGAATTTCAGCCTTTTTACCTCAAAATAAGGGGAATTTCTGCATTTTTGCCCCAAAATATGGGAAATTTCTGCTTTTTGCCCCAAAATAAAAAAATTTCTGCAATTTTGTAGCAAAATAATAGAAATTTCTGCCTTTTTGACCCCAAATAAGAAAATTTCTGCATTTTTTTTTCTGCAATAAGTGAAATTCCTGCAATTTTGCCCCAAAATAAGTGAAATTTCTGCAATTTTGCCCCAAAATATGTGAAATTTCTGAAATTTTTTTCCCAAAATAAGTGGAATTTCTGAAATTTGCCTTAAAATAAGGAGAATTTCTGTCTTTTTGCCCCAACATACAGGGAATTTCTGCCTTTTTGCCCCACAATTAGGAGAATTTCTGCAATTTTGCTCCAAAATAAGGGAAATTTTTTCTTTTTTGCCTCTAAATAAGTGGAATTTCTGTCTTTTTCCCCCAAAACAAAGGGAATTTCTGTCTTTTTTACCCCAAATTAAGGAAAATTTCTGACTTATTACCCTGAAATAAGTGAAATTTCTGCAATTTTGCCACAAAATAAGGGAAAATTCTGCCTTTTTGCCCCCAAATAAGGGAAATTTCAGCCTTTTTACCTCAAAATAAGAGGAATTTCTGCATTTTTGCCACAAAATATTAGAAATGTCTGCCTTTTTGCTCCAAAATAAGGAAAATTTCTGCCTTTTTTCCCTGAAATAAGTGAAATTTCTGAAATTTTGCCCCAAAATAAGTGAAATTTCTGCAATTCTGCCCAAAATATGGGAAATTTCTGGAATTTTGCCACAAAATAAGTGGAATTTCTTAGTTTTGCCCAAAAATAAGGAGAATTTCTGCTTTTTGTTCTAACATATGGAATTTCTGCCTTTTTGCCCTACAATTAGGGGAATTTTTGCAATTTTGCTCCAAAATATGGGGAATTTCTGCCTTTTTGCCCGAAAATAAGAAGAATGCATACCTGTTTTGCCATAAAAAAGGGAAATTTCTTCATTTTTGCTCAAAAATAAGGTAAATATCTCTCTTTTTGCCTCTAAATAAGTGGAATTTCTGTCATTTTCCCTCAAAACAAAGGGAATTCCAGTCTTTTTGCCCCAAAATAAGGAAAATTGCTCACTTATTACTCTGAAATAAGTGAAATTTCTGCAATTTTGCCCCAAAATAATGGAAATTTCTGACTTTTTGCCCCAAAATAAGGGGAATTTCAGACTTTTTACCTCAAAATAAGGGGAATTTCTGCATTTTTGCCACAAAATATTAGGAATTTCTGCGTTTTTGCCACAAAATATGGAAAATTTCTGCCTTTTTTCCCTGAAATAAGTGAAATTTCTGCACTTTTGCCCCAAAATAAGTGAAGTTTCTGCAATTTTGCCCCAAAATAAGGGAAATTTCTTGAATTTTGCCCCAAAATAAGTGGAATTGCTTAGTTTTGCCCCAAAATAAGGAGAATTTCTGTCTTTTTGCCCCAACATAAAGGGATTTATGCCTTTTTGCCCCACAATTAGGGGAATTTCTTCAATTTTGCTCCAAAATACGGGGAATATCTGCCTTTTTGCCTGAAAATATGAAGAATGCATAACTTTTTGCCATAAAAAAGGGAAATTTCTTCATTATTGCTCCAAAATAAGGGTCATTTCTGCTTTTTTTCCTCTAAATAAGTGGAATTTCTGTCTTTTTCCCCCAAAACAAGGGGAATTTCTGTCTTTTTTGCCCCAAAATAAGGAAAATTTCTGACTTATTACCCTGAAATTAGTAAAATTTCTGCAATTTTGCCCCAAAATAAGTGAAATTTCTGCAATTTTGCCCCAAAATATGTGAAATTTCTCAAATTTTCCCCAAATATAAGTGGAATTTCTGAGTTTTGCCCAAAAATAAGGAGAATTTCTGTCTTTTTGCCCCAACATATAGGGAATTTCTGCCTTTTTGCCCCACAATTAGGGGAATTTCGGCAATTTTGCTCCAAAATAAGGAGAATTTCTGTCTTTTTGCCTCTAAATAAGTGGAATTTCTGTCTTTTTCCCCCAAAACAAAGGAAATTTCTGTATTTTTTCCCCAAAATAAGGAAAATTTCTAGCTTATTACCATGAAATAAGTGAAATTTCTGCAATTTAGACCCAAAATAAGAGAAATTTTGCCCTTTTGCCCTCAAATAAGGGGAATTTCAGCCTTTTTACCTCAAAATAAAGGGGAATTTCTGCATATTTGCCCCAAAATAAGGAAAATTTCTGCCTTTTTGCCCCAAAATAAGAAAAATTTATGCAATTTTGTACCAAAATAAAAGAAATTTCTGCCTTTTTGCCCCAAAATAAGAAAATTTCTGCTTTTTTTCCTGAAATAAGTGAAATTTCTGCAATTTTGCCCCAAAATAAGTAAAAATTCTGAGTTTTGCCTTAAAATAAGGAGAATTTCTGTCTTTTTGCCCCAACATATAGGGAATTTCTGCCATTTTACCCAACAATTAGGGGAATTTCTGCAATTTTGCTCCAAAATACGGGGAAATTCTGCCTTTTTGCCCGAAAATAAGAAGAATGCATAACTTTTTGACATAAAAAAGGGAAATTTCTTCATTTTTGCTCCATATTAAGGAGAATTTCTGCTTTTTTGCCTGTAAATAAGTGGAATTTCTGTCTTTTTCCACCAAAACAAAGGGAATTTCTGTCTTTTTTGCCCCCAAATCAGGAAAATTTCTGACTTATTTCGCTGAAATAAGTGAAATTTCTGCAATTTTGCCCCAAAATATGGGAAAATTCTGCCTTTTGCCCCAAAATAAGGGGAATTTCAGCCTTTTTACCTCAAAATAAGGGGAATTTCTGAATTTTTGCCACAAAATATTAGGAATTTCTGCATTTTTTCTCCAAAATAAGTAAAATTTCTGCCTTTTTTCCCTGAAATAAGTGAAATTTTTGCAATTTTGCACCAAAATAAGTGAAATTTCTGCAATTTTTCCCAAAATAAGTGGAATTTCTGAGTTTTGCCCCAAAATAAGAAGAATTTCTTCTTTTTGCCCTAACATATAGGGAATTTCTGCCTTTTTGCCCTACATTTAGGGGAATTTCTGCAATTTTGCCCCAAAATAAGGGAAAATTCTGCCTTTTTGCCCCCAAATAAGGGGAATTTCAGCCTTATTACCTCAAAATAAAACGATTTTCTGCATTTTTGCTACAAAATATTAGGAATTTCTGCATTTTTGCCCCAAAATAAAGAAAATTTCTGCCTTTTTTCCCTGAAATAAGTGAAATTTGTGCAATTTTGCCCCAAAAATAAGGGAAATTTCTGAAATTTTGCCTCAAAATAAGTGGAATTTCTGAGTTTTGCCCCAAAATAAGGAGAATTTCTTTTTTTTGCCCTAACATATAGGGAATTTCTGCCTTTTTGCCCTTCAATTAGGGGAATTTCTGCAATTTTGCTCCAAAATACGGGGAATTATTGCGTTTTTGCCCGAAAATAAGAAGAGTGCATAACTTTTTGCCATAAAAAAGGGAAATTTCTTCATTTTTGCTCCATATTAAGGGGAATTTCTGCTTTTTTGCCACAAAATATTAGGAATTTCTGCATTTTTGCCTCAAAATAAGGAAAATTTCTGCCTTTTTTCCCTAAAATAAGTGAAATTTCTGCAATTTTGCCCCAAAATAAGTGAAATTTCTACAATTTTTCCCCAAAGTAAGGGAAATTTCTGGAATTTTGTCCCAAAATAAGTGGAATTTCTGAGTTTTTCCCCAAAATAAGGAGAATTTCTTATTTTTGCCCTAAAATATAGGGAATTTCTGCCTATTTGCCCCACAATTAGGGGAATTTCTGCAATTTTGCTCCAAAATACAAGGAATTTCTGCCTTTTTGCCCCAAATAAGGGGAATATCAGCCTTTTTACCTCAAAATAAAGGAAATTTCTTCATATTTGCTCCAAAATAAGGGGAATTACTGCTTTTTTGCCTCTAAATAAGTGGAATTTCTGTCTTTTTCCCCCAAAACAAAGGGAATTTCTGTATTTTTTGCCCCAAAATAAGAAAAATTTCTGACTTATTACCCTTAAATAGGTGAAATTTCTGCAATTTTGCCCCAAAATAAGGGAAATTTCTGCCTTTTGCCCCCAAATAAGGGGAATTTCAGGCTTTTTACCTCAAAATAAGGGGAATTTCTGCATTTTTGCCACAAAATATTAGGAATTTCTGCATTTTTGCCTAAAAAAAGGAAAATTTTTGCCTTTTTTCCCTGAAATAAGTGAAATTTCTGCAATTTTGCCTTAAAATAAGTGAAATTTCTGCCTTTTTGCCCCCAAATAAAGGGAAATTCAGACTTTTTCCCTCAAAATAAAAGAAATTTCTGCATTTTTGCCCCAAAATATGGGAAATTTCTGTCTTTTTGCCCCAAAATAAAAAAAAAATCTGCAATTTTGCACAAAACTAATAGAAATTTTTGCCTTTTTGCCCCCAAATAAGAAAATTTCTGCTTTTTTTTCTGAAATAAGTGAAATTTTTGCAATTTTGTCCCAAAATAAGTGAAATTTCTGCAATTTTGCCCCAAAATAAGTGAAATTTCTGGATATTTGCCCAAAAATAAGTGGAATTTCTAAGTTTTGCTCCAAAATTGGATTATTTCTGTCTTTTTGCCCCAACATATAGGGAATTTCTGCCTTTTTGCCCCACATTTAGGGGAATTTCTGCAATTTTGCTCCAAAATAAGGGGAATTTCTGCTTTTTTGCCAATAAATAAGTGGAATTTGTGCCTTTTTCCACCAAAACCAAGGGAATTTCTGCTTTTTTTGCCCCAAAATAAGGAAAATTTCTGACTTATTACCCTGAAATAAGTGAAATTTCTGCAATTTTGCCCAAAAATATGGGAATATTCTGCCTTTTTGCCCCCAAATAAGGGGAATTTCAGCCTTTTTACCTCAAAATAAGGGGAATTTCTTCATTTTTGCCGCAAAATATGGGAAATTTCTGCCTCTTTACCCAAAATAAGAAAAATTTTTGCAATTTTGTACCAAAATAAAAGAAATTTTGCCTTTTTGCCCCAAAATAAAAAAATTTCTGCTTTTTTTCTGAATATGTTAAATTTCTGCAATTTTGCCCCAAAATAATTGAAATTTCTGCAATTTTGCCTCAAAATAAGGGAAATTTTTGGAATTTTGCCCCAAAATAAGTGGAATTTCTGAGTTTTGCCACAAAATAAGGAGAATTTCTGTCTTTTTGCCCCACAATTAGGGGAATTTCTGCAATTTTGCTTTAAAATACGGGGAATTTCTGCCTTTTTGCCTGAAAATAAGAAGAATGCATACCTTTTTGCCCTTAAGAAGGGAAATTTTTTCATTTTTGCTCCAAAATAAGAGGAATTTCTGCTTTTTTGCCTCTAAATAAGTGGAATTTCTGTCTTTTTCCCACAAAACAAAGGGAATTTCTGTCTTTTTTGCCCCAAAATAAGGAAAATTTCAGACTTATTACCCTGAAATAAGTGAAATTTCTGCAATTTTGCCCCCAAATAAGGGAAATTTCTGCCTTTTTGCCCCCAAATAAGGGGAATTACAGCATTTTTACCTCAAAATAAGGGGAATTTCTGCATTTTTGCCACAAAATATTAGGAATTTCTGCCTTTTTGCCCCAAAATTAGGAAAATTTCTGCCTTTTCCCTGAAATAAGTGAATTTTCTGCAATTTTGCCCCAAAATAAGTGAAATTTCTGCAATTTTGCCCCAAAATAAAGGAAATTTCTGGAATTTTGCCCCAAAATATGTGGAATTTCTTAATTTTGCCCCAAAATAAGGAGAATTTCTGTCTTTTTGCCCCAACATATAGAAAATTTCTGCTTTTTTGCCCTACATTTAGGGGAATTTCTGCAATTTTGCTCCAAAATAAGGGGAATTTCTGCCTTTTTGCCACTAAATAAGTGGAATTTCTGACTTTTTCCACAAAAACAAAGGGAATTTCTGTGCTTTTTGCCACAAAATAAGAAAAATTTCTGCCTTTTCTCTGAAATAACTTAAATTTCTGCAATTTTGCCCGAAAATAAGGGAAAATTCTGCCTTTTTGCCCCCAAATAAAAGGAATTTCAGCCTTTTTACCTCAAAATAAGGGGAATTTCTGCATTTTTGCTGCAAAATATGGGAAATTTCTGCATTTTTGCCCAAAAATAATAAAATTTCTGCTTTTTTTTTAAATAAGTGAAATTTCTGCAATTTTGCCCCAAAATAATTGAAATTTCTGCATTTTTGCCTCAAAATAAGGTAAATTTCTGGAATTTTCCCCAAAATAAGTGGAATTTCTGTCTTTTGCCCCAAAATAAAAATAATATCTGTCTTTTTGCCCCACAATTAGGGAAATTTCTACAATTTTGCTTTAAAATACAGGGAATTTCTGCCTTTTTGCCTGAAAATAAGAATAATGCATACCTTTTTGCCATAAAAAAGGGAAATTTCTTCATTTTTGCTCCAAAATAAGAGGAATTTCTGCTTTTTTGCCTCTAAATAAGTGGAATTTCTTTCTTTTTCCCACAAAACAAAGGGAATTCCTGTCTTTTTTGCCCCAAAATAAGGGGAATTTCTGACTTATTACCCTGAAATAAGTGAAATTTCTGCAATTTTGCCCCAAAATAAGGGAAATTTCTGCCTTTTTGCCCCCAAATAAGGGGAATTTCAGCATTTTTACATCAAAATAAGGGCAATTTCTGCATTTTTGCCACAAAATATTAAGAATTTCTGCCTTTTTGCCCCAAAATAAGGAAAATTTCTGCCTTTTTTCCCTGAAATAAGTGAAATTTATGCAATTTTGCCCCAAAATAAGTTAAATTTTTGCAATTTTGCCCCAAAATAGAGGAAATTTCTGGAATTTTGCCCCAAAATAAGTGGAATTTCTGCATTTTTGCCACAAAATATTAGGAATTTCTTCCTTTTTGCCCAAAAATAAGGAAAATTTCTACCTTTTTTCCCTGAAATAAGTAAAATTTATGCAATTTTGCCCCAAAATAAGTTAAATTTCTGCAGTTTTGCCCCAAAATATGGGAAATTTCTGGAATTTTGCCCCAAAATAAGTGGAATTTCTGAGTTTTGCCCCAAAATAAGGAGAATTTCTGTCTTTTTGCCCCAACATATACGGAATTTCTGCCTTTTACCCCACAATTAGGGGAATTTCTGCAATTTTGCTACAAAATACGGGGAATTTTTGCCATTTTGCCCAAAAATAAGAAGAATGCATACCTTTTTGCTAAAAAAAGGGAAATTTCTTCATTTTTGCTCCAAAATATGTGGAATTTCTGTCTTTTTCCCCCAAAACAAATGGAATTTATGTTTTTTTTTGCCACAAAATAAGGAAAATTTCTGACTTATTATTCTGAAATAAGTGAAATTTCTGCAATTTTGCCCCAAAATAAGGGAAATTTCTGCCTTTTTGCCCCGAAATAATTGGAATTTCACCATTTTACCTCAAAATAAGGGGAATTTCTGCATTTTTGCCACAAAATATTAAGAATTTCTGCCTTTTTGCCCAAAAATAATGAAAATTTCTGCATTTTTTCCCTTAAATAAGTAAAATTTCTGCAATTTTGCCTAAAAATAAGTGAAATTTCTGCCTTTTTGCCCCCAAATAAGAGGAATTTCAGCCTTTTTACCTCAAAATAAGGGGAATTTCTGCATTTTTGCCACAAAATATTAGGCATTTCTGCCTTTTTGCCCCAAAATAAGAAAAATTTCTGAAATTTTGCCCAAAAATAAGTGGAATTTCTGAGTTTCGCCCCAAAATAAGGAGAATTTCTGTCTTTTTGCCCCAACATATAGGGAATTTCTGCCTTTTTGCCCCACAATTAGGGGAATTTCTGCAATTTTGCTACAAAATACAGAGAATTTCTGCCATTTTGCCCAAAAATAAGAGGAATGCATACCTTTTGGCCATAAAAAAGGGGAATTTCTGCTTTTTTGCCTCTAAATAAGTGGAACTTCTTTCTTTTTCCCAAAACAAATGGAATTTCTGTCTTTTTTGACCCACAATAAGGAAAATTTCTGACTTATTACCCTGAAATAAGTGAAATGTCTGCAATTGTGCCCCAAAATAAGGGAAATTTCTGCCTTTTTGCCCCGAAATAAGGGGAATTTCACCATTTTACCTCAAAATATGGGGAATTTCTGCATTTTTGCCGCAAAATATGGGAAATTTTTGCATTTTTGCCCCAAAATAAGAAAATTTTTGCTTTTTTTCTGAAATAAGTGAAATTTCTGCAATTTTGCCTCAAAATAAGGGAAATTTCTGGAATTTTGCCCCAAAATAAGTAGAATTTCTGTCTTTTGCCCCAAAATAAGAAGAATTTCTGTCTTTTTGCCCCACAATTAGGGAAATTTCTACAATTTTCTTTAAAATACGGGGAATTTCTGCCTTTTTGCCTGAAAATAAGAAGAATGCATACCTTTTTGCCATAAAAAAGGGAAATTTCTTCATTTTTGCTCCAAAATAAGGGGAATTTCTGCTTTTGCCTCTAAATAAGTGGAATTTTTGTCTTTTTCCCGCAAAACAAAGGGAATTTCTGTCTTTTTTGCCCCACAATAAGGAAAATTTCTGACTTATTACCCTGAAATAAGTGAAATGTCTGCAATTGTGCCCCAAAATAAAGGAAATTTCTGCCTTTTTGCCCCGAAATAAGGGGAATTTCACCATTTTACCTCAAAATATGGGGAATTTCTGCATTTTTGCCGCAAAATATGGGAAATTTCTGCATTTTTGACCCAAAATAAGAAAATTTTTGCTTTTTTTCTGAAATAAGTGAAATTTCTGCAATTTTGCCCCAAAATAATTGAAATTTCTACAATTTTGCATCAAAATAAGGGAAATTTCTGGAATTTTGCTCCAAAATAAGTAGAATTTCTGTCTTTTGCCCCAAAATAAGGAGAATTTCTGTCTTTTTGCCCCACAATTAGGGAAATTTCTACAATTTTCTTTAAAATACGGAGAATTTCTGCCTTTTTGCCTGAAAATAAGAAGAATGCATACCTTTTTGCCATAAAAAAGGGAAATTTCTTCATTTTTGCTCCAAAATAAGGGAAATTTCTGCTTTTTGCCCCCAAATAAGGGGAATTTCTGCCTTTTTACCTCAAAATAAGGGGAATTTCTGCATTTTTGCCACAAAATATTAGGAATTTCTGCCTTTTTGCCCAAAAATAAGGAAAATTTCTTCCTTTTTTCCCTGAAATAAGTGAAATTTCTGCAATTTTGCCCCAAAATAAGTGAAATTTCTGCCTTTTTGCCCCCAAATAAGGAGAAATTCAGCCTTTTTACCTCAAAATAAGGGGAATTTCTGCATTTTTGACCCAAAATATGGGAAATTTCTGCCTTTTTGCCCCAAAATAAGAAAAATTTTTGCAATTTTGTATCAAAATAATAGAAAATTTTGCCTTTTTGCCCGCAAATAAGAAAATTTCTGCTTTTTTTCTAAAACAAGTGAACTTTCTGCAATTTTGCCCCAAAATAAGTGAAATTTCTGCAATTTTCCCCAAAATAAGTGAAATTTCTGAATATTTGCCCAAAAATAAGTGAAATTTCTGAGTTTTGCTCTAAAATAAGGATTATTTCTGTCTTTTTTCCCCAACCTATAGAAAATTTCTGCCTTTTTGCCCCACATTTAGGGGAATTGCTTCAATTTTGCTCCAAAATATGGGGAATTTCAGCTTTTTTGCCTCTAAATAAGTGGAATTTCTGTCTTTTTCCCACAAAACAAAGGGAATTTCTGTCTTTTTTGCCCCAAAATAAGGAAAATTTCAGACTTATTACCCTGAAATAAGTGAAATTTCTGCAATTTTGCCCCCAAATAAGGGAAATTTCTGCCTTTTTGCCCCCAAATAAGGGGAATTACAGCATTTTTACCTCAAAATAAGGGGAATTTCTGCATTTTTGCCACAAAATATTAGGAATTTCTGCCTTTTTGCCCCAAAATTAGGAAAATTTCTGCCTTTTCCCTGAAATAAGTGAAATTTCTGCAATTTTGCCCCAAAATAAGTGAAATTTCTGCAATTTTGCCCCAAAATAAAGGAAATTTCTGGAATTTTGCCCCAAAATATGTGGAATTTCTTAGTTTTGCCCCAAAATAAGGAGAATTTCTGTCTTTTTGCCCCAACATATAGAAAATTTCTGCTTTTTTGCCCCACATTTAGGGGAATTTCTGCAATTCTGCTCCAAAATACGGGGAATTTCTGCCTTTTTGCCACTAAATAAGTGGAATTTCTGACTTTTTCCACAAAAACAAAGGGAATTTCTGTGCTTTTTGCCACAAAATAAGAAAAATTTCTGCCTTTTCCCTGAAATAACTTAAATTTCTGCAATTTTGCCCGAAAATAAGGGAAAATTCTGCCTTTTTGCCCCCAAATAAGGGGAATTTCAGCCTTTTTACCTCAAAATAAGGGGAATTTCTGCATTTTTGCTGCAAAATACGGGAAATTTCTGCATTTTTGCCCCAAAATAATAAAATTTCTGCTTTTTTTTTTGAAATAAGTGAAATTTCTGCAATTTTGCCCCAAAATAATTGAAATTTCTGCAATTTTGCCTCAAAATAAGGTAAATTTCTGGAATTTTGCCCCAAAATAAGTGGAATTTCTGTCTTTTGCCCCAAAATAAAAATGATTTCTGTCTTTTTGCCCCACAATTAGGGAAATTTCTACAATTTTGCTTTAAAATACGGGGAATTTCTGCCTTTTTGCCTGAAAATAAGAAGAATGCATACCTTTTTGCCATAAAAAAGGGAAATTTCTTCATTTTTGCTCCAAAATAAGGGGAATTTCTGCTTTTTTGCCTCTAAATAAGTGGAATTTCTGTCTTTTTCCCACAAAACAAAGGGAATTCCTGTCTTTTTTGCCCCAAAATAAGGGAAATTTCTGACTTATTACCCTGAAATAAGTGAAATTTCTGCAATTTTGCCCCAAAATAAGGGAAATTTCTGCCTTTTTGCCCCCAAATAAGGGGAATTTCAGCATTTTTACCTCAAAATAAGGGCAATTTCTGCATTTTTGCCCCAAAATATTAAGAATTTCTGCCTTTTTGCCCCAAAATAAGGAAAATTTCTGCCTTTTTTCCCTGAAATAAGTGAAATTTATGCAATTTTGCCCCAAAATAAGTTAAATTTTTGCAATTTTTCCCCAAAATAGAGGAAATTTCTGGAATTTTGCCCCAAAATAAGTGGAATTTCTGCATTTTGCCACAAAATATTAGGAATTTCTTCCTTTTTGCCCAAAAATAAGGAAAATTTCTGCCTTTTTTCCCTGAAATAAGTAAAATTTATGCAATTTTGCCCCAAAATAAGTGGAATTTCTGAGTTTTGCCCCAAAATAAGGAGAATTTCTGTCTTTTTGCCCCAACATATAGGGAATTTCTGCCTTTTTGCCCCACAATTAGGGGAATTTCTGCAATTTTGCTACAAAATACGGGGAATTTTTGCCATTTTGCCCCAAAATAAGAAGAATGCATAACTTTTTGCTATAAAAAAGGGAAATTTCTTCATTTTTGCTCCAAAATATGTGGAATTTCTGTCTTTTCCCCCCAAAACAAATGGAATTTATGTATTTTTGCCACAAAATAAGGAAAATTTCTGACTTATTATTCTGAAATAAGTGAAATTTCTGCAATTTTGCACCAAAATAAGGGAAATTTCTGCCTTTTTGCCCCGAAATAATTGGAATTTCACCATTTTACCTCAAAATAAGGGGAATTTCTGCATTTTTGCCACAAAATATTAGGAATTTCTGCCCTTTTGCCCAAAAATAATGAAAATTTCTGCATTTTTTTCCTTAAATAAGTACAATTTCTGCAATTTTGCCCAAAAATAAGTGAAATTTCTGCCTTTTTGCCCCCAAATAAGAGGAATTTCAGCCTTTTTACCGCAAAATAAGGGGAATTTCTGCATTTTTGCCACAAAATATGGGAAATTTCTGCCTTTTTGCCCAAAAGTAAGAAAAATTTCTACAATTTTGTACCAAAATAATAGAAATTTCTGCCTTTTTGCCCCCAAATAAGAAAATTTCTGCTTTTTTTCTGAAACACTTGAAATTTCTGCAATTTTGCCCCAAAATAAGTGAAATTTCTGAATATTTGCCCAAAAATAAGTGGAATTTTTGAGTTTTGCCCCAAAATAAGGATTATTTCTGTCTTTTTGCCCCAACATATAGAAAATTTCTTCTTTTTGCCCCACATTTAGGGGAATTTCTGCAATTTGGCTCCAAAATAAGGGGAATTTTTGCTTTTTTGCCGCTAAATAAGTGGAATTTCTGTCTCTTTCCCCCAAAACATAGGGAATTTGTGTCTTTTTTGCTCAAAAATAAGGAAAATTTCTGACTTATTACCCTGAAATAAGTGAAATTTCTGAAATTTTGCCCCAAAATAAGAGAAAATTCTGCATTTTTCCCACAAATAAGGGGAAATTCAGCCTTTTAACCTCAAATTAAGGTGAATTTCTGCATTTTTGCTGCAAAATATGGGAAATTTCTGCATTTTTGCCCCAAAATAAGAAAATTTTTTCTTTTTTTCTGAAATAAGTGAAATTTCTGCAATTTTGCCCCAAAATAATTGAAATTTCTGCAATTTTGCCTCAAAATAAGGGAAATTTCTGGAATTTTGCCCCAAAATAAGTGGAATTTCTGTCTTTTGCCCTAAAATAAGGAGAATTTCTGTCTTTTTGCCCCACAATTAGGGAAATTTCCACAATTTTGCTTTAAAATACGGGGAATTTCTGCCTTTTTGCCTGAAAATAAGAAGAATGCATAACTTTTTGCCATAAAAAAGGGAAATTTCATTTTTGCTCCAAAATAAGGGGAATTTCTGCATTTTTGCCTCTAAATAAGTGGAATTTCTGTCTTTTCCCCAAAAACAAAGGGAATTCCTGTCTTTTTTGCCCCAAAATAAGAAAAATTTCTGACTTATTACCCTGAAATATGTGAAATTTCTGCAATTTTGCCCCAAAATAAGAGAAATTTTTGCCTTTTTGCCCCCAAATAAAGGGAATTTCAGCCTTTTCACCTCAAAATATGGGTAATTTCTGCATTTTTGCCACAAAATATTAGGCATTTCGTCCTTTTTGCCCCAAAATAAGAAAAATTCCTGAAATTTTGCCCAAAAATAAGTGGAATTTCTGAGTTTCGCCCCAAAATAAGGAGAATTTTTGTCTTTTTGCCCCAACATATAGGGAATTTCTGCCTTTTTGCCCCACAATTAGGAGAATTTCTGCAATTTTGCTACAAAATACGGAGAATTTCTGCCATTTTGCCCAAAAATAAGAGGAATGCATACCTTTTGGCCATAAAAAAGGGGAATTTCTGCTTTTTTGCCTCTAAATAAGTGGAACTTCTTTCTTTTTCCCAAAAACAAATGGAATTTCTGTCTTTTTTGCCCCACAATAAGGAAAATTTCTGACTTATTACCCTGAAATAAGTGAAATGTCTGCAATTGTGCCCCAAAATAAGGGAAATTTCTGCCTTTTTGCCCCGAAATAAGGGGAATTTCACCATTTTACCTCAAAATATTGGGAATTTCTGCATTTTTGCCGCAAAATATGGGAAATTTCTGCATTTTTGCCCCAAAATAAGAAAATTTTTGCTTTTTTTCTGAAATAAGTGAAATTTCTGCAATTTTGCCTCAAAATAAGGGAAATTTCTGGAATTTTGCCACAAAATAAGTAGAATTTCTGTCTTTTGCCCCAAAATAAGAAGAATTTCTGTCTTTTTGCCCCACAATTAGGGAAATTTCTACAATTTTCTTTAAAATACGGGGAATTTCTGCCTTTTTGCCTGAAAATAAGAAGAATGCATACCTTTTTGCCATAAAAAAATGGAAATTTCTTAATTTTTGCTCCAAAATAAGGGGAATTTCTGCTTTTGCCTCTAAATAAGTGGAATTTTTGTCTTTTTCCCCCAAAACAAAGGGAATTTCTGTCTTTTTTGCCCCACAATAAGGAAAATTTCTGACTTATTACCCTGAAATAAGTGAAATGTCTGCAATTGTGCCCCAAAATAAGGGAAATTTCTGCCTTTTTGCCCCGAAATAAGGGGAATTTCACCATTTTACCTCAAAATATGGGGAATTTCTGCATTTTTGCCGCAAAATATGGGAAATTTCTGCATTTTTGACCCAAAATAAGAAAATTTTTGCTTTTTTTCTGAAATAAGTGAAATTTCTGCAATTTTGCCCCAAAATAATTGAAATTTCTACAATTTTGCATCAAAATAAGGGAAATTTCTGGAATTTTGCCCCAAAATAAGTAGAATTTCTGTCTTTTGCCCCAAAATAAGGAGAATTTCTGTCTTTTTGCCCAACAATTAGGGAAATTTCTACAATTTTCTTTAAAATACGGAGAATTTCTGCCTTTTTGCCTGAAAATAAGAAGAATGCATACCTTTTTGCCATAAAAAAGGGAAATTTCTTCATTTTTGCTCCAAAATAAGGGGAATTTCTGCCTTTGGCTCTAAATAAGTGGAATTTTTGTCTTTTTCCCCCAAAACAAAGGGAATTTCTGTCTTTTTTGCCCCAAAATAAGGAAAATTTCTGACTTATTACCCTGAAATAAGTGAAATTTCTGCAATTTTGCCCCAAAATAAGGAAATTTCTGCTTTTTGCCCCCAAATAAGGGGAATTTCAGCCTTTTTACCTCAAAATAAGGGGAATTTCTGCATTTTTGCCACAAAATATTAGGAATTTCTGCCTTTTTGCCCAAAAATAAGGAAAATTTCTGCCTTTTTTCCCTGAAATAAGTGAAATTTCTGCAATTTTGCCCCAAAATAAGTGAAATTTCTGCCTTTTTGCCCCCAAATAAGGAGAAATTCAGCCTTTTTACCTCAAAATAAGGGGAATTTCTGCATTTTTGACCCAAAATATGGGAAATTTCTGCCTTTTTGCCCCAAAATAAGAAAAATTTTTGCAATTTTGTATCAAAATAATAGAAATTTTTGCCTTTTTGCCCCCAAATTAGAAAATTTCTGCTTTTTTTCTAAAACAAGTGAACTTTCTGCAATTTTGCCCCAAAATAAGTGAAATTTCTGCAATTTTTCTCAAAATAAGTGAAATTTCTGAATATTTGCCCAAAAATAAGTGGAATTTCTGAGTTTTGCTCTAAAATAAGGATTATTTCTGTCTTTTTTCCCCAACCTATAGAAAATTTCTGCCTTTTTGCCCCACATTTAGGGGAATTTCTGCAATTTTGCTCCAAAATAAGGGGAATTTCAGCTTTTTTGCCTCTAAATAAGTGGAATTTCTGTCTTTTTCCCACAAAACAAAGGGAATTTCTGTCTTTTTTGCCCCAAAATAAGGAAAATTTCAGACTTATTACCCTGAAATAAGTGAAATTTCTGCAATTTTGCCCCCAAATAAGGGAAATTTCTGCCTTTTTGCCCCCAAATAAGGGGAATTACAGCATTTTTACCTCAAAATAAGGGGAATTTCTGCATTTTTGCCACAAAATATTAGGAATTTCTGCCTTTTTGCCCCAAAATTAGGAAAATTTCTGCCTTTTCCCTGAAATAAGTGAAATTTCTGCAATTTTGCCCCAAAATAATTGAAATTTCTGCAATTTTGCCCCAAAATAAAGGAAATTTCTGGAATTTTGCCCCAAAATATGTGGAATTTCTTAGTTTTGCCCCAAAATAAGGAGAATTTCTGTCTTTTTGCCCCAACATAAAGAAAATTTCTGCTTTTTTGCCCCACATTTAGGGGAATTTCTGCAATTCTGCTCCAAAATACGGGGAATTTCTGCCTTTTTGCCACTAAATAAGTGGAATTTCTGACTTTTTCCACAAAAACAAAGGGAATTTCTGTGCTTTTTGCCACAAAATAAGAAAAATTTCTGCCTTTTCCCTGAAATAACTTAAATTTCTGCAATTTTGCCCGAAAATAAGGGAAAATTCTGCCTTTTTGCCCCCAAATAAGGGGAATTTCAGCCTTTTTACCTCAAAATAAGGGGAATTTCTGCATTTTTGCTGCAAAATATGGGAAATTTCTGCATTTTTGCCCCAAAATAATAAAATTTCTGCTTTTTTTTGAAATAAGTGAAATTTCTTCAATTTTGCCCCAAAATAATTGAAATTTCTGCAATTTTGCCTCAAAATAAGGTAAATTTCTGGAATTTTGCCCCAAAATAAGTGGAATTTCTGTCTTTTGCCCCAAAATAAAAATAATTTCTTTCTTTTTGCCCCACAATTAGGGAAATTTCTACAATTTTGCTTTAAAATACGGGGAATTTCTGCCTTTTTGCCTGAAAATAAGAAGAATGCATACCTTTTTGCCATAAAAAAGGGAAATTTCTTCATTTTTGCTCCAAAATAAGAGGAATTTCTGCTTTTTTGCCTCTAAATAAGTGGAATTTCTGTCTTTTTCCCACAAAACAAAGGGAATTCCTGTCTTTTTTGCCCCAAAATAAGGGGAATTTCTGACTTATTACCCTGAAATAAGTGAAATTTCTGCAATTTTGCCCCAAAATAAGGGAAATTTCTGCCTTTTTGCCCCCAAATAAGGGGAATTTCAGCATTTTTATCTTAAAATAAGGGCAATTTCTGCATTTTTGCCACAAAATATTAAGAATTTCTGCCTTTTTGCCCCAAAATAAGGAAAATTTCTGCCTTTTTTCCCTGAAATAAGTGAAATTTATGCAATTTTGCCCCAAAATAAGTTAAATTTTTGCAATTTTGCCCCAAAATAGAGGAAATTTCTGGAATTTTGCCCCAAAATAAGTGGAATTTCTGCATTTTTGCCACAAAATATTAGGAATTTCTTCCTTTTTGCCCAAAAATAAGGAAAATTTCTGCCTTTTTTCCCTGAAATAAGTAAAATTTATGCAATTTTGCCCAAAAATAAGTGGAATTTCTGAGTTTTGCCCCAAAATAAGGAGAATTTCTGTCTTTTTGCCCCAACATATAGGGAATTTCTGCCTTTTTGCCCCACAATTAGGGGAATTTCTGCAATTTTGCTACAAAATACGGGGAATTTTTGCTATTTTGCCCAAAAATAAAAAGAATGCATACCTTTTTGCTATAAAAAAGGGAAATTTCTTCATTTTTGCTCCAAAATATGTAGAATTTCTGTCTTTTTCCCCCAAAACAAATGGAATTTATGTTTTTTTTGCCACAAAATAAGGAAAATTTCTGACTTATTATTCTGAAATAAGTGAAATTTCTGCAATTTTGCCCCAAAATAAGGGAAATTTCTGCCTTTTTGCCCCGAAATAATTGGAATTTCACCATTTTACCTCAAAATAAGGGGAATTTCTGCATTTTTGCCACAAAATATGGGAAATTTCTGCCTTTTTGCCCAAAAGTAAGAAAAATTTCTACAATTTTGTACCAAAATAATAGAAATTTCTGCCTTTTTGCCTCCAAATAAGAAAATTTCTGCTTTTTTTTCTGAAACACGTGAAATTTCTGCAATTTTGCCCCAAAATAAGTGAAATTTCTGAATATTTGCCCAAAAATAAGTGGAATTTTTGAGTTTTGCCCCAAAATAAGGATTATTTCTGTCTTTTTGCCCCAACATATAGAAAATTTCTGCTTTTTGCCCCACATTTAGGGGAATTTCTGCAATTTTGCTCCAAAATAAGGGGAATTTTTGCTTTTTTGCCACTAAAAAAGTGGAATTTCTGTCTTTTTCCCCCAAAACAAAGGGAATTTGTGTCTTTTTTGCCCAAAAATAAGGAAAATTTCTGACTTATTACCCTGAAATAAGTGAAATTTCTGAAATTTTGCCCCAAAATAAGGGAAAATTCTGCATTTTTCCCCCAAATAAGGGGAAATTCAGCCTTTTAACCTCAAATTAAGGTGAATTTCTGCATTTTTGCTGCAAAATATGGGAAATTTCTGCATTTTTGCCCCAAAATAAGAAAATTTTTGCTTATTTCTGAAATAAGTAAAATTTCTGCAATTTTGCCCCAAAATAATTGAAATTTCTGCAATTTTGCCTCAAAATAAGGGAAATTTCTGGAATTTTGCCCCAAAATAAGTGGAATTTCTGTCTTTTGCCCTAAAATAAGGAGAATTTCTGTCTTTTTGCCCCACAATTAGGAAAATTTCCACAATTTTGCTTTAAAATACGGGGAATTTCTGCCTTTTTGCCTGAAAATAAGAAGAATGCATAACTTTTTGCCATAAAAAAGGAAATTTCTTCATTTTTGCTCCAAAATAAGGGGAATTTCTGCTTTTTTGCCTCTAAATAAGTGGAATTTCTGTCTTTTCCCCAAAAACAAAGGTAATTCCTGTCTTTTTTGCCCCAAAATAAGAAAAATTTCTGACTTATTACCCTGAAATAAGTGAAATTTCTGCAATTTTGCCCCAAAATAAGAGAAATTTCTGCCTTTTTGCCCCCAAATAAAGGGAATTTCAGCCTTTTCACCTCAAAATATGGGTAATTTCTGCATTTTTGCCACAAAATATTAGGCATTTCTGCCTTTTTGCCCCAAAATAAGAAAAATTTCTGAAATTTTGCCCAAAAATAAGTGGAATTTCTGAGTTTCGCCCCAAAATAATAAGAATTTCTGTCTTTTTGCCCCAACATATAGGGAATTTCTGCCTTTTTGCCCCACAATTAGGGGAATTTCTGCAATTTTGCTACAAAATACGGAGAATTTCTGCCATTTTGCCCAAAAATAAGAGGAATGCATACCTTTTTGCCATAAAAAAGGGGACTTTCTGCTTTTTTGCCTCTAAATAAGTGGAACTTCTTTCTTTTTCCCAAAAACAAATGGAATTTCTGTCTTTTTTGACCCACAATAAGGAAAATTTCTGACTTATTACCCTGAAATAAGTGAAATGTCTGCAATTGTGCCCCAAAATAAGGGAAATTTCTGCCATTTTGCCCCGAAATAAGGGGAATTTCACCATTTTACATCAAAATATGGGGAATTTCTGCATTTTTGCCGCAAAATATGGGAAATTTCTGCATTTTTGCCCCAAAATAAGAAAATTTTTGCTTTTTTTCTGAAATAAGTGAAATTTCTGCAATTTTGCCTCAAAATAAGGGAAATTTCTGGAATTTTGCCCCAAAATAAGTAGAATTTCTGTCTTTTGCCCCAAAATAAGGAGAATTTCTGTATTTTGCCCCACAATTAGGGAAATTTCTACAATTTTCTTTAAAATACAGGGAATTTCTGCCTTTTTGCCTGAAAATAAGAATGCATACCTTTTTGCCATAAAAAAATGGAAATTTCTTAATTTTTGCTCCAAAATAAGGGGAATTTCTGCATTTGCCTCTAAATAAGTGGAATTTTTGTCTTTTTCCCCAAAAACAAAGGGAATTTCTGTCTTTTTTGCCCCACAATAAGGAAAATTTCTGACTTATTACCCTGAAATAAGTGAAATGTCTGCAATTGTGCCCCAAAATAAGGGAAATTTCTTCCTTTTTGCCCCGAAATAAGGGAAATTTCACCATTTTACCTCAAAATATGGGGAATTTCTGCATTTTTGCCGCAAAATGTGGGAAATTTCTGCATTTTTGACCCAAAATAAGAAAATTTTTGCTTTTTTTCTGAAATAAGTGAAATTTCTGCAATTTTGCCCCAAAATAATTGAAATTTCTGCAATTTTGCATCAAAATAAGGGAAATTTCTGGAATTTTGCCCCAAAATAAGTAGAATTTCAGTCTTTTGCCCCAAAATAATGAGAATTTCTGTCTTTTTGCCCCACAATTAGAGAAATTTCTACAATTTTCTTTAAAATACAGGGAATTTCTGCCTTTTTGCCTGAAAATAAGAAGAATGCATACCTTTTTGCCATAAAAAAGGGAAATTTCTTCATTTTTGCTCCAAAATAAGGGGAATTTCTGCTTTTGCCTCTAAATAAGTGGAATTTTTGTCTTTTTCCCCCAAAACAAAGGGAATTTCTGTCTTTTTTGCCCCAAAATAAGGAAAATTTCTGACTTATTACCCTGAAATAAGTGAAATGTCTGCAATTGTGCCCCAAAATAAGGGAAATTTCTTTTTTTTTGCCCCGAAATAAGGGAAATTTCACCATTTTACCTCAAAATATGGGGAATTTCTGCATTTTTGCCGCAAAATGTGGGAAATTTCTGCATTTTTGACCCAAAATAAGAAAATTTTTGCTTTTTTTCTGAAATAAGTGAAATTTCTGCAATTTTGCCCCAAAATAATTGAAATTTCTGCAATTTTGCATCAAAATAAGGGAAATTTCTGGAATTTTGCCCCGAAATAAGTAGAATTTCTGTCTTTTGCCCCAAAATAATGAGAATTTCTGTCTTTTTGCCCCACAATTAGAGAAATTTCTACAATTTTCTTTAAAATACAGGGAATTTCTGCCTTTTTGCCTGAAAATAAGAAGAATGCATACCTTTTTGCCATAAAAAAGGGAAATTTCTTCATTTTTGCTCCAAAATAAGGGGAATTTCTGCTTTTGCCTCTAAATAAGTGGAATTTTTGTCTTTTTCCCCCAAAACAAAGGGAATTTCTGTCTTTTTTGCCCCAAAATAAGGAAAATTTCTGACTTATTACCCTGAAATAAGTGAAATTTCTGCAATTTTGCCCCAAAATAAGGGAAATTTCTGCTTTTTGCCCCCAAATAAAGGGAATTTCAGCCTTTTTACCTCAAAATAAGGGGAATTTCTGCATTTTTGCAACAAAATATTAGGAATTTCTGCCTTTTTGCCCAAAAATAAGGAAAATTTCTGCCTTTTTTCCCTGAAATAAGTGAAATTTCTGCAATTTTGCCCCAAAATAAGTGAAATTTCTGCGTTTTTGCCCCCAAATAAGGAGAAATTCAGCCTTTTTACCTCAAAATAAGGGGAATTTTTGCATTTTTGACCCAAAGTATGGGAAATTTCTGCCTGTTTTCCCCAAAATAAGAAAAATTTTTGCAATTTTGTATCAAAATAATAGAAATTTTTGCCTTTTTGCCCCCAAATAAGAAAATTTCTGCTTTTTTTCTAAAACAAATGAACTTTCTGCAATTTTGCCCCAAAATAAGTGAAATTTCTGCAATTTTGCCCCAAAATAAGTGAAATTTCTGAATATTTGATCAAAAATAAGTGGAATTTCTGAGTTTTGCTCTAAAATAAGGATTATTTCTGTCTTTTTTCCCCAACCTATAGAAAATTTCTGCCTTTTTGCCCCACATTTAGGGGAATTTCTGCAATTTTGCTCCAAAATAAGGGGAATTTCAGCTTTTGCCGCTAAATAAGTGGAATTTCTGTCTTTTTCCACAAAAACAAAAAAAAATTTCTGTCTTTTTTGCCCCAAAATAACAAAATTTCTGACTTATTACCCTGATATAAGTGAAATTTCTGCAATTTTGCCCGAAAATAAGGGAAAATTCAGCCTTTTTACCTCAAATAAGGGGAATTTCTGCATTTTTGCTGCAAAATATGGGAAATTTCTGCCTCTTTGCCACAAAATAAGAAAAATTTCTGCAATTTTGGAACAAAATAAAAGAAATTTCTGCCTATTTGACCCAAAATAAGAAAATTTCTGCTTTTTTCTGAAATAAGTGAAATTTCTGCAATTTTGCCACAAAATAATTGAAATTTCTGCAATTTTGCCTCAAAATAAGGAAAATTTCTCGAATTTTTTCCCAAAATAAGTGGAATTTATGTCTTTAGCCCCAAAAAAGGAGAATTTCTGTCTTTTTGCCACACAATTAGGGGAATTTCTGCAATTTTGGTTTAAAATACAGGGAATTTCAGCTTTTTTGCCTGAAAATAAGAAGAATGCATACCTTTTGCCATAAAAAAGGGAAATTTCTTCATTTTTGCTCCAAAATAAGGGGAATTTCTGCTTTTTTCCCTCTAAATATGTGGAATTTCTGTCTTTTTCCCCCAAAACAAAGAAAATTCCTTTCTTTTTTGCCCCAAAATAAGGAAAATTTCTGACTTATTACCCTGAAATAAGTGAAATTTCTGCAATTTTGCCCCAAAATAAGGGAAATTTCTGCCTTTTGCTCCGAAATAAGGGTAATTTCACCATTTAACCTCAAAATAAGGGGAATTTCTGCATTTTTGCCGCAAAATATGAGAAATTTTTGCATTTTTGACCCAAAATAAGAAAATTTCTGCTTTTTTTATGAAATAAGTGAAATTTCTGCAATTTTGCCCCAAAAGAATTGAAATTTCTGCAATTTTGACTCAACATAAGAAAAATTTCTGGTATTTTGTCCCAAAATAAGTCGAATTTCTGTCTTTTTCCCCCAAAACAAAAAGAATATCTGTCTTTTTTGCCCCAAAATAAGGAAAATTTCTGACTTATTACTCTGAAATAAGTGAAATTTCTGCAATTTTGCCCCAAAATAAGGGAAATTTCTGCCTTTTTGCCCCCAAATAAAGGAATTTCAGCCTTTTTACCTCAAATAAGGGGAATTTCTGCATTTTTGCTACAAAATATTAGGAATTTCTGCCTTTTTGCCCAAAAATAAGAAAAATTTCTGTTTTTTTTCCCCTGAAATACTTGAAATTTCTGCAATTTTGCCCCAAAATAAATGAAATTTCTGCCTTTTTGCCCCCAAATAAGAGGAAAT